>NC_069508.1:195023057-195365557 GCF_027579735.1 Bombina bombina | reverse complement strand
TTCATTTTTCTACTGTTCACTCACTCTCTATTTTGTTAATTGATTAAACAATAAACTATTAATATTTCTATTTTTAAAGCATTCTTACTTTACAGCATTTTTGCATACATGCCTAAAACTGTTGCACATTACTCTATCTATCTATCTATCTATCTATCTATCTATCTATCATTTGTCTATCTGTCTGCCTGTCTGTCTAAACATCTATCTATTATCTATCTATCTATCTATCTATCTATCTATCTATCTATCTATCTATATCTATCTATCTATCTATATATCTGTCTGTCTGTCTATCTATCTATGTCTGTCAGTCTGCGTGCCTATCTATCTATCTATCTATCTATCTATCTATCTGTCTATCATCTATCTATTTATTTATCTATCTATTATCTATCTATCTGTCTGTCTATCCATCTAATCATCTATCTATCTATCTATCTATCTATCTATCTATCTATCTATCTATCTATCATCTATCTATCTATCTATCTATCATCTATCTATCTATAATCTATCTATCTATATATAATCTATCTATCTATCTATAGCTGTCTATATGTGTAATATATATTTATAAAACCGTATGATGTGTTAGAGTGCTCTGATCAATGCAGCATCACAAATTACACAAATTATGTGTGCAATCCCTAAGATCTTTAAACAAACACTATGAAACTGTCATTGAAAGAATTTTTGTGGTAAATCCAATATTTAAATTTTCTTTCAAAAATGCAAAACCCAAAATGCTGAAGTCAATGTTCTGCCAACTTCATTTCTGCTCCAAACCATATGCTTTGATGTTGACTGCACACATAAAATAAATCAATGTATAGAAGTCTGCAAATAATTCTTTATAACCAAAGTATTGATTCTAAACAACCTACTCAGAAAAGATAGGTCACAACTTTACAACATATACATTGTTGAGCTGAAATTGAAAATCAAAATAAATAAATAAACAAATAATACCCTTAAAGTGGATGTAAAGTCAATGCTATCGCCCAATCACATATTGTTTAACAATCAAAATTAAGTGGACTTTAATTCATCGTTTTTTTTAATCTACCATTTAATCAATATATAAACCTATTTATTCGGAATTGTCTTACTTTCTTCCTCCGCCCGCCATTTTGGACCGCATATCCAACGTTGATTGACACTCTATTCTACTAATAATATTTCACACCCCATGGCGTCCAGCCCCTTTTCGGAGACGTCAGAAATTCTTTATGCGCATGCGTTCCCAGCACTTGTTTAGATGATAATACATCAGTGCCGATAGAGATTTAGTAAACAGTACTAACGCATGCGCATATTAGACACTGAGTGTTAAGCGCATGCGCAAAATAACTAATAATCTTGAACAAGCTTTTCAAATACGTAATAGAGCAGGAGGGGCCGCTCTATACGTAATGTGGCCGAAATACCGGAAGAAATGGATGGGAGGAGTTAGAAACGAAATCGGAGGAGTATTGCAAAGCTAACAGAGACATGGAGGCACCACCAGCACCTTAACAACCAGATTTAATTATGGGAGACACAGAGAAAGGCAAGAAGATCTTTGTCCAGAAATGCTCACAGTGCCACACTGTTGAAAAAGGTGGAAAGCACAAGACTGGACCAAACCTGCATGGCTTATTTGGACGCAAGACTGGTCAGGCAGAGGGATTTTCCTACACTGATGCTAACAAAAACAAAGGGATAACCTGGAATGAGAAAACATTGTTCGAATACTTAGAAAATCCCAAGAAGTATATCCCAGGCACAAAGATGATCTTTGCTGGCATTAAGAAGAAGCAAGAGAGAGAAGAATTAATAGCATATCTGAAAGCTTCAACCTCCAGCTAATGTCCATATGTGCTGCCTTATTTATTTCTGAGAGGAGGTTGCTGTTAATAAGATGCTTTTTACATTTTATATTTTTTTTTTATTTGTACTGTCCTTGCATCTTTGAAGATTGTCATCTGGCAGAGCATGTAAACATAAATTATCACAGAAATTCGGCTATTTAAATACTTTAAAAATCAAAACTAAACTCTTTCCACTATTAAAAAAAAAAAAAAAAAAAAAAAAGAAACGAAATCGGAGCTAAGTTTACATATAAAATATAAATAGATATTTTGAATTTTTTGTAAAAAAAATAATGCGTTTTAACTAATGCAATGATTGTGAATTGATATTGAGTACTAATTAAGAGAAAATTTACATTCACTTTAAGGGAAAAAAAATCCATCAAGAATTCAAATAGTTCATCTAAAGGGGAAATTTCATGATTCCGATAGAGCCGCCATTTTTTTTTTAAAATCTTTTATTTATATCCAGTGGAAAGGATAAGGTATCAGAGACAAATAAGACAATACATACAATTTTTCCATCACGCAGGACGATATAATAAAAAATAAATCTCAAATGCTCCCGCCTCGTAGGGCGTGATGCTAAATACCAAGCCACAAAAAACGTGTTTCTCTATTTATCAACACCTTAAACAGCTGAATCAAGCAACAATTATATACAGCATTTGTATAGTATTACATGATCTATTGGTTAGTTTATCTTTTTTGAACAAAGAAAAGAGGAAAGGAAGGGACGGGGGCGAAGAAGAAAGAGAAGAAGAGGAAATAAAAAAAGAAAAAAGGGAAGAAGGATGGATATGGTAGGTTACCACACCCCCAGAAACAGTAGCTCTAAGTTCCTGAATGGTAAATCAAATAATCTATCTCATTAGGGGTCAGAGTTTTGATAAATACTGAACATCAGTTATATTATGTTAGATACTAATATTTTTTATTGTTGCAGCATTTCATGGACAGTATTTTAAAGCTGTGTTATTAGATAAGATGGTATTTGAATAAAGAAAAAAAAAAAGAAATAGTGCATAGATAACATACTATGCAAAATGGTATTGTCTATAGATATCTTCTGATAGCAGCTCACCTGGATTTTCTTACACAGAGCATGAACCAAAGAGCAAGACTATACGGAGCAGATGGCACAGACACTTGCTGGACCATAATTATGCATCATAGACAAAGTAAGAGGATATTACCTAATGCCAAAGCACAGCATAATATGCTGGAACATAAAAAAAAACCCATAACATTGTTAGAAATACTTATGCCATATAGTGCTTGAAGGGACAGTCAAGTCCAAAAAAAACTTTCATAATTCAAGTAGGACATGTAATTTTAAACAGCTTTCCAATTTACTTTTATCACCAAATTTGCTTTGTTTTCTTGGTATTCTTAGTTGAAAGATAAACCTAACTAATTTCTTAGACCTTGAAGGCCGCCTCTGCTTTTGATAGTTTTTCACCACTAGAGGGCGTTAGTTCATGTATTTCATATAGATAACATTGAGCTCATGCACGTGAATTTACAGAGGGGTGAGCACTGGTTGGCTAAAATGCAAGTCTGTAAAAAGAACCAAAATAAGGGGGCAGTTTGCAGAGGCTTAGATACAAGGTAATCACAGGGGTAAAACGTGTATTATTATAACTTTGTTGGTTTTGAAAAACTAAGGAATGGGTAATTAAGGGATTATCTATCTTTTAAAGCAACAACATTCTGGTGTTGACTGTCCCTTTAACTGATATTAAACTTAAAAAATAAAAATAATTTTTCAATAAAGCAAAAACTGAAACATTTTATTACACCCTTTTTTTAGATCCAACAAAAACTATTTCTTTAACTCCTCATTAAGTCAAAACTGTTCAAATTCATATTTAAACTAACATGGAAGTATATATGGAGTATTAGTTGCTCAGTAGTAAGGACACATGCCACATTTTATTGGTGGACAGAAACACTCTTACACAAACATGAAAGCAAATTAAATGATCTACTTTTAATATATATAACAAAGGGAAAAAATAAGTTAGCTCGTTAATACAATCTAGGAACTGAGTATTTTTCAGGTTAGTGTAATAAAATAGGGGTGCTTTAACAACACAAAACAAAATGTTTATATTTGACAAGGTCTGATTTATGTTTGTAAAATATTGGTTTAATTGTCTAATAATAAAAAGACAGTTCAACCTCGCTCCTCCATAGAACCTTCTTGTTGCATGTATATTTAAATACATCTTTAGATGATTTATTGTTCTGTATTGGCTGCCAATCACGGCTTCGCTAGCCAATGCAATGAAAATGAATTAAAAGCACACAGCTGACCTAATATGCTTCAATAACGTTGTGCTCTAAGAATAATTGCACAAGAAATATGTACATTTAATATACTAATCTGAGCCAGCAAATATATTGGTTCCATAAACTGGATTTTTGAAAGCTTATTATGCCTAATGGACATATTTTACAGCAGTCTGTCAATTCCAGCACACTGGTATAGGGTAAGATTACGAGTGGAGTGCCATTGTTTGCGCGCAAGCGACATATGGTTGTTGCGTTCATTTGCACGCAAGTTAATTTACTCTAGAGCTCTGGTTAATTGTTTTATTTTATTTTGTATATATATTTATATTCTTGTATTATTAAAAACAAATAACAAATTGCCAATACATTTTTCTTAGCAACAGTATATACACAGACAAGTTGTAAAGCAACTGGGTACACAAGACATGGATTTAAAGGGACAGTCTAGTCAAATTTAAACGTTCATGATTTAGATAGGGCATGCAATTTTAAGCAACTTTACTATTGACTTTTATTATCAAATTTAATTTTTTCTCTTGGTAGGCTCATATGCTAATTCCTAAGCTCCTGAAGGCCGCCTCTTATCTTAGTGCATTTTTATAGTTTTTCACAGTTATGTGTGCCACATAGATAACATTGTGTTCACTCCTGTGGAGTTATTAATGAGTCAGCGCTGATTGCCTAAAATGCAAGTGAATAAAATTAAAAGGGGCAGTCCAAGATACAAGGTAATCACAGAGGTAATAAATATATTAATATAGCAGTGCTTGTTATGCAAAACTGGGGAATGGGTAATAAAGGGATTTTCTATATTTTTAAAAAAATAAACATTTTCCAGTAGACTTTCCTTTTAAGTGATTACTGTGGTGCTCATAGGAGCTTGGTTTGCTGGATGCAGGATATTAGTTTGTCTATGTTTTTCTTTATTGCGATCTTGTGAGGAAGCAGTCATGATGTACGACCTGCACCAGTCTAGTGATATGCACATAAACAGATAGTTGATAAACAAACAACCTCTAAAATACACATCCCTTCTCTAATTAGTGGAAGTGTTTTCTTAGCACTAACTTGACTAATATCTGTTTGGACTGTAGACCACCCAATGTGCAAAAGAAGAGATCTGAGTGATGGAAGTCCCGTAGACAACATGAGCTCCCTCCATGGTAACGTGTTAAGCTTCTTGGGATTGCTGGAGACTTATGGTGATGGCAGTAACAATCCTCAGTATATTAGGAAGCTTAAGCCAATTTATCCTGTTGCACACATTTTACGTATGCTAATTTAGCAGCCAGATAATTGAAAGTGTCAGACACATATTACCTGCAATTAAATGCAATTAAGTGAATATATGACCAAGCAAAAAAGTTCCAGGTTTAGCTGTCAGTTTATAAAAATAACATATGACATCACAATTGTAAATATCTTCAATATACGTACAGAAAATTTATAAAACTGTGCAACGATTCAGGGTTCTTAATAATCCACTGTCCTTTTTGTCAATAATATAATATGTAAACAGATTTTCACAAACAACACAGTAACTCCAGCACTGGTCTCGATTAAATTAAACCCATCTGTAAATATGTAAAATCTCATTTAAATGTGGGGCGTGTTCGGGCAATGGTGGTGAGCTCTGCGTGAATCCTGTTTAATCCGCCGATTTGTACAGGAATCCGACAACGGAATGGAACATAAACAGATGAGACAAGTGCCCTATACCTCGGGGATCAAAGAATATCTTTTCTGCTGTTTATATGATCTTTGAGTCCTGAAACGGACCGTCGAGGCCCTAGGCGGTGGTCTACTATAGTTCCCTCGACACCCCCCTCTCGGTAACCAGGGTATTACAGTTGTGGTGGGACTGTTTTTCCTATAAATAATATTATGGAGGACTTACATGTGACTCTGCTGACCTTTCTAAAGAAACTAGAACATCAATTGCAAGAAGAGATGGCAGACTTTACCGCACTATGTCAAACATTGACCAGGCGGGATACCCCATTGCCATATGTAACCACAATTGCTGATATGGGACATGAAGCTCAACTGCCAATAGATCTACATAGAGAGGCTTCAATCTTACCAGCGCATGTGGCAGATGAACACAATAAATATGGTGGAACTTAGCGGCAAGGAGAAACAGGAGACTACGTGAGACAGTTATCACAAAATGCAGCGGGAGTGCAGCGGTTCCTGACAAGAGCCCGGAGCAATGCGGCCAATCGCTTAGGGTATGGCCGTAGAGTTGTGACACTGATTGCAACAACAGCGACCACAAAGATGCAGATAAAGAGAGCTGCTTGATGTGAGACCACAATATGGGACCGGAGTCTTGAATCTAAGGGTGTCGTCCTTTCCATCATTGATGTGGACTTTGCTTTCTGTCTCTGAATAACTGCTAAGGTTGGTGTCTGGATACGGCACGGACTTCTGAGTGCGATTGGTGATGTACTGATCATTGAAATCAGAACTGGAGTCAGTTAACGACTAGGGCTCCTATGACTTTGGAGTACAATCCTCAGCTAGATAAAAGTTTGGTAGTTGACACACTTCCAGTCCACATTGAGTATATAAATGAATCTCTACGTTTACATGTTTGCATGTTCCTTAGTTCCTATTATAAAAATTTGTTTATGATAAAAATATTATGTGTCGTGTCAAACAGGTGTAATTAGGGGGATGCACTTTTTCCTGTAACCAATCAAATTGTTTTTAAGTGTTTTTAAACAAGAGGAATTTTACACATGTCAGGATATGATCATGGCGAACTGCCAAAATGCTTAAGCCATGTGTGCTAGACATCTTCTTTCCTTTTTTGTATGGCTGTCCTTACTTTTTCATTGAGACAAATAAATTCTATGTTTTACTTATGAGTGGTGGTTTTTCATTCTTTGAACCTTATATTTACTTAAGACAACAAATATTACCTTTCTGATTACAGTACTGTACTATCTTTCTGAGGGTACTTTGTATACAGTATTAAAATGATAAAAAACTACCTTAAGGTTCCATGTACAAGCTGTATAGTGGCATGTAAATATTGTCTAAATGTCATGACATTGCTGTTTACACTTGGTTCTATGAACTATCCAATTTTTCAGTAAATGTTCCAAAAGCAAATCTTTTCTAAAAATCCAAACCTTTTCCGGCCCCAGGAAGCTTGGATAAAGGGTTTTCTACTTGTGCCATTTATATGTATGGGACTAGTCAGATTTACTTCAATATCACAAGTAAAAATGCTGAACTATTTAATGTGGCTGACGGCATTATGAGAGAACTCTGACCTCACCTGAACTCCGGTTAAATTGCACAAAGAGACAGCCGTACAATCACTCAGTGATCGCTATCTGCTTTAGATATTAGACAGAACCAACAATCCTTTGCTTGCACAATGCTTTGAAGCTCTCTCTTTCCCTCAAATAGAATTAAAAGAATATATCATTGTTTGAAGTAATCAGTATTTGTTGCTAATGTCCTTTACAAATTATATATAATGTATTTCTAGCTCATTAAAGTTCCATAGCCTCATCTTTTTGATGTTATTTTGATCATGTAATAATTGAAGCAGAGCAGAAATAGCATATGGGGAAAATGGCAAATTTCTGAAACATTGCAGTAAAGTTTTTTTTGGCATTGTTTTGCAAAGGTCACATTTGTTATGGTATCATCTGGAGAATAAGTCGATAAATGACTGCGTTCTAAAACAACAAAAAGAGAAATAAACACTGGTACAGAAACATTCTAATGCAATAATTACATGCTCTGACTAAAGGGACATGAAATTACATTTTTTTCTCACTTTACTTCTATCAAATAGAATTCTTCATTCTCTTGGTATCCTTTACTGAAGGAGCAGCAATGCACTACTACATAATAGCTGAACACATCAGGGACCTGATTCTAAAAACTTTGCTTAGTTTTCCACAATGACAGTAGTAGGGGCTGAACTCTATAAAATGGTGGTATCCATGCGAGTTGCTAGATGTCTCCCAGATAAAGTATTGTAGCTCAACAGAAAACTTCACTGAGGAGAGCACAGGTAGCAAGAAGGAGAGGGTTCACTTTACAAATTAAATCCTGCAGCTAATCAGCTTACTCTTAGGGCTGATTAATCAAGCCCGTATTGATCCAAATGTATCTGTCTTAAGACCTCTGCTCCTTAACTCATACGCCACCGCTGAGGCTGCAGACATCAATCCGCCCGATCGAATACAATCGGGTGTAGTGACACCCCCTGCTAGCGTCCGATTGGCCACGAATGTGGAGGGGGCTTCATTGCACAAGCAATTCTAGTGAAATGCTTGTGCAATGATAAATGCCGACAGCGTACTCTGTTGGCATTTATCGATGTGCAGGGGACAATGATAATTCGGCCCCTTTGTGTATAGTATCTTACAATATCCCTATATCCCTATATTTAAATAAATGTGTCTTTCTATTAGGGTAATAAGTGTTTTGTGTTTTTTGGCACCGTCATCTTATAATTTGTGAGGAAAAATTAGATTTGCAGATAATGTTTTATTCTGTTGATATACTTTGCTGAAAAGCATATCTAAATAAGCTCAGCAGCTGCTGATTGGTGGCTGCACATAGATGCCCCATGTGCATTGCTATTTATTTAACAAAGGATATCTAAATAATGAAGCAAATTATGTAAGAGAAGAAATTATAATATATTTTTATAGTATTTTGATGTATCTTGCGCTCACTGCTCCAATGCACATCTGCCTGGGTGTTCTTATCAAATATAAAACACAAAAGTCAATAGATAGGCACTTACGGGTCTTCATCATCAAAAATATCCGTTTATTCAGCCGTATGTTTATATATGAAAGGGAATTATTAAAATTAATATTTAATATTTTAAATCCTTGCAAATTATATATTAAAATAATAATTCATCAGATATTTTTCCAAGCCATAAAGAAAAATGCATTAACTAAACATAGAAGTCTGACATAGATGTAAATGTAATCATTTATTAAGGCCTAGATTACAAGTGAAGTGCTATTGATAACACAGGGTGCTCTATCAATATCATGGGACCACACTAAGATTACTGCACCATCAGGTGTTAAACTGCCATATCTGAGGAAGTGTGCCTGGTGGCACAGGAAATGCGTTAAATCTTTCCAGTTGGTAGGACATGACTATGGGGCCTATTTATTAAAGTGTGGACGAACATGATACGACAAAGCGTATCATGTCCGCCACACATCGATAAATGCCGACAGCATAGGTAGATGTGAACGTTCTTGTGAACTGCTTGTGCAATGCCGCCCCTGCAGATTCGCAGCCAATCGGCCGCTAGCTGGGGGTGTCAATCAGCTGGATCGTATAGGATCGGGCAGATTGATGTCCGCAGCCTCAGAGCAGGCGGACCAGTTATGGAGCAGTGATCTTTAGACCTCTGCTTCATAAATACTGTTCCCAGCGAGCCTGAAGGCTCGCGCGGAAACAGGGGCATCAAGCTCCATTCAGAGCTTGATAATTCGGCCCCTATGAATAAGATGTATATACTTTCTCTACAATAAATCATAGACTTTTTACCTGCAACATAGTGATCAGTGTATCTCCCCTTAAATAAATCTAGTACGATCGGGATGATTGATACCCCCTGCTAGCAGCCGATTGGCCGCAAATGTGCAAGGGGCGGCATTGCACAAGCATTTCCCCAGAATGCGTAAGCTGTAGGCATTAAGCGATGCCGGGTGGACATGATTCGCTACAGCGAATCTTGTCCACCCACCAATTGATAAATCAGCCCCATTATCTCAAGTTGGAGGATAGCAGGTCCAGGAGCCATTTTTTTTTTTTTTTTTTAAAGAAGGTAGTTCAGTCGATTTATGGTATAGGC
Source organism: Bombina bombina (assembly GCF_027579735.1). Taxonomy (NCBI): domain Eukaryota; kingdom Metazoa; phylum Chordata; class Amphibia; order Anura; family Bombinatoridae; genus Bombina; species Bombina bombina. The sequence continues at coordinate 195,355,549 of NC_069508.1, read as the reverse complement.
TTCCAATAAGGTTGGCAGAGACAAATGCATTATGGGAGTATAAGAATGCCTGGGAAATACACTAGGCTTTCCTCAGAGTGAAATAAGCAAACACTTCAAAAATAAATACGGCCAGACACGTTGGCTTTTTGTTTCTTATTTGCTGTCAAATCTGTTTCTACATTTCTATTCCAAGCAGTATGGAAGAAACATATTTATGCCCTCCCCCTGGAAAATGTTTTGTGAACTCCCTTGGACACCACGTCATAAAGATTGTACATAAGACAAAAGATTTTTATGTACAGCAAACGAGAGCAAGGTAAATATTTATCCATTCCAAAATGTTCCATTACAGACCTGGTCCACCTCTTTCCAACTAGATATTGTCCTGTTAACTGTGACATTCTTTCAGTACCACATGTGTTTACAGTGTCAGGTTATCTGCATTTAACTCAAACACATGTGGTATCTTAGCTGCCTTCTCTTATCTGTAGCATTGATTGTATCTTGTGTGTTTCTGAACCATTCTTATCTTTGTTTAAGGTTTAGTGACCCCAGTTCCAGTGCAAGCTGTTGACATTCATTCCAAATGTACAGTCAAACACACACAAGTTAATGTAAATTTGTGATGTTGTAATAGTCAAGGAAACATTTACATTAAAGGTAATTAAGTAGCCAGGGATACAACCAAGCAAATAAATGATAATATGCAAGTGAGAATGAAATTCCAAATTACTGCCTTATGTCACAAATTAAAAAAACAAAACAAAAATCAAACAAAAGCAGGGAAGTAATTACATATTGCATGCACTTTTGTTCCACTTAGTGTTAGTCAAGTAATGTATCTAATGACGTATACCTAACTGCTTACAGATACAACTGAAATCCCAAATGATGTATCAGAGTTTATTTAAAGGGGAATGTATGTGATGCATTAAAGGAACCTTGCATACATTTAAAAAAAAGCAGTGTATTTTGTGAAGAATCAGCTCTACTCGGTTTTTTTATGTTCCTCTTTACTGAGAAAAATGCCTAAAAAAAGCGTATTCATCATTCTTCCGGTGCAGCCCCAAACAATTAATAAAAAAGCAACAGTCAAATAACAGTAGCAGCTACTGATTGGCTGACTGTTTGGCCCAAAAAAATGTCTAATAAAGCGACAGCCAATTAGCACTGCAGCTACTGCCTGTTTTGCTTCTCTTCATGGGGACAATACCCAGAGTGCTTCTTCCTATTTTGTCTTTGTAAACTAACATAGGTCATGAAACAAGGTACAGCATGGCAACTATTGAAAAAATAATGCTATTAATATAAATAATGAAGCTGTTATTTTTTTTTTATCTGTCTGTCTCTTTACCTATAAAGGGAAATAAACTGCAAGTTTCCCAGACACCCTTAGCTGCCTACAGTTCATATACAGCAATGATTTAAACCCTTTGTGCCAGAAATACTACTTTAGTAAAGCATCAAGTCTTTAAAAGTACTGCGTAATGTAAAAACTGGTTTACCTTAATGTGTTTCTAATGACTAATAGTATATGTGTGGGAAATCATTCCTTTATGGTTTTTCTTTTGTTTGTGAAATAGCTCATTTTACTACTTGAAATCACAACCTATCCAAATAGGATGAGCTTGCAGGGGGAGCAGACATCTTTAACTTTTTGTCTCCCTATTCACAAAATGGGCTCCTTATTTATCTTTATCTGATTACACAAAAGTAAGTGCAATTGATAATTAACATTTTAGTACAGATATCTCACCCCTCCCACTGGGCGTGTACATTATTTTGTAGCTTCATGTTTCAATTGCTTTAGTATAGGCAATACTTAAGTACTGACATTTTCAGTACAGGTGGGGATTCAACAGGCACAATTAGTTATTACAAATGACAAAATAAAGGTAAAGGAACTATTTGTAAACAATGTAATACACTCAATCAGGTAAAATTAATTTAGAGTCTGCTGATATGTTAATCTATGGTGGAGACTGCAGAAAAATGTTTGTACTTACAAGGTTTTTTTAATGTCACTTTAAGCCTCACATATCCAAAACTGAGATCCTCTTCATTCACACTTTACCCCTTACCCCCTCATCAAATCTTTTGACAATCATGTCATCAAATCAGCGCTCTTGCCAGCTGCCTTTGCATTACGTTTCATTCAGAACTCCTCACATTCAGTCCTTTGTCTTATCTTACTGCTTCCACCATAAAATCATCTCTGGCATTCGCTTTTTTCTAACGTGCGACACAACTGCGATTCTGATCCGCTCACTCATCATGTCTCATCATGACTACTGCAAATCTATCCTCACTGGTCTCTCAAGCTACAGTCTGTTCCCACTGCAATCTATCATGAATGTCGCTGCCAAACGAATCTTTTTTACGTATCTCTCCACATCTGTCATAGTAACAGAAAATGTCACATGCTGTGGAGATTGCTCAGGTAGGAAAAGTATATTTTTTAAATATGCATAGTATATATATATATATAATAAAACATCAAAAGATCTTTGTTCAAAAGAGACATTTAAAGTTGCCATTTGAGCTGGATTACAAGTGGTGTGCTAACTGTTGAACACAAGTGAAATCACTTATATTACAAATAAACGTGATCACGGGTTAGCATGACTGAAAACCTTACGTAAAGGGTAGTGTGTTAAAAAATTTAGGTTGACATATATATGTATATAGTAATAAAAATGTAATTTTCTATGTTTAGAACATAGGAATGTAAAATACGCGTAATGCGCTTCAGGTGCATTAGCATCTGCATATTGAACCAGTGCACTATATCTCTTATACAGACTTTTATGGGGGCATGCAATAAAATTTGTGTTGGACATCGCTGGAGCGATAAGTAGACGGTGCACAACTAATGGAGTTCTTGTAGTTCTCTGCTATACTATTAATAATATGGTTTACTTAAAGGGACATGAAACCCTATTTTTTTTCTTTCATGATTTAGAAAGAGCATGCAATTTTAATCAACTTTCTAATTTACTTCTATTATCTAATTTGCTTCATTCTCTTGATATACTTTGCTGAAAAGCATATCTAGATAGGCCCAGTAGCTGCTGATTGGTTGCTGCACATAGAGTCCTCATGTGATTGTCTCACCCATGTGCATTGCTATTTCTTCAACAAAGGATATCTAAATAATGAAGTAAAATAGATAATAGAAGTTAGTTGGAATAATGTTTAAAATTGCATGCTCTACCTAAATCATGAAAGATTTTTTGGGGGTTTAGTGTCCCTTTAAATGGACAAAAAAAAACAAATATTTTATTTCATGATTCAGATATAGCATACGATTTAAAAGAACTTTCCAATTTACTTCTATTTCTTGCTTCATTCTCTTAATATATCCTTTGTTGAAAAGCATACTAAAATAGGCTCAGTAGCTGCTGATTGGTGGCTGCATAGAGATGACTTGAGTGATCGGCTCACCTATATTTATTGCTATTTCTTCAACAAATGTTATCTAAAGAATGAAGCAAATTAGATGATAGAAGTACATTGGAATGTTCTTTAATATTGTTTTGTTTATCTGAATCATGAAAGAAATATTTTGGGTTTCATGTCCCTGTAAGGTCTCATAAAGCACTAAATTTTACAGCAATATATTGTATTGCGTTCAAACACACCACTTGTAGCACAATGAGACAGTAATAGAACACTCTTCACTCCTTAAGATCCATTAAAGTATAGAGTGTGCTAAAAAGTTTTAGTTGTTAAGATGTTCTTGTTAAATATTTTAACCATCAACTTATGGGCATAATTTTTAGTTTAAACCCCCCACCCCCCGCAAACAATGGTACTCTGTGCTATTGATTGTGCTCCACTTGTAATTTAGCCCAGTATATATAATGTCACATCAGTAAGCTAGGGACACTATAGATTACTACTGTATGGGATTCTTTATCACAAATATACAGCTAGATTACGAGTTTTGAGCGCTATAGGGAAATTAACGACCGCAACATTTTCAGCATTATTTCACCTCCCTATAGCGCTGCTATTACAGGTTTTAAAAAAGCAGGCTTCTGCAGGCAAAATGGTTGCGTTGAGCTCCATACTGCACCGAAATCAAGCGTTGCTTTGACGTGCTCGGGCACGATTTCCCCATAGACATCAATGGGGAGAGCAGACAAAAAAAAGCCTAAAACCTGCGATCGCGGAAAAAAAAGCTCCGTAATGCAGCCCCATTGATGTCTATGGGGAAAGAACATAAACCCAGAGTCTAAACACCCCTAATCTGCCGCCCCAACATTGCCGCAACCTACATAATGTTATTAACCCCTAATCTGCTGCCCTTAACATTGCCACCACCTAAATAAAAATGTTAACCCCTAATCTGCCGCCCTTAACATCGCTGCCACCTACATTACAGTTATTAACCCCTAATCTGCCGCCCCCAATGTTGGCGCCACTATACTAAAGTTATTAACCCCTAAACCTCTGGCCTCCAACATCACTAACAGTAAATAAATATATTAACCCCTAAACCTAACCCTAACCCTAAGCCTAACCCTAACGTAACCCTAAGCCTAACCCTAACACCCCCTAACTTAAATATAATAAAATAAAGCTAAATAAACCTTACAATTATTACCTAAATAATTCCTATTTAAAACTAAATACAAACTTACCTGTAAAATAAAACCTTAGCTAGATACAATATAACTAATAGTTATATTGTAGCTATCTTAGGTTTTAGTTTTATTTCACAGGTAATTTTGTATTTATTTTAACTAGGTAGACTTGTTAATAAATAGTTATTAACTATTTAATAATTACCTAGTTAAAATAAATATAACGTTACCTGTAAAATAAAACCTTACCTGCCTTACACTAAAAACTAACATTACAATAAAATAAATTAAATTATTAAAATACAATATTCTAAATTACAAAAAAATAAACACTAAATTACAAAAAATAAAAAAAAAACATTATCAAAACTAAAAATGAATTACTCCTAATCTAATAGCCCTATCAAAATAAAAAAGCCCCCCCCCCCCCCCAAAATAAAAATAAAAAACTTAGCCTACACTAAATCACTTGAAACGGATGCAGTATAACTGTAAAAAGCTGACAGGAAAATATCACCTGAGCATCTCTATGTAAAAAAGGAAGATATTTTACCTCACAATCTCCTCAGCTCAGCAGAGTAAGTTCTGTGTAAGAAGTTATACTCAGCTGCTGCCCAGCTGCAGGGAAAGAAAAAAAAAAGAAGAAATGAACATCAGTCAATCAGCATTAACAGTGCTGAGGTCATGAACTCTTTTACTGTGATCTCATGAGATTTCACTTAACTCTCATGAGATTTCATAGTAAACTTCCTTAATCTGAATAGTGAAATAAGATGAGTGTGCACGTAAGCTCCCTCCCTTAGCTGTCCCGGGACAGACATACTGATTTGCTGCTTAGAAGTTCTTTACAATGGGATGTGGCTACTGAGGAACTTTTGAGGTAAAATATATTTATGTTTTGCATAGAGATGCATAGAGATATTCAGAGATGTTCATGCAGCTATGCTGCATCACTTTCAAGTGTTTCAACATTTGGGTATCATGGCCCTTTAAAAGGGCATTTAGCTCTTTTACATTGCCCAAACCCTAAGCTAAAAAAAAAACCACCCAAAAAAAACCCCACCCAAAAAACCCTTCCATCTTCATCCAGCCGGCGAAGTCCTCATCCAGATGGCAAGAAGTCTTCATCCAGACGGCGTCTTCTATCTTCATCCAGATGGCATCTTCTATCTTCATCCAGACGGCATCTTCTATCTTCATCCAGATGGCATCTTCTATCTTCATCCATCCGGCGCGGAGCGGGTCCATCTTCAAAACATCCGGCACGGAGCATCCTCTTCTTACAATGGTCGCTATAAAATAAAAAATGAAAAAATGAAGTTTCCCTTTAAGTGACTTCATTCAAGATGGCATCCCTTACATTCCTATTGGCTGACAGATTTCTATCAACCAATAGGAATTAAAGGTGAAAAAATCATATTGGCTGTTGCAATCAGCCAATAGGATTGAGCTTTCATCCTATTGGCTGATCTAATCAGCCAATAGGATTAAGCTCTCATTCTATTGGCTGACTGGAAAAGCCAATAGAATGAGAGCTCAATCCTATTGGCTGATTGCAACAGCCAATAGGATTTTTTCACCTTTAATTTCAGCCAATAGGAATGTAAGGGACGCCATCTTGGATGACGTCACTTAAAGGGAAACTTCATTTTACAGTGACCATCATAAGAAGAGGATGCTCCTCGCTGGATGTCTTGAAGATGGACCTGCTCCGCGCCGAATGGATGAAGATAGAAGATGCCATCTGGATTAAGACTTCTTGCCATCTGGATGAGGACTTAGCCGGCTGGATGAAGATGGAAGAGGCCGCCCGGATGAAGACTTCTTGCCGTCTGGATTATGACTTCGCCAGCTGGATGAGGATGGATTTCCAGACTTCGAAAACTGTAAGTGGATCATCAGGGGTTAGTGTTAGGTTTTGTAAAGGTTTTTTTGGGGTGGGTTTTATTTTTAGCCTAGGATTTGGGCAATGTAAAAGAGCTAAATGCCCTTATAAGGGCAATGCCCATCCAAATGCCCTTTTCAGGGCAATGGTTAGCTTAGGTTTATTTAGATTTTTTTTATTGGGGGGGTTGGTTCGTTGGTTGGTTGAGTGGTGGGTTTTACTGTTGTGGGGTGTTTGTATTTTTTTACAGGTAAAAGAGCTGATTTATTTGGGGCAATGCTCCACAAAAGGCCCTTTTAAGGGCTATTGGCAGTTTAGTGTAGGCTAGGGTTTTTTTTATTTTGGGGGGGCTTTTTTATTTTGATAGGGCTATTAGATTAGGAGTAATTAGTTTTAATTTTTGATAATGTGTTTTTTTATTTTTAGTAATTTAATGGTTTTTTTTTTGTTATTTAGAAAATTGTATTTTAATAATTTATTTTATTTTATTTTATTGTAATGTTAGTTTTTAGTGTAAGGCTGGTTAGGTTTTATTTTTTAGGTCACTTTGTATTTATTTTAGCTAGGTAGTTATTAAATAGTTAATAACTATTTACTAGCTAGTCTACCTAGTTAAAATAAATACAAACTTACCTGTGAAATAAAAATAAAACCTAAGATAGCTACAATATAACTATTAATTATATTGTAGCTAGCTTAGGTTTTATTTTACAGGTAAGTATGTATTTAGTTTTAAATAGGAATTATTTAGGTAATAATTGTAAGGTTTATTTAGATTTATTTTAATTATATTTAAGTTAGGGGGTGTTAGGGTTACGTTAGGGTTAGGTTTAGGGGTAATGTATTTATGTAGAGTTGGTGATGTGGGAGGTCAGAGGTTTAGGGGTTAATAATTTATTTAAGTATATTTCGTTTTGGGGGGCTTGCGGTTTAGTGGTTAATTGGTTGTATATAGCGGCAGATTAGGGGTTAATAATCTTTAAATAGTGTTTGTTATGCGGGAGGGCGACGGTTTTGGGGTTAATAGGTTTATTGTAGTGGCGACGATGTTGAGGAGAGGCGGAATATGGGTTCATAAATTTTTTTTAAGTGGCAGCGATATCGGGAGCGGCAGATTAGTGGTTATTAAATTTATTGCAGTGTTTGCAATGCGGGAGGGCCTCGGTTTAGGGGTTAATAGTTTATGGGTGTTAGTGTACTTTTTAACACTTTAGTTATGAGTTTTATGTTGCAGCTTTGTAATGTAAAACTCATAACTACTGAGTTTAGATGGCGGTACGGATCTTGTGGTTATAGGGTGTACCGCTCACTTTTTGGCCTCCCAGGCAAACTTGTAATACCGGCGCTATGGAAGACCCATTGAAAAAGGACTTTTTTAAAAGTGCGGTACTGATGTTGCGTGACGACCAAAAAAGGTGTGCGGTACACTTATACCTACAACACTTGTAATAGCGGCATTAGGGAAAAAGCAGCGTTATGAAGCATAACAATGCTTTTTCACTCATAACGCCAAACTCGTAATTTAGCTGATAATTAATAATTACTTTCAAGAGTTTTGAGTTGATCTAATTAGATTTAAATAAATTATATTATATTCTGTAATGTAACATATACTTATCTTGCTTGTTTTTTTCTTACTGTTCAATACAAATATAAAAAATACAGTTTTCAGTAAAAATTTAAATAAGAATACAAGAGACAAAAAGTAAACATAAAACAAAAACAAAATGAAAACAAAATTATGTTTTTTGAGTGTGATTGGTATCGGAATCTGAAATAATTATAAAAACAAGAATTTGAATTATTTATATATTCTACATGCATAATTGTAATTTCGAAAGATTTGAAGTTTTTCTGAGAGTCATAATTAAATTTTCCTAAAAACAAAGTTCCTGTTGATCTTTAATTCACAGGAAAAAAAATTCTGTTTATAGGATTTAAACCAAAATGTTGTGACTTATGACTAACTAAGCAATATTTACTTAGGATGGTATTGCACCAACATCTGTGAAAATGACAGATCTTGTGATCGTTAGATTTCACAACTCACCTTGATCCTTTTAAGATTAGTTTACAAAATGCAGAACACATTAAAGCTGCTTTAATATTATACAGTTTCACCCTTTTTAGCCAACTAACAAATGCAAGACTGGTTTGCGGCTGCCAGACATATTTATAGAAATTGAACACTGGTGAGTAGAAAAACATTGAGACATCTTGAAAATGGAAACCTCGAGGAAAGAGCATACGAAGACCCCTGATCCCAGGGACTTGGGTAATGAGGACATTGTAGCACATCTGGCTAACATCTTGCAGTCTCTGTGATAGTCATTGAGATTGTTTCTGGAAACCATCTCTCTCCACTATGCCCTGAGACTCTCTTAATGATCAAATGTTACAAAAAATAAATGATATAAAAAAAGGATCACATTATTTATAACGCATAAAATAAATCTACATTAATTTGTGAAAAATATATATATATATTTTTTTTAACATTTCAGATATTTTAATTGTGTTCTAACATCTGGTTAGCCCTCCTTATTTTATTTTATTGAAATAACATAAACTGCATAATTTAAAATGAAAATATTAATAAATATGAATTTGTACATTTCATTAAAGTTTATGGAAATTATATATTATGGGGCATGTAATTGGAAGTGCAAACCAATTATAAGGAATAATAATCCCATAGATCAAATCAGATCAACAAAGTCCTCTAAATACCCCCTGGACCAGGCTGAGATACTTTTAAAAGATACAAAAAACAGGGGGAACTCTGGTGGCAAGGTATCCTCTATCACAATAAACATACGGCTAGATTACGAGTCTTGCGTTATGAGTATAAAAGCAGCGTTAAGGCTCATAATGCTGCTTTTTTTTCTACCGCTGCTATTACGAGTCTTGTAGATACAGCTGTCCCGCAAACATTTTTGGCCTTACCGCAAATCAACTTACGCAAATTGCATATAGTTTTTTTTCAATGGGACTTCCATAGCGCCGGTATTACGAGCTTGTCCTGGGAGGCCAAAAAGTGAGCGGTACAGCCTATCCCGCAAGATTCGTACCGCATTTTAAAGTCAGTAGTTATGAGTTTTACACTACAGAGCTGTAGCATAAAACTCATAACTAAAGTGCTAAAAAGTACACTAACACCCATAAACTATCTATTAACCCCTAAACCAAGGCCCTCCCGCATCGCAAACACTAAAATAAAAAATAAACATATTAACCCCTAAACCGCCGCACTTCCACCTAGCAAACATTAGTTAAATATTATTAACCCCTAATCTGCTGTCCCTAACATCGCCGTCACCTACCTACATTTATTAACCCCTAATCTGCTGCACCCAATGTCGCAGCCACTATACTAAAGATATTAACCCCTAAACCAAAGTCTAACCCTAACACACCCTAACTTAAATTAATTAAAATAAATCTAAATAAAACTTACTATTAATAACTAAATAATTCCTATATAAAACTAAATACTTACCTGTAAAATAAACCCTAAGCTAGCTACAATATAACTAATAGTTACATTGTAGCTAGCTTAGGGTTTATTTTTATTTTACAGGCAAGTTTGTATTTATTTTAACTAGGTAGAATAGTTACTAAATAGTTATTAACTATTTAATAACTATCTAGCTAAAATAAATACAAATTGACCTGTAAAGTAAAACCTAACCTGTCTTACACTAACACCTAACCTAACCCTACAATTAAATAAATCAAATACAATTAGCTAAATTACAAAAACAAACAAACACTACATTACAGAAAATAAAAAACAAATTACAAGATCTTTAAACTAATTACACCTAATCTAATAGCCCTATCAAAATAAAAAAATCCCACCCAAAACAAAAAAACCCTAGCCTAAACTAAACTTCCAATAGCCCTCAAAAGGGCCTTTTGCGGGGCATTGCTCCAAAGAAATCAGCTCTTTTACCTGTAAAAAAATACAAACAACCAACCCAACAGTAAAACCCACCACCCACATAACCAACCCCCCAAATAAAACCATAACTAAAAAAACCTAAGCTCCCCATTGCCCTGAAAAGGGCATTTAGATGGGCATTGCCCTTAAAAGGGCATTTAGCTCTATTGCAGCCCAAAGCCCTAACCTAAAAATAAAACCCACCCAATACACCCTTAAAAAATCCTAACACTAACCCCCGAAGATCCATTTACTGGGAGAAGTCTTCATCCAAGCGGCAAGATGTCCTCAACGAATCCGGCAGAAGTGGTCCTCCAGATGGGCAGAAGTGGTCCTCCAGACGGGCAGAAGTCTTCACCCAGACGGCATTTTCTATCGTCATCCTTCTGACGCGGAGCGGCTCCATCTTCAAGACATCAGGCGCGGAGCATCCTCTTCAATCGACGTCTTCTTGCTGAATGAATGTTCCTTTAAGTGACGTCATCCAAGATGGCGTCCCTTAGATTCCAATTGGCTGATAGAATTCTATCAGCCAATCGGAATTAAGGTTGAAAAAATCCTATTGGCTGATGCAATCAGTCAATAGGATTGAACTTCTATCCTATTGGCTGATCCAATCAGCCAATAGGATTGAGCTCACATTCTATTGGCTGATTGGAACAGCCAATAGGATAGAAGTTCAATCCTATTGGCTGATTGCATTAGCCAATAGGATTTTTTCAACCTTAATTCCAATTGGCTGATAGAATTCTATCAGCCAATCAGAATCTAAGGGACTCCATCTTGGATGACGTCACTTAAAGGGACAGTCTAGGCCAAAATAAACTTTCATGATTCAGATAGAGCATGTAATTTTAAACAATTTTCCAATTTACTTTTATCACCAATTTTGCTTTGTTCTCTTGGTATTCTTAGTTTAAAGCTTAACCTAGGAGGTTCATATTCTAATTTCCTACACCTTGAAGCCCACCTCTTTCAGATTGCATTTTAACAGTTTTTCACCACTAGAGGGTGTTAGTTCACGTATTTCATATAGATAACACTGTGCTCGTGCACGAGAAGTTATCTGGGAGCAGGCACTGATTGGCTAGACTGCAAGTCTGTCAAAAGAACTGAAAAAATGTTCAGTTTGCAGAGGCTTAGATACAAGATAATCACAGAGGTTAAAAGTATATTATTATAACTGTGTTGGTTATGCAAAACTGGGAAATGGGTAATAAAGGGATTATCTATCTTTTAAAACAATAAAAAATTCTAGTGTAGACTGTCCCTTTAAAGGAACATTCATTCAGCAAGAAGACGTTGATTGAAGAGGATGCTCCGTGACGGATGTCTTGAAGATGGAGCCGCTCCGCGTCGGAAGGATGAAGATAGGAGATGCCGTCTGTGTGAAGACTTCTGCCCATCTGGACTACCACTTCTGCCCATCTGGAGGACACTTCTGCCCGTCTGGAGGACTACTTCTGCCGGATTTGTTGAGGACACCTTGCCGCTTGGATGAAGACTCCTCCCAGTAAGTGGATCTTCGGGGGTTAGTGTTAGGATTTTTAAGTGTGTATTGGGTGGGTTTTATTTTTAGGTTAGGGCTTTGGGCTGCAATAGAGCTAAATGCCCTTTTAAGGGCAATGGGGAGCTTAGTTTTTTTAGTTAGGGTTTAATTTGGGGGGTTGGTTGTGTGGGTGGTGGGTTTTACTGTTGGGTTGGTTGTTTGTATTTTTTTTACAGGTAAAAGAGCTGATTTCTTTGGGGCAATGCCCCGCAAAAGACCCTTTTAAGGGCTATTGGTAGTTTAGTTTAGGCTAGGTTTTTTTTTATTTTGGGTGGGCTTTTTTTATTTTGATGGGGCTATTAGATTAGGTGTAATTAGTTTAAAAAATCTTGTTATTTTCTGTAAAAAAAAATTGTAATTTAGCTAATTTAATTTAATTAATTGTATTTAATTTAGGGAATGTATTTAATTGTAGGGTTAGGTTAGGTGTTAGTGTAGGCCAGGTTAGGTTTTATTTTACAGGTCAATTTGTATTTATTTTAGCTAGGTAGTTATTAAATAGTTAATAACTATTTAGTAACTATTCTACCTAGTTAAAATAAATAAAAACTTGCCTGTAAAATAAAAATAAGCCCTAAGCTAGCTACAATGTAACTGTTAGTTATATTGTAGCTAGCTTAGGGTTTATTTTACAGGTAAGTACTTAGTTTTAAATAGGAATAATTTATTTAGTTATTAATAGTAAGTTTTATTTAGATTTATTTCAATTAATTTAAGTTAGGGTGTGTTAGGGTTAGGGTTAGACTTAGGTTTAGGGTTTAATAACTTTAGTATAGTGGCGGCGACATTGGGGACTGCAGATTAGGGGTTAATAAATGTAGGTAGGTGGTGGCGATGTTAGGGACAGCAGATTAGGGGTTAATAATATTTAACTAATGTTTGCGAGGCGGGAGTGCGGCGGTTTAGGGGTTAATATGATTATTATAGTGGCGGCGATGTTGGGGACGGCAGATTAGGGGTTAATAAGTGTAGGTAGGTTGCAGCGATATTGGGGGTGGGAGATTAGGGGTTAATAAATATAATGTAGGTGGCGGCGATGTTGGGGGCAGCAGATTAGGGGTTAATAAGTATAATGTAGGTGTTGGCGATGTCAGGGGTGACAGATTAGGGGTTAATAAGTATAATGTAGGTGTCTGCGATGTCAGGGGCAGCAGATTAGGGGTTAATAAGTATAAGATTAGGGGCGTTTAGATGCGGGGTTCATGTTAGGGTGTTAGGTGTAAACATAAATTTAGTTTCCCCATAGGAATCAATGGGGCTGCGTTATTGAGCTTTACACTGCTTTTTTGCAGGTGTTAGACTTTTTCTCAGCCGGCTCTCCCCATTGATGTCTATGGGGAAATCGTGCACGAGCACGTACAACCAGCTCACCGCTGACTTAAGCAGCGCTGGTATTGGAGTGCGGTATGGAGCTCAATTTTGCTCTACACTCACTTCTTGTCTTTTAACGCCGGGTTTCAGAAAAGAGCGATGACAATAGCGTGCAAGTTAGTACCGCACCCCTCATAACACAAAACTCGTAATCTGGCCGAGAATCAATAGAAAAATATCATATACCTAAAAGGTGCCTGATAGATGGTCTTGGCTTGTTTGAAGCCTCCCACTTAGCTGAAAGCTTCCAGTCTCTTAGAGTCTTTAAAAACTACAAATCTGTTTGAAACAACCCGAGCGCAAGTAAATTAATAAATAATAGTTTAAATCAAAACATTTAATAATACAATTCTGTAAATTTTAAATAATACCAAGCGTTTCTTGGCATACAGGTTGTAATTTCTTCAGGCCACCAATAGATGTATTTACAAACTTATTTGGACTCTTATGACAGTTATACAAATACTCCTCAATTTTCTTTACAAAAACATATCTTTTGAATGTATATGTTACGGGTAAAGTCCGGAAATCCGTGTAATCCTAGGATTACCCGGGTAAAGCTGACATTACCCAAGTGGCTTTGGGTAAAGCCCGAAGTAATGTAATTCCCCCATTAACACTATTTTTTTGCCTCTGCGATAGTGAAGATGGTGGAATTACAGTGCATCGTATATATGTTTTATGCGTTGACTCAATGCACTCTGAGAAGATTTATCATGTTACATCGGGCTTTACCCACAGCCGATTGGGTAATGTCAGCTTTACCCAGGTAAGGCTATAGGATTGCATAATTTCAGACTTTACCTGCAACATACACACAAGCTTAGCTTCAATTTAGCATTTTCCTTAAGGTTATAAAATTACCACAAAACCTGAAAATAAAAATGATCTTTAATCTTTCTATTAGGGGTGGGTGGATTAAGATTTTACAGTTTTATATTTTTTAATACAACCATAGAAGGATTTAGACAGCAACAGCAAAAACTACTTTACCTTTCCTTATGAAATTGTGTAGAAGATCTTATGGGACTGTGCATTCTGTCTATTTGACAAAAAGCTGAGTAGTATGGCTTTACCTTTTTTTTAAAAAAAAAGTCACTTTATGTAAGTATATGGCCTTCTGCAAAAAAAATAGCACTGGATAAGTGTGTGTAATTCACAGAGATATTTAATTTAGGAGTAGAAAATTAAACTAAATTAAATTAAAACAAAAATTAAAGGGTTAAATTCAGACAAGTATTTGGTAGTTAATAAACACAGTGAGAAGCGCTCTCTCAGGAACAAACAACCAGGTCATTAACATTGTTAGCCTGTTCTATGGCGATTTACCACTTGGGTGCAGCTTCTTTTTAGCCCAGTAATGCCTTTCACAAAGTATAACTTTCCTGTAGTATATCACTCTGATCCAGCCTATTATGGTCAGTTCAGCGCTGAAATACCAGGCAATTACTTACTGAACAAGGAACACAGCAACCCCACATTATTGTTTCAGCCTTCATTGGGCCTCCTCAGTGAGGTGTAGCCATATTCCTCTAAGCACACTGTCAAGGAGTCCACGTCAGGTTGCCCCTTTTCCCCTTAGGAAACTACATACATACAGTGAGAAGTGCACTCACAGGAACTAGCAACCAGCTCAATACCATTGTTAGCCTGTTCTATGGTGATTTGCCCCCTGGGTGCAGCTTCTTTTAACCCAGTAATGCTTTCCACAAGTATTTAGTCATTTAGAGGACAACCGGAGATCTGATTTACCAGGTATTCCCACAATCTATATTAGGTGCATGATACCATTAGCTGTGAAAAAAGCAGAATAAACAGTACTAAGGTCAAAACAATAAAAATATTCTAATTCTAAATTGGATGCAGCTTTTAACTTTTCTTTGTAATTAAATATTGTTCTACAATATTTTTTAAACAGCTATAGTCATAACATTATCTGTAGGGCTTAGTTAGAAGCTACTGATTGTGGGCTACATTACAATTGGAGCGCTACTGATAGTGCAGGACGCGATATCCATTAGAAACATGTATTAGTTTTCAGACTAATGCACATTCGTCATGAAAATACAAATGAATGCTCAAAGTAAATTAAAAAAATACTGATGAAAATTTTCAGTATTCATTCTATACTTTAGTTTATTTTTGGGTTTAATACTTAATATCAAGCTCCCCACGCTCTCCAGAGCACATTAAGGTAAGTATTATAGCTACAGGTGATACTTACCTTAGCATGCTCTCCATGCTCCCCAGAGCACATTAAGGTAAGTATTATAGCTACAGGTGATACTTACCTTAGTGCTCTCCTTGCTCTCCAGAGCACATTAAGGTAAGTATTGTAGCTACAGGTGATACTTACTTTAGTGCTCTCCTTGCTCTCCAGAGCACATTAATTTAAGTATTGTAGCTACAGGTGATACTTACCTTAGCGTGCTCTCCATGCTCCCCAGAGCACATTAAGGTAAGTATTGTAGCTACAGGTGATACTTACCTTAGCGTGCTCTCCATGCTCTCCAGAGCACATTAAGGTAAGTATTGTAGCTACAGGCGATACTTACCTTAGCGCTCTCCATGCTCTCCAGAGCACATTAAGGTAAGTATTGCAGCTACAGGTGATACTTACCTTAGTACTCTCCTTGCTCTCCAGAGCACATTAATTTAAGTATTGTAACCTATCGTCCCTACCTGGAGGAAAGCGGCTGGCCTCCTGGAGGGGGGGGGCGGCGGGATAGGCCCTTCTGTGTGAATCACATTCTTGGAGCATGACCGCTTCCCTCCAGGTAGGGACGGTAAGTTCAGGTAAAGTAGCCGGAGACATATCCACCAATAGGCAGGTCTGAATCCTCCGTTGTGTCAGACTGCTTGGCTGACACTAGATTGCGCTACAGTGGCAATGGAGCACAGGAGCTTGTCTGATGGGCTGCGTGGCCAGCTTTATGTGCTGGTTCAGAATGTGATTTTACAAGGTCCGAGATTACCAATTGAGGCACTAATGGACAGTTTCATATACTCTGTCCCATCTCAAAATAGCATACAGAAGTGTGAGTTAAACACTTTTGGCATATATACAGAAGTGAATAGACTGCTCTTTTTCAATAAAAGTCTCCTTGACAGAGGTGCCTGTGCCTGCTTTCATAACAGTGCTGGTATCTTGCTCTATATAGCTGTACCATGGAGGGTAAATGCATACACCTGAGGGGGTGATAGGGGCACAGACCCACATCACATCGCCGCCTGCCCGGCACTCACTGCCTCTCATTCTCTGTAACACACAGCGCACAGCATGGATGAGAGGCAGTGAGGGTACGAACAGCTAGAGAGCTGAAATTGCGGCAATGGGGATGAATGAGGGAGATAGTGAAGTGAGGGGGGTGCCATATGAGTGTCTCACTGAACTGAATGAAAAAATACACAGGAGCGCGCAGGGACGAAAGGAAAGGATCCTGTACTAGTGTGAGCTTTTGGGAGACGTCAGAGAAGGAGGGGTAAGGCGGCCATTTCAAAATGGCCAAATGAGATCTAGTAAGTGTATTTTCTGCCAAAGTTTATTTAGATAAAAATTGTGCTACAGTTTACTGTAAAGATCGCTAATTAACTAATCTAAATAATAAACAGTAATTTTTGGGTTGACTGTCCCTTTAAGGTAAGTATTGTAGCTACAGGTGATACTTACATTAGCGTGCTCTCCATGTTCCCCAGAGCACATTAAGGTTAGTATTGTAGCTACAGGTGATACTTACCTTAGCGCTCTCCATGCTCTCCAGAGCACATTAAGGTAAGTATTGTAGCAACAGGTGATACTTACATTAGTGCGCTCTCCATGTTCCCCAGAGCACATTAAGGTAAGTATTGTAGCTACAGGTGATACTTACCTTAGCACACTCTTCATTCTCTCCAGAGCACAATATGGTGAGTACTGTAGCTACAGGTGATATTTACCTTAGTGCTCTCCATGCTCTCCAGAGCACATTAGGATAAGTATTGTAGCTACAGTTGAAACTTACCTTAGCGCTCTCCATGCTCTCCAGAGCACATTAAGGTAAGTATTGTAGCTACTGGTGATACTTACCTTAGCGTGCTCTCCAAAACACATTAAGGTAAGTTTTGTAGCTACAGGTGATACTTACCTTAGCAATCTCCAGAGAACATTAAGGTAAGTATTGTAGCTACAGGTGATACTTACCTTAGCGCTCTCCATGCTCTCCAGAACACATTAAGGTAAGTTTTGTAGCTACAGGTGATACTTACCTTAGTGCTCTCTATGCTCTCCAAAGCACATTATTATTATTATTATCGGCTATTTGTAGAGCGCCAACAGATTCCGCAGCGCTAACATTAAGGTAAGTATTGTAGCTACAGGTGATACTTACCTTAGCGCTCTACATGCTCTCCAGAGCACATTAAGGTAAGTATTGTAACTACAGGTGAAACTTATATTAGCGCTCTCCATGCTCTCCAGAGCGCATTAAGGTAAGTATTGTAGCTACAGGTGATACATACCTTAGCACTCTCCATGTTTTTCCAGAGCACATTAAGGTAAGTATTGTAACTATAGGTGAAACTTACATTAGCGCTCTCAATGCTCTCCAGAGCGCATTAAGGTAAGTATTGTAGCTACAGGTGATACTTACCTTAGCGCTCTCCATGCTCTCCAGAGCACATTAAGGTAAGTATTGTAGCAACAGGTAATACTTACATTAGCGCTCTCCGTGCTCTCCAGAGCATGTTAGGTAAGTATTGTGTAGCTTAGCATGCTCTCCATGCTCTCCAGAGCACATTAAGGTAAGTACTGTAGCTACAGGTTATACTTACCTTAGCTCTCTCCATGCTCTCCAGAGCACATTATGGTAAGTATTGTAGCTGCAGGTGATACTTACCTTAGCGCTCTCCATGCTCTCCAGAGCACATTAAGGTAAGTATTGTATCTACAGGTGATACTTACCTTAGTGTGCTCTCCATGCTCTCCAGAGCACATTAAGGTAATTATTGTATCTACAGGTGATACTTACCTTAGCGTGCTCTCCATGCTCTCCAGAGCACATTAAGGTAAGTATTGTAGCTACAGGTGATACTTACCTTAGTGTGCTCTCCATGCACAGCTAGTACTGTTACATACAGTGATGTCAGGTGTATACAGTATACTGTGCGCATTCTATGAGATTATGGATCTACTTTTTTTTGTGTGACTGTTATCATGACTGTTGTGTTAGTATCATGAGACAGGTAATTGGTTTAGGATTTAGAATTGCCACTGTGGTTAAGGTTAAAGGGACAGTTTACTCAGAAATGTTCTTCCCTTTAATTTGTCCCCAATGATCCACTTTACCTACTGGAGTGTATTAATTTTTTTACAAGTAGCTCCTTTACCCTTATATTGGCATTTGAAATAGTTGATTTAGCATGTGGTATCCCCATCTATTCTGAAAGTTTGTGGCCGCATATCCAAGCTACAGATAAGCTTTGTAAACACAGCCAGCAGAAGAAATTACACTCCTAGTGGGATATAGCAGAAATAAGGTAATAAAATGTTGATTTTCCATTGTTCTCTCCAAATACTGGTGATTGTTTTATGGACAGATATAAGATAAAGAAACATGTATATGTACACAATGTGATACAGTAATGAGATCTGATTATACCTACAAGCTCAACCCATTTTATTAGGTTGTGGCTTCAAAACACAAAATCAGAGCTTTAATGTACACAAAAAAAAACCTTAAGCTCATTTTCATATTTTTTTTTACTCTGCAGATGGTAAAAAAAGCAATTGTAAACACATTCATGGAAAAACTATTTCTCAGTATACTATCCCTTTAATAGAGCCCAGGGACAGCAATAATAGACCAGATTTGTTGACAAAACTTTTACAATCCTGTTTAGGAACCAGATACTGGACACAAGTCAGGGCACACTTTGCAGTGCACAAGTGTCAATTGTCAAACCATAACAAACAATAAAAACGTCCACATCAAAGGTAGAGCAGAACAGAATAGCCCTCTGCCATTGTTTTTGTTACACTGATTTAACATATTACAGTGAATAAAAAGAAGTACTTAAATATTATATATAGTACATTACTTTGTAATGTATTATTGACTGGGGATTGTCAAGTATTAGGCCTCGCTTCCATTGAGTCGTAATTCAGTTTGCGTGCACTCGCAAACCGTTAAATATGCTGTCGAAAGCAATAGCGTTTAACGACTGTTTCCAATGGCGCGTTATACCTCAATATCGGCTGCCGGACTTCGGCTGCCGAAAAGATTTTCGCGTCCCATAGAAAGTAATAGAAGCCGTTAATCGATAAATTATACCAGGTTTCCATTGAAAGCGCTAACCGTTAATACACTGTCGGAGGCTGTCGATACATTGAGAAATATTACCCCCAGCTCAACTAGGTGTAAAGGAGGAAAAAAGAGCTTTTTGAGGCCTGTTTCTCATTGAAATAGCAAATCACAAAAATATTATGAGTGTTTCAATGTACAAATAACATTATATATGCTACATTTATTGGTCCTATGTATAGGAATATTTGCACCCATGTTGTCATAGAAATTTCAATATGTATGTGCATATATAAATATATGCAAGCACCACAATTATGGAACGACCTCCCGCACACTTTCAAACCTTCCCCATGCCTAATATCCTTTAAGAGATCCCTCTCTACATATCTCAAAACAGAATGCACCTGTCATTGTTGATTATATATTTCCTACCGGTTCTATGTTAAATTTTTGTGCATATATGGTGTATTATTATTTTTTTTTATTTTATTGTACCCATTGTATCAATGCAATGTTTTGTGGACCCAGGACATACTTGAAAACCATAGAAATCTCAATGTATCTTTCCTGGTAAAATATTATAAAAATAAATAAAATATCTACCTATTCAAAATGAAACCTTTGCCCAGGGATGCTATATATAATCTCAATACATATAGAAAAATAATTCAAAGTAAATAAGTTGTTTATCATGAAGATGAGTTTTATTATTACAGATTTACCCTCATTCAAATGTAATTTTCAATGTGAAAATCATATTTATTCAATACAAAACGATGACACATTAAAGTTATAATGTGTCATAGTACTAATATTTATAAAATATATGTAATGTCATGTCTGCTAAAGCAGATAATACATTTGCAATATTTAGACTATTAACCAAAATACATAAGTGCTTAATATTACATACTTCAAGAGATATGAAGTATTGTCTTTAACATGGAGTTATTGAAACATTTTAAAAGTGCATTGTGCATTGGTCCCAGGGAGAGTCTGTGTCTGTTCATATGATGTCAATTAAAATGTATTAATCACCTCTATATCATGGCAATCACATATATGTTGTATATACATCAGTGCATAAATATCCTAAAGATACATTTATCTAATTATTCTAAATATTGAATAATAATCTTGACAAAAAGGAGTGCATTAGTCATGATAGGTATTAGTCATGATAGGTATATATTTCAGATATTACATTCCACATAGGACTATAAGAATGAATGCAAGGTATTTGGCCATATCAACAGGAAGGAGTATTTACTTTTCAACTCTTCTATAACTGTATAACCCTTATTAGCTTCATCTGAAGGAGCAAACAACATATGCTTGTGGAATATAAATCATAACATTTACACATGTCACGTTGACTTATGTTAGATAGCATATACTGTATAAATTTCAGACACGTATCCCCAAGTATTCTTAAACGGCATAATATGATATCCTCAATAAAAGGACACATAAATTTATCAACAATGTACACCTGCATATTAATTGACATCATGTGAAATAAAAATGAATAAAGCTGTTCATTTTTAGCAGATAAACAGCTATTAGAATAATATTAAGATATATGTTCAAATTTGGATTAGAAAAATGGATGCATATTTATGAGATGAAAATCGCACTTAAAAAAGTGCTTTAGTGCAAAAATTAGATATGATATATCTTGGGTTGAAAAAAAAGAATATTAATTAATTCTTGCGGCGTGATTTTGCCTTTGGAGGAGAGGTACTTAGGGGGGCAGTGTGGCGTCTTGTGCGACGCCCACCAGCTGAATGTGAGGCTAATAACCGCGATTCAGGGTCCTGCAGGGAGATGACAGAGGATGCAAGGGAGGATGGAGTTTGGGGCCTATCCGCGAGCCTCTCCACTGCCTCTGCCAGGCGGACGAGTGAGGCATTATGGATGTCCATTTGGCTCTGTATCCTTCTCAAATCCTGCTGCTGCTGGAGCCTGGACAGCCTAAGCTCTCTATGTATGAGCCTCAGTAGATCATCCTGCTGGGACTGTGCCGGACCCTGTTGTACATTTGGTGTCTCAGGAACTAATAATTGGCTGGTTCCAGGGCTGTCTCTCCGTATTGGTGACTGTGTGGTTGTCTGTGATGGCACTGTTGGCAATACATTGGTGGGTGCAGTGGGTGGTGGTGTGGATTCCTGTTGTGCCATAGGAGTGGGAGGCATATAGTACAGATGATGCAGATCTGTATGCTGCTGTGGTGGGTGCATCATCTGCTGCTGAGGATAATGATGTCGTGGGGGGTGCATCATCTGCTGCTGAGGAGGATGTTGTGGGGGGTGCATCATCTGCTGCTGAGGAGGATGTTGTGGGGGGTGCATCATCTGCTGCGGTGGGTGCAGCTGTGGGGGCTGTGCCATTTGTTGCTGCAAAGTATGCATGAACTGCCATTGTTGAGGAGGATGAGTCTGCTGGGGTTCAGAACCCAAAACATGAAATGTTGTCTCCGAAGTAGATGGAGAAGGGCATGATACATCCTCCACCTCATATGCCCTAGGCTGCTGCATATCATCTTCTAAGAGGCTGATATAGGAGGTAGTGTCACCATAGATATCCTCATCCTCCTCAGTGAATGTAGGAACATCCTGCTGTGGTGTTGGTGCAGCTTCATACTCCTCCTGTTCGGAACCTACAAATAAATATACGGTATGTTTACATTATCTATCTAATAGAATATATTACTTTGTAGCATAACAATACAGACTATTATATTCCATATTTATGTGTATATATGTACACACACACACATACACACACACACACACCCACACATACACACACACACACACATACACACACACATACACATACACACACACACACACACATACACACACATACACACACACATACATACACACACACACACACATACACACACACACACACACACACACACATACATACATATAGTGTGTTTGGGATAAAATCAAAGCATATATGACCATAACTGAGGAATCTTTATAGACTGTGTCTTAAAGGAACATTGTTAAAGGGACACTGTACCCAAATATTTTCTTTTGTTCAGATAGAGCATGCAATTTTATTCAACTTTCGGATTTACTCCTATTTTCAAATGTTCTTTATTCTCTTGGTATCTTTATTTGAAATGCAAGAATGTAAGTTTAGATGGTGGCCCATTTTTGGTGAACAACCTAGGTTGTCCTTGCTGATTGGTGGATAAATGCATCCACCAATCAAAAACTGCTGTCCAGAGTTCTGAACCTAGAAAAAAAGCTTACATGTCTTATTTTTCATGTAAAGATAGCAAGAGAATGAAGAGAAATTCATAATAGGAGTAAATTAGAAAGTTGCTTAAAATTGCATGCTGTATCTGAATCACAAAATAAATATTTTGGGTACAGTGTCCCTTTAAGGACAATGACACATGATTTATATGAAATGCTTAATATTCTTGGATATTATATTATCAATATTCTTGCTTGTCGGAGCAGATATACAATACAGAGTGCTTGCTGAACATATTAAATACAACTATGTAAATTTAGATTCATAGCTAAACACAGATGGGTATTTATGATATACAACATATATACATCACATATATGGTTATATTTAATATTGAATATTCACCTTCATACACCTCTTCAGGTGGCACAGAGGTGTCCATTGTCCCCTTACATCCGTAAACAGATTCATCCGAGATGACATTGGACAGCATCTCCTCCCATGACCTTAGGTGTATCCTCTTGCTAGGACCACCACCTGTCCCACGTGCATATTTGGCCTGCTGTGCCAGCTTAGCTTTGGTTTCCCTCCTGCAGTCATGATAGCGGTGTTTAATGCTGGCAGTAGAACGATTACGTCCTAAGCAGCTGACTGCCACTCGAATCTCCTCCCACAGCTTATTCCGGACAGCCGGCCTCAGGTTAGGGTTCTCCAGCTGAGCTGCCCTCTCCAAGTATGCCTCAACAAGAGCCTCCTTTTCCTCCTCAGAGTACCTCTCCTCTCTTAGCCTGCCCTTCACACCTGAAGGGCCAGCAGACACAGACTCTCCCTCCTGTGACTGGGGACCAGCCCTCTCTACCTCCTCTGTCCCTGCAGGCTGTGACAGGCTACCACCAGCCCCACCCCCAGTTGCCACAGTCTGCCCCACTTTCCCTTTTCTTTTTGTGCCTAGCTGAGGCTGACTCCTCCTCACTCCTCCCACCTCCATTCCTCTTCCACCCTCTCTCCTTCCCTCCTCTGCCAGGGTTTGAGGAAGGACAAATCCTCCACCCAAACCTCGGCCCCTATTCCTGCCCATACTACTCCCTACTTCCCCCCTCCCCCTCCCTCTATCCACCCTCACCACTGCCCTCCCCCTAGCCACCCCCTTCCCAACTCCACTAGGCCTATCCATCCCTTTCTCCTTCCTCCCTAACTCTAACCTAACACTAAAGTCCCTAGCTTACCTAACTACACTAATTCACCTAACTAAACCCTAAATTAAATAGCCCCAAAACTAACTACCTAACCTATCTAGACCCTAACTATCTCTATTCTATATCCCTCAAAATAAAAATAAAATGTGGGGGTGAAAATAAACAAAGGGATGTAAATGAAAAAGGAAAAACTAAGGAGGATTAGAACAAAATTATAGAAAAATAATAAGGGATGCAAATTAAGAAAGGGGTGAGCTATATAGTTAAATGAAACAAAAAATATGGGATGTTAAAAAAAAAAAAATAGGATGGGCAAAATGTATATATAAAAAAACAAGTTATATAGTGAGGAAGGGAAGGGTAGTCAAAGGGGGGATGGGAAGTGGAATAAGGGGATTAATGAAAGGAGTAATAAAGGAAGATGGGGATATGGGGGTTAATGAAAAAAAAAAATGTGAATGTGTTTGTATCAAATAAAAGTGTGTATGTGTGTGTGTGTGTATTTGTGTGTATAAACTAATGTGTGTTAATTAACTAATGTATGGATGTGTGTGTGTGTTCCTAATATTATATGAGGCCTACAATAAGAATATATGGAAATCAAATATCAAACTCTCCACTAACTCTCAAACAACTCTCAAAAACCCAAAACTCCTACCAACGCAACTAGCTCCCGTGTCTTTCTCTCTAGAGGCGATCACAGGTAAAGAGCGCAGGCGCAAACCGTTATTCTTATAGACAG
The DNA here is from genome assembly GCF_027579735.1 of Bombina bombina. Taxonomy (NCBI): domain Eukaryota; kingdom Metazoa; phylum Chordata; class Amphibia; order Anura; family Bombinatoridae; genus Bombina; species Bombina bombina. The sequence continues at coordinate 195,330,792 of NC_069508.1, read as the reverse complement.
AGGTCGGGTTACCATGGCAATGCACTTGTTATGGCGCGCTTTTCGACAAATCCGACATCGGTTGGCAACGCAAACTTACGTACGGCCGAAAAGAGCGACTGCGCGCAACACGCTAATCTTTTCAATGGAAACCTGGTACTAAAATGGAGCCGTAAATTACCTTTAGCTGTCGTCCGCTTCGGTAGCTTACGGCTCCATTTTTAACGACTCAATGGAAGCGAGCTCTTAGTCGGTGGTCAGATGTAAAGAGAATTTTGTGACTATTTTCTCCTCACCATTTTTCATTCAAATGTATTAATCTAGATGGAGAATACAAAATCTCTGTAAAGTTGTCAGGATTGTAATCCAATCAGTAAGTAATGCAATTTTTGACCATTCTACTTACATATTTCATACCACTGATATTTATTTTATATAAAGTCTTAAAGGGACACTGTACCCGTTTTTTCTTTCTTGATTCAGATAGAGCATGCAATTTTAAATAACTTTCTAATTTTCTCCTATTATCACTTTTTCTTCATTCTCTTGCTATCTTTATTTGAAAAGCAAGAATGTAAGTTTAGAAACCGACCCATTTTTGGTTCAATACCTGGGTTGTACTTGCTGATTTGTGGCTAAATGCACCCATCAATAAGCAAGCGCTATCCAGGGTGCTGAACAAAAAAATAGCTGTCTCCTTAGCTTAGATGCCTTCTTTACATCTAATATCTAATTTTCATCATTCTTTTGATATCCTTTGTTGGAAATCATATCTAAATATGCTCAGTAGCTGCTGATTGGTGGCTGCACATAGATACCTCATGCATTGGCTCACCCATGTGCATTGCTATTTCTTTAACAAAGGATATCTAAAGAATAAAGGCGTATCCTAGCCACTGCCTCACCAGCCTCTGATGTAACTGCACGTCACTGAGTACTATTACTTACAATAATGTAAGGTGTACACAATATACTGTGCACAGCTAGTACTATTACATACAGTGATGTCAGATGTACACAATACACTGTGCACAGCGAGTGATGTCAGGTATACACAATATAAAGTGCACAGCTAGTACTATAACATACAGTAATGTCATGTGTACACAATATAATTTGCACAGCTAGTGCTGTTACATACAGTGATGTCAGATGTACGCAATATACTGTGCGCAGCTAGTACTAATACATACCGTGATGTCAGATTTACACAATATACAGTACACAGCTAGTACTGTTACATACAATGATGTCTGGTGTACACAATATACTGTGCAGAGCTAGTACTCAGGTGTACACAATATACTGCGCACAGCTAGTACTATAACATACAGTGATGCCAGGTGACACAATATACTGTGCACAACTAGTACTATTACATACAGCGATGTCAGGTGTACATAATATACTGTGCACAGCTAGTACTATAACATACAGTAATGTCAGGTGTACACAATATACTGCGCACAGCTAGTACTATTACATACAGTGATGCAAGGTATACACAATATACTATGTACAGTTAGTAATATTACTATTACATACAGTGATGTAAGATGTACACAATATACTGTGCATATACTGTGCATCTTAACTATTTAATAGCTATTGTACCTGGTTAAAATAAATACAAAGTTACCTGTAAAATAAATATTAATCCTAAAATAGCTAGTACTGTTACATACAGTGATGTCAGGTGTACACAATATACTGTGCACAGCTAGTACTGTTACATACAGTGATGTCAGGTGTACACAATATACAGTGCACAGCTAGTACTATCACATGCAGTGATGTCAGATGTACACAATATATTGTGCACAGCTAGTACTATTACATACAGTGATGTCAGATGTACACAATACACTGTGCACAGCTAGTGATGTCAGGTGTACACAATATACAGTACACAGCTAGTACTGTTACATACAATGATGTCTGGTGTACACAATATACTGTGCACAGCTAGTACTTTTACATACAGTGATGCAAGGTGTACACAATATACTATGTACAGTTAGTAATATTACTATAACATACAGTGATGTAAGGTGTACACAATATACTGTGCACAGCTAATACTATTACATATAGTGATGTCAGGTATACACAATATACTGTGCATAGCTAGTACTATTACATACAGTGATGTCAGTATACACAATATACTGTGCATAGCTAGTAATATTACATACAGTGATGTCAGGTATACACAATATACTGTGCATAGCTAGTAATATTACATACAGTGATATCAGGTGTACACAATATACTGTGCACAGCTAGTACTATTACATACAGTGGTGTCAGATGTACACAATATACTGTGCGCAGCTAGTACTATTACATACAGTGATGTCAGGTGTACACAATATACTGTGCGCAGCTGGTACTGTTACATACAGTGGTGTCAGATGTACACAATATACAGTGCACAGCTAGTACTATTACATACAGTGATGTCAGGTATACACAATATACTGTGCATAGCTAGTAATATTACATACAGTGATGTCAGGTATACACAATATACTGTGCACAGCTAGTACTATTACATACAGTGATGTCAGGTGTACACAATATACTGTGCACAGCTAGTACTATTACATACAATGATGTCAGATGTACACAATATACTTTGCACAGCTAGTGATGTCAGGTGTACACAATATAAAGTGCACAGCTAGTACTGTTACATACAGTGATGTCAGGTGTACACAATATACTGTGCGCAGCTGGTACTGCTACATACAGTGATGTCAGATGTACACAATATACTGTGCACAGCTAGTACTATTACATACAGTGATGTCAGGTGTACACAATATACTGTGCACAGCTAGTACTATTACATACAGTGATGTCAGGTGTACACAATATACTGTGCACAGCTAGTACTATTACATACAGTGATGTCAGGTGTACACAATATACTGTGCACAGCTAGTACTATTACATACAGTGATGTCAGGTGTACACAATATACTTTGCACAGCTGGTACTGTTACATACAGTGATGTCAGGTGTACACAATATACTGTGCACAGCTAGTACTATTACATACAGTGATGTCAGGTGTATACAACATACTGTGCACAGCTAGTACTATTACATACAGTGATGTCATATGTACACAATATACTGTGCGCAGCTGGTACTGTTACATACAGTGATGTCAGATGTACACAATATACTGTGCACAGCTAGTACTATTACATACAGTGATGTCAGGTGTACACAATATACTGTGCACAGCTAGTACTATTACATACAGTGATGTCAGGTGTACACAATATACTGTGCACAGCTAGTACTATTACATACAGTGATGTCAGGTGTACACAATATACTGTGCACAGCTAGTACTATTACATACAGTGATGTCAGATATACACAATATACTGTGCACAGCTAGTACTATTACATACAGGGATGTCAGGTGTACACAATATACTGTGCACAGCTAGTACTATTACATACAGTGATGTCAGGTGTATACAATATACTGTGCACAGCTAGTACTATTACATACAGTGATGTCAGGTGTACACAATATACTTTGCACAGCTGGTACTGTTACATACAGTGATGTCAGGTGTACACAATATACTTTGCACATCTGGTACTGTTACATACAGTGATGTCAGGTGTATACAATATACTGTGCACAGCTAGTACTATTACATACAGTGATGTCAGGTGTACACAATATACTGTGCACAGCTAGTACTATTACATACAGTGATGTCAGGTGTACACAATATACTGTGCATAGCTAGTACTATTACATACAATGATGTCAGGTGTACACAATATACTGTGCACAGCTAGTACTATTACATACAGTGATGTCAGGTGTACACAATATACTGTGCACAGCTAGTACTATTACATACAGTGATGTCAGGTATACACAATATACTGTGCATAGCTAGTACTATTACGTACAGTGATGTCAGGTGTAAACAATATACTGTGCACAGCTAGTACTATTACATACAGTGATGTCAGGTGTACATACACAATACACTGTGCACAGCTAGTACTATTACATACAGTGATGTCAGGTGTACATACACAAAACACTGTGCTCAGCTAGTACTATTACATACAGTAATGTCAGGTGTACACACTTTATTGTGCACAGCTAGTACTATTACATACAGTGATGTCAGGTGTACACAATACACTGTGCACAGCTAGTACTATTACATACATTATGTCATATATACACAATATACTGTGCGCAGCTAGTACTATTACAGCAAGTGATGTCAGATGTACACAATATACTGTTCACAGTTCGTACTAATACATACAGTGATGCCAGGTGTACACAATATACTGTGCACAACTTGTACTATTACATACAGTAATGTCAGGTGTACACAATATCCTGTTCACAGCTAGTACTATTACGTACAGTGATGTCAGGTATGCACAATATAAAGTGCACAGCTAGTACTATTACATACAATGATGTCAGATGTTCGCAATATACTGTGCACAGCTAGTACTATTACATTCAGTGATGTCAGGTGTACACAATATACTGTGCACAGCTAGTACTCTTACATACAATGATGTCAGGTGTACACAAAATACTGTGCACAGGTAGTACTATTACATACAATGATGTCAGGTGTACACAATATACTGTGCACAGCTAGTACTATTACATACAGTGATGTCAGGTGTACACAATATACTGTGCATAGCTAGTAATATTACATACAGTGATGTCAGGTGTATACAACATACTGTGCACAGCTAGTACTATTACATACAGTGATGTCAGTTGTACACAATATACTGTGCATAGCTAGTAATATTACATACAGTGGTGTCAGATGTACACAATATACTGTGCACAGCTAGTACTATTACATACAGTGATGTCAGGTGTACACAATATACTGTGCACAGCTAGTACTATTACATACAGTGATGTCAGGTGTACACAATATACTGTGCATAGCTAGTAATATTACATACAGTGGTGTCAGATGTACACAATATACTGTGCACAGCTAGTACTATTACATACAGTGATGTCAGGTGTACACAATATACTGTGCACAGCTAGTACTATTACATACAGTGATGTCAGATGTACACAATATACTTTGCACAGCTAGTGATGTCAGGTGTACACAATATAAAGTGCACAGCTAGTACTGTTACATACAGTGATGTCAGGTGTACACAATATACTGTGCGCAGCTGGTACTGTTACATTCAGTGATGTCAGATGTACACAATATACTGTGCACAGCTAGTACTATTACATACAGTGATGTCAGGTGTACACAATATACTGTGCACAGCTAGTACTATTACATACAGTGATGTCAGGTGTACACAATATACTGTGCACAGCTAGTACTATTACATACAGTGATGTCAGGTGTATACAACATACTGTGCACAGCTAGTACTATTACATACAGTGATGTCATATGTACACAATATACTGTGCGCAGCTGGTACTGTTACATACAGTGATGTCAGATGTACACAATATACTGTGCACAGCTAGTACTATTACATACAGTGATGTCAGGTATACACAATATACTGTGCACAGCTAGTACTATTACATACAGTGATGTCAGGTGTACACAATATACTGTGCACAACTTGTACTATTACATACAGTAATGTCCGGTGTACACAATATCCTGTTCACAGCTAGTACTATTACGTACAGTGATGTCAGGTATGCACAATATAAAGTGCACAGCTAGTACTATTACATACAATGATGTCAGATGTTCGCAATATACTGTGCACAGCTAGTACTATTACATTCAGTGATGTCAGGTGTACACAATATACTGTGCACAGCTAGTACTCTTACATACAATGATGTCAGGTGTACACAAAATACTGTGCACAGGTAGTACTATTACATACAATGATGTCAGGTGTACACAATATACTGTGCACAGCTAGTACTATTACATACAGTGATGTCAGATGTACACAATATACTGTGCATAGCTAGTAATATTACATACAGTGGTGTCAGATGTACACAATATACTGTGCACAGCTAGTACTATTACATACAGTGATGTCAGGTGTACACAATATACTGTGCACAGCTAGTACTATTACATACAGTGATGTCAGGAGTACACAATATACTGTGCATAGCTAGTAATATTACATACAGTGGTGTCAGATGTACACAATATACTGTGCACAGCTAGTACTATTACATACAGTGATGTCAGGTGTACACAATATACTGTGCACAGCTAGTACTATTACATACAGTGATGTCAGATGTACACAATATACTTTGCACAGCTAGTGATGTCAGGTGTACACAATATAAAGTGCACAGCTAGTACTGTTACATACAGTGATGTCAGGTGTACACAATATACTGTGCGAAGCTGGTACTGTTACATAAAGTGATGTCAGATGTACACAATATACTGTGCACAGCTAGTACTATTACATACAGTGATGTCAGGTGTACACAATATACTGTGCACAGCTAGTACTATTACATACAGTGATGTCAGGTGTACACAATATACTGTGCACAGCTAGTACTATTACATACAGTGATGTCAGGTGTATACAACATACTGTGCACAGCTAGTACTATTACATACAGTGATGTCATATGTACACAATATACTGTGCGCAGCTGGTACTGTTACATACAGTGATGTCAGATGTACACAATATACTGTGCACAGCTAGTACTATTACATACAGTGATGTCAGGTGTACACAATATACTGTGCACAGCTAGTACTATTACATACAGTGATGTCAGGTGTACACAATATACTGTGCACAGCTAGTACTATTACATACAGTGATGTCAGGTGTATACAACATACTGTGCACAGCTAGTACTATTACATACAGTGATGTCATATGTACACAATATACTGTGCGCAGCTGGTACTGTTACATACAGTGATGTCAGATGTACACAATATACTGTGCACAGCTAATACTATTACATACAGTGATGTCAGGTATACACAATATACTGTGCACAGCTAGTACTATTACATACAGTGATGTCAGGTGTACACAATATACTGTGCACAACTTGTACTATTACATACAGTAATGTCAGGTGTACACAATATCCTGTTCACAGCTAGTACTATTACGTACAGTGATGTCAGGTATGCACAATATAAAGTGCACAGCTAGTACTATTACATACAATGATGTCAGATGTTCGCAATATACTGTGCACAGCTAGTACTATTACATTCAGTGATGTCAGGTGTACACAATATACTGTGCACAGCTAGTACTCTTACATACAATGATGTCAGGTGTACACAAAATACTGTGCACAGGTAGTACTATTACATACAATGATGTCAGGTGTACACAATATACTGTGCACAGCTAGTACTATTACATACAGTGATGTCAGATGTACACAATATACTGTGCATAGCTAGTAATATTACATACAGTGGTGTCAGATGTACACAATATACTGTGCACAGCTAGTACTATTACATACAGTGATGTCAGGTGTACACAATATACTGTGCACAGCTAGTACTATTACATACAGTGATGTCAGGTGTACACAATATACTGTGCATAGCTAGTAATATTACATACAGTGGTGTCAGATGTACACAATATACTGTGCACAGCTAGTACTATTACATACAGTGATGTCAGGTGTACACAATATACTGTGCACAGCTAGTACTATTACATACAGTGATGTCAGATGTACACAATATACTTTGCACAGCTAGTGATGTCAGGTGTACACAATATAAAGTGCACAGCTAGTACTGTTACATACAGTGATGTCAGGTGTACACAATATACTGTGCGCAGCTGGTACTGTTACATACAGTGATGTCAGATGTACACAATATACTGTGCACAGCTAGTACTATTACATACAGTGATGTCAGGTGTACACAATATACTGTGCACAGCTAGTACTATTACATACAGTGATGTCAGGTGTACACAATATACTGTGCACAGCTAGTACTATTACATACAGTGATGTCAGGTGTATACAACATACTGTGCACAGCTAGTACTATTACATACAGTGATGTCATATGTACACAATATACTGTGCGCAGCTGGTACTGTTACATACAGTGATGTCAGATGTACACAATATACTGTGCACAGCTAGTACTATTACATACAGTGATGTCAGGTGTACACAATATACTGTGCACAGCTAGTACTATTACATACAGTGATGTCAGATGTACACAATATACTGTGCACAGCTAGTACTATTACATACAGTGATGTCAGGTGTACACAATATACTGTGCACAGCTAGTACTATTACATACAGTGATGTCAGGTGTACACAATATACTGTGCACAGCTAGTACTATTACATACAGTGATGTCAGGTGTACACAATATACTTTGCACAGCTGGTACTGTTACATACAGTGATGTCAGGTGTGCACAATATACTTTGCACATCTGGTACTGTTACATACAGTGATGTCAGGTGTATACAATATACTGTGCACAGCTAGTACTATTACATACAATGATGTCAGGTGTACACAATATACTGTGCACAGCTAGTACTATTACATACAGTGATGTCAGGTGTACACAATATACTGTGCACAGCTAGTACTATTACATACAGTGATGTCAGGTATACACAATATACTGTGCATAGCTAGTACTATTACGTACAGTGATGTCAGGTGTAAACAATATACTGTGCACAGCTAGTACTATTACATACAGTTATGTCAGGTGTACATACACAATACACTGTGCACAGCTAGTACTATTACATACAGTGATGTCAGGTGTACATACACAATACACTGTGCACAGCTAGTACTATTACATACAGTAATGTCAGGTGTACACACTTTATTGTGCACAGCTAGTACTATTACATACAGTGATGTCAGGTGTACACAATACACTGTGCACAGCTAGTACTATTACATACATTATGTCATATATACACAATATACTGTGCGCAGCTAGTACTATTACAGCAAGTGATGTCAGATGTATACAATATACTGTTCACAGTTCGTACTAATACATACAGTGATGCCAGGTGTACACAATATACTGTGCACAACTTGTACTATTACATACAGTAATGTCAGGTGTACACAATATCCTGTTCACAGCTAGTACTATTACGTACAGTGATGTCAGGTATGCACAATATAAAGTGCACAGCTAGTACTATTACATACAATGATGTCAGATGTTCGCAATATACTGTGCACAGCTAGTACTATTAAATACAGTCAGTGATGTCAGGTGTATACAATATACTGTGCACAGCTAGTACTATTACATTCAGTGATGTCAGGTGTACACAATATACTGTGCACAGCTAGTACTCTTACATACAATGATGTCAGGTGTACACAAAATACTGTGCACAGGTAGTACTATTACATACAATGATGTCAGGTGTACACAATATACTGTGCACAGCTAGTACTATTACATACAGTTATGTCAGTGTACACAATAAACTTTGCACAGCTAGTACTAATATAGTCAGTGATGTCAGGTGTAAACAATATACTGTGCACAGCTAGTACTATTACAGCAAGTGATGTCAGGGGCGCGATCCGATATAGATCGTAGTTTGCGGCGCAAGCGAGGGAACCCGCGTCGCCCGCAGTTTCAGCTCGCAACTCGAGCTATCCCATATACGGCGCCGTCAGATGCTAAATTGCCGTAAGTCTGACAAACCAGCGATGTCCAGAAATCTGCGCAAGTACAAATTTCTGGCGTCGCCAGTGACTTACGGCATGTTAGAAACTGCCGGCGCCTACAAAACCTGACTAAAGTCTAAATCACCCGCACTGTCTAACACGCCTCCCTAACATAGCCAGACACGTCTAACACACCTCCCTAACATAGCCCGACACGTCTAACCCTCTATCCGCTATCCCCCCTCACTAGCCTGACAATAAAATATGTATTAACCCCTAAACCGCCGCTCCCGGAGCCCACCGCTACCTAATAAAGTTATTAACCCCTAAACCGCCGCCAGCTATATTAAATCTATAACCCCCTAAAGTGAGCCCCTAACACCGCTGCCATCTACCTTACCTACCCCCTAAAGTGAGCCCCTACCCCGCCGCTATCTTAAAATTATTAACCCCTAATCTAATCCCCCTACCCCGCCGCCATCTATATTAAATTATTTAACCCCTAAAATACTAAACTATCCCTACCACTAAACCTAAGTCTAACCCTACAAATAGCCCTGAAAAGGGCTTTTTGCGTGGCATTGCCCCAAAGTAACAGCTCTTTTGCCAGCCCTTAAAAGGGCTTTTTGCGGGGCATGCCCCAAAGTAACAGCTCTTTTGCCAGCCCTTAAAAGGGCTTTTGGCGGGGCTTTGTCACAAAGTAAACTGCTCTTTTGCCTACAATCTACATCCCCCTACACCGCGGCCACCTATAATAAATGTATTAACCCCTAATCTAATCCCCCTACACCGCCGCCAGCTATATTATCTATATTAACCCTAATTATATTAGGGTTAATATAGTTAATATAGTTACTATAGTATTTATATAAACTATATTAACTCTATCTAACCCTAACACCCCTAACTAAATTCTTATTAAATAAATCTAATTCATATTATAAACTAAAATATTCCTATTTAAATCTAAATACTTACCTATAAAATAAACCCTAAGATAGCTACAATGTAATTAATAATTACATTGTAGCTATGTTAGGGTTTATATTTATTTTACAGGTAAATTGTTAATTATTTTAACTAGGTATAATAGCTATTAAATAGTTATTAACTATTTAATAGCTACCTAGTTAAAATAATTACCCAATTACCTGTAAAATAAATCCTAACCTAAGTTACAAATACACCTACACTATCAATAAATTAAATAAACTACAAATATCTATCTAAAAATACAATTAAATAAACTAAACTAAATTACAAAAAAAACAAACACTAAATTACAAAAAATAAAAAAAAGATTACAAGATTTTTAAGCTATTTACACCTATTCTAAGCCCCCTAATAAAATAATAAAGCCCCCCAAAATAAAAAAATTCCCTACCCTATTCTAAATTAAAACAAGTTCAAAGCTCTTTTACCTTACCAGCCCTTAAAAGGGCCTTTTGTGGGGGCATGCCCCAAAGAAAACTGCTCTTTTGCCTGCAAAAAAAACACAATACCACCCCCCAACATTACAACCCACCACCCACATACCCCTAATCTAACCCAAACCCCCCTTAAATAAACCTAACACTACCCCCCTGAAGATCTCCCTACCTTATATTCACCCAGCCGGGCCGAACCGATCCAGGCGATGTGTTCCAGCAAGCGGCAGTGAAGTCTTCATCCATCCGGGCGATGTCTTGAAGCAAGCGGCAGAGAGTCTTCTTCCATCGGCGACGTCTTCAAGCAAATCGGCATCTTCAATCTTCTTACTTCGCTCCTCCGCCGCGGAGCATCCTTCCGGCACGACGACTTCCCGACGAATGAGGTTCCTTTAAATGACGTCATCCAAGATGGCGTCTGCCGAATTCCGATTGGCTGATAGGATTCTATCAGCCAATCGGAATTAAGGTAGAAAAATCTGATTGGCTGATTGAATCAGCCAATCAGATTCAAGTTCAATCCGATTGGCTGATCGCTGGCGGCGGGGTAGGTAGATTAAATTAGGGGTTAATAATTTTAATATAGATGGCGGCGGTGTAAGGGGTTCACATTAGGGGATAGATCAGTTAGATGGTGGCGGTGTAAGGGGTTCACATTAGGGGATAGATCAGTTAGATGGTGGCGGTTTTAGGGGTTCACATTAGGGGATAGATCAGTTAGATGGTGGCAGTTTTAGGGGCTCACAATAGGGGGTTAGTTTATGTAGATGGCGGTGGTTTAGGGGTTAAATACTTTATTATGGATTGCGGCGGGGGATCGCGGTTGACAGGGAGATAGACATTGCGCATGCGTTAGGTGTTAGGTTTATTTTAGCAGCCAGTTTAGGGAGTTACGGGGCTCCAATAGTCAGCGTAAGGCTTCTTACGGCTGCTTTTTGTGGCGAGGTGAAAATGGAGAAAGATTTCTCCATTTTCGCCACGTAAGTCCTTACGCTGTATATTGGATACCAAATTGCGCGGGTTTGGTATACCTGCCTATGACCCAAAAAACTACGGGCGACGGCAGAAATATACGCGCGTAACTTCTAGGTTACGCCGTATATAGGATACCAAACCCGCGCAAATATTGGCGTCGCCAACTTTTGCGGGCGACGATCTTTATCGGATCGACCCCCAGGTGTACACAAAATACTGTGCACAACTTGTACTATTACATACAGTGATGTCAGGTGTACACAATATACTGTGCACAGCTAGTACTATTACATACAGTGATGTCAGGTGTATACAACATACTGTGCACAGCTAGTACTATTACATACAGTGATGTCATATGTACACAATATACTGTGCGCAGCTAGTACTCTTACATACAATGATGTCAGGTGTACACAATATGCTTTGCACAGCTAGTACTATTACATACAGTGATGTCAGGTGTACACAATACACTCTGCACAGCTAGTACTTTTACATACAGTGATGTCATATGTACACAATATACTGTGCGCAGCAAGTACTATTACAGCAAGTGATGTCAGGTGTACACAATATACTGTGCACAGCTAGTACTATTACATACAGTGATGTCAGGTGTACACAATATACTGTGCACAGATAGTACTATTACATACAGTGATGTCAGGTGTACACAATACACTGTGCAAAGCTAGTACTATTACATACATTATTTCATATATACACAATATACTGTGTGCAGCTAGTACTATTACAGCAAGTGATGTCAGATGCACACAATATACTGTTCACAGCTAGTACTATTACATACAGTGATGTCATATGTACACAATATACTGTGAACAACTAGTACTATTACATACAGTAATGTCAGGTGTACACAATATACTGTTCACAGCTAGTACTATTACGTACAGTGATGTCAGGTATGCACAATATAATGTGCACAGCTAGTACTATTACATACAAAGATGTCAGATGTTCACAATATACTGTGCACAGCTAGTACTATTAAATACAGTGATGTCAGGTGTATACAATATACTGTGCACAGATAGTACTATTACATGCAGTGATGTCAGGTGTACACAATATATGTACACAATATACTGTGCACAGCTAGTACTATTACATACAATGATGTCAGATGTACACAATATACTGTGCACAGCTAGTACTATTACATACAGTGATGTCATATGTACACAATATACTGTGCACAGCTAGTACTATTACATACAATGATGTCAGGTGTACACAATATACTGTGCACAGCTAGTACTCTTACATACAATGATGTCAGGTGTACACAATATGCTTTGCACAGCTAGTACTATTACATACAATGATGTCAGGTGTACACAATATACTGTGCACAGCTAGTACTATTACAGCAAGTGATGTCAGGTGTACACAAAATACTGTGCACAACTAGTACTATTACATACAGTGATGTCAGGTGTACACAATACACTGTGCACAGCTAGTACTATTACATACAGTGATGTCATATGTACACAATATACTGTGCGCAGCTACTACTATTACAGCAAGTGTTTTCAGGTGTACACAATATACTGTGCACAGCTTGTACTATTACATACAGTGATGTCAGGTGTACGCAATATACTGTGCACAGCTAGTACTATTACATACAGTTATTTCAGTGTACACAATAAACTTTGCACAGCTAGTACTAATATAGCCAGTGATGTCAGGTGTAAACAATATTTTGTGCATAGCTAGTACTATTACAGCAAGTGATGTCAGGTGTACACAAAATACTGTGCACAGCTAGTACTATTACATATAGTTATGTCAGTGTACACAATAAACTTTGCACAGCTAGTACTAATATAGCCAGTGATGTCAGGTGTAAACAATATACTGTGCATAGCTAGTACTATTACAGCAAGTGATGTCAGGTGTACACAAAATACTGTGCACAACTAGTACTATTGAATACAGTGATGTCAGGTGTACACAATACACTGTGCACAGCTAGTACTATTACATACAGTGATGTCATATGTACACAATATACTGTGCGCAGCTTGTATTGTTACAGCCAGTGATGTCAGGTGTACACAATATAATTGTGTTCTTTTTTATTTATTAGTTTAAGGAGATAATAGCACAATAAATCTGTTTGTGCTCTACAAATAACTGCTGCTAATAATAATAATTTAATTTTGAGTCCCTTTAATGTTGATTTAGCTTATTTGTTTATTTTAATGTGAACATCTGTAAATAACTACTGAATTGTAAGTGTACTGCACAGTACCGTACATATGCATAAATGTATATCCCATCTCAATTCCTAATTTTAGCAGTGAGTTGTAGGAATTCCTAATGAACAGACTTCCCTCTTCTACAAGAAAGCAATGAAAGTTCTAAAAAATAAACTGCAGTGTTTCCAGAGGAAAGAAAAACACATTTTCATGGGCACATTCTGTAGGTACAGTCGGTTTCCTGGGCAGGTGTGTACATTATTAGATTGGCTTGTTGAGGAAGCATAAATTCTACAGAAGTATGTTTGGAATTTCCATCAAAAAACTTAAAGTGGTGAATGTATTTGAGTTGTGAAATTGAAATTCCTTTTATCTAAACTAAAGAGGCCTCTTTTTTGGTCTTTCTGACAACATAGAAAAAAAGATCTTAGGTGGTTGAATGATGTGGACTGAATGTTTAGCTTAGAGGAGCAAAGGTCTGCTGTGTACACAAAGAAGCTCATTGATATTGTGTGAAATTCTAACATTATTTTATTTAAAAAGAAAACAGGGTTAATTGGAAAATAGTTAAAGGCACAATCTGAGGTGTTACAGTGTTTCCGATTACTTGAACTTCAAAAGGATCATCTCAAGGATAGAGACTAAAGGCACATTCTATTCAAATTTAAAATTAGTATTAGTATAATTTAAAGCGACATCAAAGTGCAAAAAATAAATTGTGTTGGAGCATTTCAATATTGCACAATCTCATGGCTAGCTTCATCATTCTAAAGCCACAAAGTGTTTCCGTTTAAGTTCCCTATGTTGTCTCTAGTGGGTGGTGCATTCTTACTCTGAAAATAGTCATCTTTGAGAAAGCACAATGTGAAACGCGTCATATGGTTTTAATGTACTGGACTAATAAGTATGCTGTTGGATTAATTATTACATGGATTTTAATAAAATTAATGTTTTACTGCTACTAGAATTATGGTTCTTTGCTTAAAGTGATATAAAACCCAACATTTTCTTTCATGATGCAGATAGAGCAGCAACTTTCTAATTTACTCCTATTATCAAATTTTCTTAGTTCTCTTGTTATCTTTATTTGAAAAAGCAGGAATGTAAGCTTAGGAGCTGGCCCATTTTTGGTTCAGCACCCTGGGTGCTACATTTAGAAAGTTGCTTTAAATTGCATGCTATATCTGAATCATGGCATAAAAAATTGGGTTTAATATCCCTTTAAAGTGATTATAGGGATATTGTTTGTTTGTTTTTGTGTAGTTTTTGTTAGCCCTAAGAAGCTAAAGGTGCATGAAACCCAAAAATTATGTTTTTCAAGTTTCGGATAGAGCATACAATTTTAAACTACTTTCCAATTTATTTATTTTTATATAATTTGATTAGTTCTCTTAACGACCACTGCCATAGCGAGATCACACTATTTCTGCATGCCCCCACGGGTGGGGCAGTGTAGAAATAGATGGGCTCTGTGGCCCTCTCTACATCAGACATCGGGGGTGCTGTGGTGCTGATCGCTGGTGGTGTGGGAGGGTAATGAGGGGGGTAGCTACACTACAGAAAAAAAATATGTTGTTTTTTTTTATTAGAAGGGGCAGGTTTAGAGAGCTGTTTGGGAGAGATTAGGGAGGTTGGGGGGTAAGGGGGGATCCTACACTGCAGAAAATAGAAAATATATATATATATATTTTCAGTCTGCCAGTATAAAAATATAAGGCTAAAATTAACCTTACAAACTACCTGATTAACCCCTTCACTGCTGTGAATAATAAACGTGTGGTGCGTCGCTGCAATTAGCAGCCTTCTAATTACCAAAAAGTAATGGCACAGCCATATATGTCTGCTATTTGTGAACAAAGGGGATCCCAGAGAAGCATTTACAAGCATTTGTGCCATGATTGCTCAAGCTGTTTGTAAATAATTTCAGTGAGAAACCTAAAGTTTGTGAAAAGGTTTAAAGTTTTTTGATTGCATTAGGTGTTGAAATTGTGGCATGAAATATACCAAAATGGGCATAAAGGAATAATTTGGGTTGTCTACTAAAAAAATATATATATAGTTTTGATAGGTAAATATAAAAAAGGCACTATTTCTGTTTAAATGTAGTGATGGCAAAAATGCTAAAAATGCTCTGGTCTTTTGGGAAAAGTTTAGTTTGAAATGTCCGGTCCTTAAGGGGTTAACTGCTTTCATTTTTGGATCAGGCAGCTGGAGAAGCTGAGACAAGAACAAACTATACACTTTTTAGCCAGTGCATATAGGACACTATTTTAGACATGCCTCAGCCACACCTAATAATTCTACAAATGTTTTCCATCTCCTTGCTGGAGAACTCTATGGTAAGCAATTGGACAAAAAGAGTCAAGAAAGCGGCCCAGACATAAACAGTACCTACATGTGTTTTATGGAAATAATTCTTCATCAGGGCACCCACAAGAACCATTACATATATATGTACAATAAAATAGAATCATTTCTCAAAAAAGCCTGAGTAAACAAATAATTCAGTACAAACTTTTCATATATTACAGGATTTTGCCATAGTTTCTGATCTTCTATGAAAAATAATGTAGACATTGTTTGTGGTAATATTTAATTAAAAAATAATGAAACCACTGAATGAAGTGAAACCCAGTTACACGGTGTAGAAATGCAAAAATGCAGAAACGTTATATATATTACAATTTAATAGAAAATTGCACAAGGTGTACCTGACTTGTAAATTGTTATTTAGCATTTTTTGCTTTCACGTTTTCATTAAATTTATTAAGTTTTATTGGAATACAGTTATATGGATAAACCCTGTCAGAACCAAAGTATCATATCTCGGAATATCTCAAGTGTACAATTAAAGACCTGCATACTAATATATTTTTTATTATTTTTACTACAATGTACTAAGATGTGTATGCCTTGAGTAAACCTCAAGCACCTTGCTTAGCGTACCTTGAAGGGGGTAAACCTTTCTACTTAGAAACAGGTTACACAGATATAAGCATGAGTGCTGTTTTATACCGAAAGCATGATAATTTAAGCAAAGTAATTGCTTATGCGAGTAAAACTTTTTCCCCAGTAGAAATAAAGTTTAGCGATTGTGAAAAAGCCCTCTTATCTACTGTATGGGCTCTACAAAATTTCTGCAGCTATATACAGGGCGAGAAAATTATTGTAGAAACGGCCCACCAGCCTTTGCTATATCTGCAAAGTGAGAGAATAAGAGATGGGAATTTGTCTAATAGCCGCATAACAGCTTGGACTCTTTCTTACAAGGCTGGCCTTTTGGAAATTTGCTACAAGCAGAATAAAAAGAATCCAGTCACACAGGGGCTTGCTGAGCTCCACGACTGTACAGCTAAGGATCATGGGAAATAGTTATCAGAAGATGATTTCCTGGAGGAACAATTGCTTTCCCCATATAAAATATATAATGGATACCATTGTCAAACATTACCTTGGGTATATGTTGATGGTTGTTCTTACCATGCCAATATTGAAAATTAGCACAGACTAGACGCTGGCATTGGTATAACTTGGGCAAATGGATTCCCAAATATTTCTGTAGGTTTCAACATTGGACCAAGATCCAGTCAAGTTGCAGAACTAACTGCGGTTCTAAAAACCATTGAGATGGCTATTGAACATGGTATTCATGAATTTGTGATCATTACTGACTTAAATTATGTGCGTGACAGTTTTGTTGAATACCTGCCAACTTGGAAAAGAAATGGCATGCAGAAAACTAACAACAAACCAGTCAAGCATGGCAAGTTGTTCTGTGAGATTGATAATCTAGTGGTGTCCAATGGGTTAACCATACATTGGAAAAAGACCAAGGGTCATTCCAGGGTTCTAGGTCCTGATAAGGAAGGCGATGATCTTGTAACTCTCAAATTCATTTTAAATTACAACTTAGGTTTAATTTTAAATAATGTATACCTCAGTCTTGTATAAAAATGTATATGTCCATGGATCTGAGAAATGCATTTCAGATTTGTAATAAATTAATTAAATGAATAACTAAATTAGTATATCTAAATGCTCAAGTTATTTCAAAATAAATACATTTTTCTTTGTTTTCCAGAAATCTAGTGAAAATTACAAGGAAGAACTGATGTGAAATATGCTGAGTTTGTATGAATATAAGAAAATAATCAAATGCAGCTTTAAATGCATTTTAATATAATACTAGTATGATGCTAGAAATAATACTGATGTTTCATATTAAAATAATCAGGACAAATAGTATGACATAATCCAATACACATGGAACATATGACTTATTAATACTAGAAAATATAATATATTGAATAAAAATATATATGAACTGTATTCACTGTTAGCAGTTTAAAAATGAAACTATTTGTCTTTGTCTGCTGCCCTGGATGGCCTAAATCCAATATTACAGCCAAAAGGCATTTGGCTGTTGAAAATGAAATTTCCCAGTAGCCAATTAGAGAAAAGGTGAGTATCCAAATCTATCGAATGATTAAGAAGTGAGGAGGAGTTTTGCCTCAGACAAAAACTCCCTGCACAGAGAGAGAAGAATCTTGGTGGAAAATTTTTGCTTGGTGACTATTTTGCAATCCTGTTGGCTGCCATTTTTGCTTATAGAGAGACCAATGTTCGAACACAGTTTTCTGTAAGACAAATATATCTTCGTATAGAATATTGTAACAGTTTAAGCTTGTATAGTTTTATTCATAATCTGGTTCCTATAAATATAATTCAATGTGTTTATAACTTTAACTAATATAAAGAATTTAGGAATAAAATATTGATTGTAATTGTTTTGTATATGCATTTTATTGGGGGTTTGTTTTAAATAATAATTATTAAATAAATTGTATTATAACCCTGCTATATACCGACACTACCTTGGTATTATAGAATTCAAAAACAATAACAAATTTAAATATAAATGTGTATGACTCATGAAAGAGTATATGTATAAAGATATATGTAAAGTAGCCAAATAAATTCAATAACTAAAAATACAATTTTATAAGCTGTGTCACTTTGGATGTGATCTTCACGGTATTCAAAGCACATGACATCTTGCAATTACAAGACATTTGTGTATTTTTTTTAATAAATTAGCATACAAGCGGGTTTTGAAAATATTCTGATTACATTAACACGTCATCAGCAATTTTTATTTCAAAAGCCATAATTCAATTACCTTATTTGGAGGATCCAATCCGGTATTGTAACTAATACAGACATAGCTTGCCACTGAATTTTGTTAGCAAATTTTGTATTGAAGTACTTTTTAAAAAGCAGTGATCAAATAATGTAGCAGGGTTAGGATTGTAAATTATACGGTGTGTACTTCCAATACTTGTGGCAGTTAAAAAACTCACAGTTTGCAGGGATAAATTATAGTCCCTTTACATTTACTATATGTTCTTAACTATGACACATACTGGGGAACATACACACGTATGAACTCTATATACACAGTGCAAAGATTGAAATTATTTTTTTGTCTATACTCTCCAGTTCTGTAGAATAGAGGAGCCATTGAGAAAGTCACGTCATGTCTGACGAAAAGCGTTTGGCTTAACCTGCTACTTACATGTTTTTACATATTGAATAAAAAAGGGCTTTGTTTTCATCGGATGGTCTTCTTTAGGTTCAAGGATATAGTTTATGGTTTCATTGAATGAATCAGGAAGTGTTGGTGAGGCTTCCAGTTTTTCCTGGGCACCATCGAAGTGGATCTATTGTTCCCAGAGGGACAGCTTACTGAGTGCACAGAGCGTACAGCGTGAAGAACGCAGTATGATGAGTGGGGGTAGTGTTTGAATCCGGAACATTTTCCTGTGGATATTTGCTGGTCTGTAGAATACATACACTGCTGATTTTACTTCTGGTCTAGAATAAAACATAAATAGGGCTGGCAAAAATGAAGTGGTGTTTTTTTCAACAGCAGTGTATTTACCATTCAATGTTAATTTCTAAATCACAAATTTCTCTCACAATCAACACAAAAAACATTAGTTTCATGTAAATCAGTGTATTAAGAGAAAGCATTAATAACTTAGGGAAAAAAATGTTACCTTTAATTGAAAGAAAGATGAAGAAAGAAAGAAAGAAAGATGAAGAAAGAAAGATGAAGAAAGAAAGAAAGATGAGGAAAGAAAGAAAGAAAGATGAAGAAAGAAAGAAAGAAATGAAGAAAGAAAGAAAGATGAGGAAAGAAAGAAAGAAAGAAAGAAAGAAAGAAAGATGAAGAAAGAAAGAAAGAAAGAAAGATGAAGAAAGAAAGAAAGAAAGATGAAGAAAAAAGAAAGAAAAAAAGAAAGAAAGAAAGAAAGAAAGAAAGAGGAAGAAAGAAAGAAAGAAAGAAAGAAAGAAAGAAAGAAAGAAAGAAAGAAAAAAAGAAAGAAAGAAAGAAAGATGAAGAAAGAAAGATGAAGAAAGAAAGAAAGATGAAGAAAAAAGAAAGAAAGAAAAAAAGAGAGAAAGAAAGAAAGAAGAAGAAAAAAAGAAAGAAAAAAAGAAAGAAAGAAAGACGAAGAAAGAAAGATGAAGAAAGAAAGAAAGAAAGAAAGAAAGAAAGAAAGAAAGATGAAGAAAGAAAATACCCTTTTGTTTTGTTATGTAGAGAAGCTTGTCACCTCTGTTCTGTTCCATCTCAGGCTTGTCACCTCTGTTCTGTTCCATCTCAGGCTTGTCACCTCTGTTCCATTTCAGGCTTGTCACCTCTGTTCCATCTCAGGCTTGTCACCTCTGTTCTGTTCCATCTCAGGCTTGTCACCTCTGTTCTGTTCCATCTCAGGCTTGTCACCTCTGTTCTGTTCCATCTCAGGCTTGTCACCTCTGTTCTGTTCCATCTCAGGCTTGTCACCTCTGTTCTGTTCCATCTCAGGCTTGTCACCTCTGTTCTGTTCCATCTCAGCCTTGTCACCTCTGTTCTGTTCCATCTCAGGCTTGTCACTTCTGTTCTGTTCCATCTCAGGCTTGTCACCTCTGTTCTGTTCCATCTCAGCCTTGTCACCTCTGTTCTGTTCCATCTCAGGCTTGTCACCTCTGTTCTGTTCCATCTCAGGCTTGTCACCTCTGTTCCATCTCAGGCTTGTCACCTCTGTTCCATCTCAGGCTTGTCACCTCTGTTCTGTTCCATATCAGGCTTGTCACCTCTGTTCTGTTCCATCTCAGGCTTGTCACCTCTGTTCTGTTCCATCTCAGGCTTGTCACCTCTGTTCTGTTCCATCTCAGGCTTGTCACCTCTGTTCTGTTCCATCTCAGGCTTGTCACCTCTGTTCTGTTCCATCTCAGCCTTGTCACCTCTGTTCTGTTCCATCTCAGGCTTGTCACTTCTGTTCTGTTCCATCTCAGGCTTGTCACCTCTGTTCTGTTCCATCTCAGGCTTGTCACCTCTGTTCTGTTCCATCTCAGGCTTGTCACCTCTGTTTTGTTCCATCTCAGGCTTGTCACCTCTGTTCTGTTCCATCTCAGGCTTGTCACCTCTGTTCTGTTCCATCTCAGGCTTGTCACCTCTGTTCTGTTCCATCTCAGGCTTGTCACCTCTGTTCTGTTCCATCTCAGGCTTGTCACCTCTGTTCTGTTCCATCTCAGGCTTGTCACCTCTGTTCTGTTCCATCTCAGCCTTGTCACCTCTGTTCTGTTCCATCTCAGGCTTGTCACCTCTGTTCTGTTCCATCTCAGCCTTGTCACCTCTGTTCTGTTCCATCTCAGGCTTGTCACCTCTGTTCTGTTCCATCTCAGCCTTGTCTCATTTAGGAATGGCATTGAAATAAACATGGTTATTGCATTTTAAATTAAAGGGATACTAAACACAAGTTGTTTATTTTGTGATTCAGATAGAGCAGTAATTTTAAGAAACTTTCTAATTTACTCCTATTATCAATTTTTAATTGATTTTTACAAGTAGCCACCGATCAGCAAGCATTTCCCAGGTGCTGAACTTAAAATGGGCTGGCTCCTAAGCTTTAATTTCTGCTTTTCAAATAAAGATACAAAGAGAACGAATAAAATTGATAATAGGAGTAAATTAGAACGTTGCTTAAAATTGCATGCTCTATCTTAATCATGAAACCAAAATGTGAGCTTCATTTCCCTTTAATAAAACTTAAATTGCTAAACAGAAGACTAGAAAAAGAGCTTAACTCTTCAGTAACCTAAACAGTTTTGCTTTCAGAAGGGATAATTCACATTTGGCTGGAACAGGAAGAGAGCAAAAACAAGATGGAAGCAGAAAGGACGTAGCATCCAGCAGCGGTAGAAGGAAGTCTGCTTTGACTGTATCTGTATTTGCCAGAATCTGTCACTTGTTTTGTTAGATCTGTGTTTTTATTTATTGGCTTGTCTAGTGGATTAGATGTTCCCATAGCTTTTAAAAAGGTAAATTAAAATAAAACATTACTTAGCAAAACATAATATATATTGTTAGGTAAAATTGCCAGTAGCTATAATCCACCAAAAATGTGTAGCCAGTGGAGTTAAAAAATAAACTGAAGTCATAAACATCTGAAAAGTGAGTTTAAATCCAAATTAAAATACAAAACTAGCTAAATTAATTACATTTATTTGAGAGAAAAAAATGTACTAATAAAACCTTAAAGGGACATTCAACACTGCCCACAACATTAATCTATGTTGAAAAACTATAATTAAAGATCAAGCTGCAACGTGCCCCCTTTCTCTTACTTCCTGCCTTCACTGTTGAATCGTCTACGATAACTTCAAAATTGGTGTCCTAATACGGCTGCTTAACTCCCCCCACCGTGACGTATAGAGCTTCTTCTTCAAACTAGCTGCCAGTGATATCCCATCTCTCCTACTTCAATGCAAAGCGCGTTCACGGCCGTTAGCGCATGCGCGATACACTAGGAACACTAAAAGCGGAACCATAATAAGCCAATTTGTTTCCGTTCCGCTTATATTACTGCATAGTACTATACTTCATTCTATTAGGTAAAAGCCCTATACGCATCTGGGGCCTGATCCGATATGCAGCGTTGCCTGCAAATGCCGACGATGCTGAATTTTGCACTGGTTTGGTATCCTATATACGGCGTAACCTAGAAGTTACGCCCGTATATTTCTGCCGTCGCCTGTAGTTTTTTGGGCCATAGGCAGGTATACCAAACCCGCGCAGTTTGGTATCCAATATACAGCGTAAGGACTTACGTGGCGAAAATGGAGAAAAAAAGCAGCCGTAGTAAGCCTTACGCTGTCTATTGGAGCCCCGTAACTCCCTAAACTACCTGCCAAATAAAGCTAACAGCTAACGCATGCGCAATGTCTATCTACCTGTCAACCACGATATGCTAAATAAAACCTAATGCATGCGCAATGTCTATCTATCTGTCAACCGCGATCCCCCGCCGCAATCCCTAATAAAATATTTAACCCCTAAACCGCCGCTCACGGACCCCGCCGCTACCTACATTAACTACCCCCTAATGTGATCCCCCTACACCGTCGCCAACTATATTAAACTACCCCCTAAAGTGAGCCCCTTACACCGCCGCCATCTACCTTACCTACCCCCTAAAGTGAGCCCCTTACACCACCGCCATCTACCTTACCTACCCCCTAAAGTGAGCTCCTACCCCGCCGCAATCTATTTTAAAATTATTAACCCCTAATTTAATCCCCCTACCCCGCCGCCACCTATATTAAATTAATTAACCCCTAATCAAATCCCCCTACCCCGCCGCCAGCTATATTAAATTATTTAACCCCTAAAATACTAAACTATCCCTACCACTAAACCTAAGTCTAACCCTACAAATAGCCCTGAAAAGGGCTTTTTGTGTGGCATTACCCCAAAGTAAACTGCTCTTTTGCCAGCCCTTAAAAGGGCTTTTTGCGGGGCTTTGTCACAAACTAATCAGCTCTTTTGCCTCTAATCTAATCCCCCTACAACGCCGCCTATAAAAAACACATTAACCCCTAATCTAATCCCCCTACACCGCCGCCAGCTATATTAACCCTAATTATATTAGGGTTAATATAGTTAATATAATTATTATATTATATATATTAACTATATTAACCTTAATTATAGTAGGGTTAATATAGTTAATATCGTTATTATATTATATATATATTAAGTATAATAACTCTATCTAACTCTAACATCCCTAACTAAACTCTTATTAAAATAAATCTAATATTAATATTATTAATGAAAATATTCCTATTTAAATCTAAATACTTACCTATAAAATAAACCCTAAGGCCTAGATTTAGAGTTCGGCGGTAGCCGTCAAAACCAGCGTTAGAGGCTCCTAACGCTGGTTTTGGGCGCCCGCTGGTATTTGGAGTCAGTGATTAAAGGGTCTAACGCTCACTTTTCAGCCGCGACTTTTCCATACCGCAGATCCCCCTACGCCATTTGCGTAGCCTATCTTTTCAATGGGATCTTTCTAACGCCGGTATTTAGAGTCGTTTCTGCAGTGAGCGTTAGAGCTCTAACGACAAGATTCCAGCCGCCTGAAAATAGCAGGAGTTAAGAGCTTTCTGGCTAACGCCGGTTCATAAAGCTCTTAACTACTGTACCCTAAAGTACACTAACACCCATAAACTACCTATGTACCCCTAAACCGAGGTCCCCCCACACCGCCGCCACTCGATTAAAATTTTTAACCCCTAATCTGCCGACCGCCACCTACGTTATATTTATGTACCCCTAATCTGCTGCCCCTAACCCCGCCGACCCCTGTATTATATTTATTCACCCCTAACCTGCCCCCCACAACGTCGCCGCCAGCTACTTACAATAATTAACCCCTAATCTTCCGACCGCAAATCGTCGCCACCTACGTTATCCCTATGTACCCCTAATCTGCTGCCCCTAACACCGCCGACCCCTATATTATATTTATTAACCCCTAATCTGCCCCCCTCAACGTCGCCGACACCTGCCTACACTTATTAACCCCTAATCTGCCGAGCGGACCTGAGCGCTACTATAATAAAGTTATTAACCCCTAATCCGCCTCACTAACCCTATCATAAATAGTATTAACCCCTAATCTGCCCTCCCTAACATCGCCGACACCTACCTTCAATTATTAACCCCTAAACTTCCGATCGGAGCTCACCGCTATTCTAATAAATGGATTAACCCCTAAAGCTAAGTCTAACCCTAACACTAACACCCCCCTAAGTTAAATATAATATTTATCTAACGAAATAAATTAACTCTTATTAAATAAATTATTCCTATTTAAAGCTAAATACTTACCTGTAAAATAAACCCTAATATAGCTACAATATAAATTATAATTATATTATAGCTATTTTAGGATTAATATTTATTTTACAGGCAACTTTGTAATTATTTTAACCAGGTACAATAGCTATTAAATAGTTAAGAACTATTTAATAGTTACCTAGTTAAAATAATAACAAATTTACCTGTAAAATAAATCCTAACCTAAGTTATAATTAAACCTAACACTACCCTATCAATAAAATAATTAAATAAACTACCTACAATTACCTACAATTAACCTAACACTACACTATCAATAAATAAATTAAACACAATTGCTACAAATAAATACAATTAAATAAACTAGCTAAAGTACAAAAAATAAAAAAGAACTAAGTTACAGAAAATAAAAAAATATTTACAAACATAAGAAAAATATTACAACAATTTTAAACTAATTAAACCTACTCTAAGCCCCCTAATAAAACAACAAAGCCCCCCAAAATAAAAAATTCCCTACCCTATTCTAAATTAAAAAAGTTACAAGCTCTTTTACCTTACCAGCCCTGAACAGGGCCCTTTGCGGGGCATGCCCCAAGAATTTCAGCTCTTTTGCCTGTAAAAGAATAAATACAATACCCCCCCCCCCAACATTACAACCCACCACCCACATACCCCTAATCTAACCCAAACCCCCCTTAAATAAACCTAACACTAAGCCCCTGAAGATCTTCCTACCTTGTCTTCACCATCCAGGTATCACCGATCCGTCCTGGCTCCAAGATCTTCATCCAACCCAAGCGGGGGTTGGCGATCCATAATCCGGTGCTCCAAAGTCTTCCTCCTATCCGGCAAGAAGAGGACATCCGGACCGGCAAACATCTTCTCCAAGCGGCATCTTCGATCTTCTTCCATCCGGTGCGGAGCGGGTCCATCTTGAAGCAGGCGACGCGGATCCATCCTCTTCTTCCGATGTCTCCCGACTAATGACGGTTCCTTTAAGGGACGTCATCCAAGATGGCGTCCCTCGAATTCCGATTGGCTGATAGGATTCTATCAGCCAATCGGAATTAAGGTAGGAATTTTCTGATTGGCTGATGGAATCAGCCAATCAGAATCAAGTTCAATCCGATTGGCTGATCCAATCAGCCAATCAGATTGAGCTCGCATTCTATTGGCTGTTCCGATCAGCCAATAGAATGCGAGCTCAATCTGATTGGCTGATGGGATCGGCCAATCGGATTGAACTTGATTCTGATTGGCTGATTCCATCAGCCAATCAGAAAATTCCTACCTTAATTCCGATTGGCTGATAGAATCCTATCAGCCAATCGGAATTCGAGGGACGCCATCTTGGATGACGTCCCTTAAAGGAACCGTCATTAGTCGGGAGACATCGGAAGAAGAGGATGGATCCGCGTCGCCTGCTTCAAGATGGACCCGCTCCGCACCGGATGGAAGAAGATCGAAGATGCCGCTTGGAGAAGATGTTTGCCGGTCCGGATGTCCTCTTCTTGCCGGATAGGAGGAAGACTTTGGAGCACCGGATTATGGATCGCCAACCCCCGCTTGGGTTGGATGAAGATCTTGGAGCCAGGACGGATCGGTGATACCTGGATGGTGAAGACAAGGTAGGAAGATCTTCAGGGGCTTAGTGTTAGGTTTATTTAAGGGGGGTTTGGGTTAGATTAGGGGTATGTGGGTGGTGGGTTGTAATGTTGGGGGGGGGTATTGTATTTATTCTTTTACAGGCAAAAGAGCTGAAATTCTTGGGGCATGCTCCGCAAAGGGCCCTGTTCAGGGCTGGTAAGGTAAAAGAGCTTGTAACTTTTTTAATTTAGAATAGGGTAGGGAATTTTTTATTTTGGGGGGCTTTGTTATTTTATTAGGGGGCTTAGAGTAGGTGTAATTAGTTTAAAATTGTTGTAATATTTTTCTTATGTTTGTAAATATTTTTTTATTTTCTGTAACTTAGTTCTTTTTTATTTTTTGTACTTTAGCTAGTTTATTTAATTGTATTTATTTGTAGCAATTGTGTTTAATTTATTTATTGATAGTGTAGTGTTAGGTTAATTGTAGGTAATTGTAGGTAGTTTATTTAATTATTTTATTGATAGGGTAGTGTTAGGTTTAATTATAACTTAGGTTAGGATTTATTTTACAGGTAAATTTGTTATTATTTTAACTAGGTAACTATTAAATAGTTCTTAACTATTTAATAGCTATTGTACCTGGTTAAAATAATTACAAAGTTGCCTGTAAAATAAATATTAATCCTAAAATAGCTATAATATAATTATAATTTATATTGTAGCTATATTAGGATTTATTTTACAGGTAAGTATTTAGCTTTAAATAGGAATAAGTTATTTAATAAGAGTTAATTTATTTCGTTAGATAAAAATTATATTTAACTTAGGGGGGTGTTAGTGTTAGGGTTAGACTTAGCTTTAGGGGTTAATCCATTTATTAGAATAGCGGTGAGCTCCGGTCGGCAGATTAGGGGTTAATAATTGAAGGTAGGTGTCGGCGATGTTAGGGAGGGCAGATTAGGGGTTAATACTATTTATGATAGGGTTAGTGAGGCGGATTAGGGGTTAATAACTTTATTATAGTAGCGCTCAGGTCCGCTCGGCAGATTAGGGGTTAATAAGTGTAGGCAGGTGTCGGCGACGTTGTGGGGGGCAGATTAGGGGTTAATAAATATAACATAGGGGTCGGCGAGGTTAGGGCAGCAGATTAGGGGTACATAGGGATATGTAGGTGGCGGCGTTTTACGGAGCGGCAGATTATGGGTTAAAAGTGTAATGCAGGGGTCAGCGATAGCGTGGGCGGCAGATTAGGGGTTAATAAGTGTAAGGCTAGGGGTGTTTAGACTCGGGGTACATGTTAGAGTGTTAGGTGCAGACGTAGGAAGTGTTTCCCCATAGGAAACAATGGGGCTGCGTTAGGAGCTGAACGCTGCTTTTTTTGCAGGTGTTAGGTTTTTTTCAGCTCAAACAGCCCCATTGTTTCCTATGGGAGAATCGTGCACGAGCATGTTTTTGATGCCGGCCGCGTCCGTAAGCAGCTCTGGTATCGAGAGTTGCATTTGCGGTAAAAATGCTCTACGCTCCTTTTTTGGAGCCTAACGCAGCATTTGTTTGAACTCTCGATACCAGAGTTAAATTTATGGTGCGGCCAGAAAAAAGCCCGCGGAGCGTTAACAGCCCTTTTACCGCCGAACTCCAAATCTAGGCCTAAGATAGCTACAATGTAATTAATAATTACATTGTAGCTATTTTAGGGTTTATATTTATTTTACAGGTAACTTGGTATTTATTTTAACTAGGTACAACAGCAATTAAATAGTTAATAACTATTTAATAGCTACCCAGTTAAAATAATTACCAATTTACTTGTAAAATAAATCCTAACCTAAGTTACAAATACACCTACACTATCAATAAATTAAATAAACTACAAATATCTAAACTAAAATTCAATTAAATAAACTAAACTAAATTACAAAAAAAACCCCACTAAATTACAAAAAATAAAAAAAAGATTACAAGATTTTTAAGCTAATTACACCTATTCTAAGCCCCCTAATAAAATAATAAAGCCTCCCAAAATAAAAAAAAATTCCCTACCCTATTCTAAATTAAAAAAGTTCAAAGCTCTTTTACCTTAACAGCCTTTTGCGGGGCATGCCCCAAAGAAAACTGCTCTTTTGCCTGAAAAAAACACACAATACCACCCCCCCAACATTACAACCCACCACCCACATACCCCTAATCTAACCCAAACCCCCCTTAAATAAACCTAACACTACCCCCCTGAAGATCTCCCTACCTTGTCTTCACCCAACCGGGCCAAACTCCTCATCCGATCCGGGCGATGTCTTTATCCAAGCATCAGCAAAGTCTTCTTCCATCCGGCGGCATCTTTCATCAAGCGGCATCTTCCATCAAGCTGCATCTTCCATCAAGCGGCATCTTCCATCAAGTAGCATCTTCCATCTTCTTTCTTCGCTCCTCCGACGCGGAGCATCCATCCCGGCCGACGACTGAACGACGAATGAGGTACCTTTAAAGACGTCATCCAAGATAGCGTCCGTCGAATTCCGATTGGCTGATAGGATTCTATCAGCCAATCGGAATTAAGGTAGAAAAATCTGATTGGCTGATTGAATCAGCCAATCAGATTCAAGTTCAAGTTCAATCCGTTGGCCGGGATGGATGCTCCGCGTCGGAGGAGCGAAGAAAGAAGATTGAAGATGCCGCCGGTTGGAAGACTTTGCTGCCGCTTGGATAAAGACATCGCCCGGATCGAATGAGGAGTTCGGCCCGGTTGGGTGAAGACAAGGTAGGGAAATCTTCAGGGGGGTAGTGTTAGGTTTATTTAATGGGGGTTTGGGTTAGAGTAGGGGTATGTGGGTGGTGGGTTGTAATGTTGGGGGGTGGTATTGTGTTTTTTTTTCAGGCAAAAGAGCAGTTTTCTTTGGGGCATGCACCGCAAAAGGCCCTTTTAAGGGCTGGTAAGGTAAAAGAGCTTTGAACTTTTTTAATTTAGAATAGGGTAGGGATTTTTTTTTATTTTGGGGGGCTTTATTATTTTATTAGGGGGCTTAGAATTGGTGTAATTAGCTTAAAATCTTGTAATCTTTTTTTATTTTTTGTAATTTAGTGTTTGTTTGTTTTTGTAATTTTTGTTTAGTTTATTTAATTGTATTTTAGTTTAGATATTTGTAGTTTATTTAATTTATTGATAGTGTAGGTGTATTTGTAACTTAGGTTAGGATTTATTTTACAAGTAAATTGGTAATTATTTTAACTGGGTAGCTATTAAATAGTTATTAACTATTTAATATCTATTGTACCTAGTTAAAATAAATACCAAGTTACCTGTAAAATAAATATAAACCCTAAAATAGCTAGAATGTAATTATTAATTACATTGTAGCTATCTTAGGGTTTATTTTATAGGTAAGTATTTAGATTTAAATAGGAATATTTTCATTAATAATATTAATATTAGATTTATTTTAATAAGAGTTTAGTTAGGATGTTAGAGTTAGATAGGGTTATTATACTTAATATATATATAATATAATAACGATATTAACTATATTAACCCTAATATAATTAGGGTTAATATAGTTAATATATATAATATAATAATTATATTAACTATATTAACCCTAATATAATTAGGGTTAATATAGTTAATATAGCTGGCGGCGGTGTAGGGGGATTAGATTAGGGGTTAATGTGTTTATTATAGGCGGCGGCGGTGTAGGGGGATTAGATTAGAGGCAAAAGAGCTGATTACTTTGTGACAAAGCCCCGCCAAAAGCCCTTTTAAGGGCTGGTAAAAGAGCAGTTTTCTTTGGGGCATGTCCCGCAAAAAGCCCTTTTAATCCCTTAATGACCAAGGACGTGCAGGGTACGTCCTCAAAAAAAAGGCAGTTAACGCCTGAGGACGTACCCTGCACGTCCTCGGTGTGGAAAGCAGCTGGAAGCGATCCTGCTCGCTTCCAGCTGCTTTCCGGTTATTGCAGTGATGCCTCGATATGGAGGCATCCTGCAATAACCTTACATGGCCATCCGATGCAGAGAGAGCCACTCTGTGGCCCTCTCTGCACCGGACATCGATGGCCGGTATCGTTGGTGGGTGGGAGCCGACTTGGGAGACGGGTGGGCGGCCATCGGTGTGCCGTGTGACGTCGAGGGGGGCGGGATCGGGGGCGGGACCGCCGGGGCGCGCACGGACGCGCGCGCGTGCACGGAGGGTGGCGGGCGGGCGCGTGCACGGGGCAGGAGCGGGTGGGAACCGCTACACTACGGAAAATTAATAAAAAGTACAAAGTTAAAATTGCCATAAGCACACAAAAAAAAAAGCACAAAAAGAGATCGTGGAGGGGTGGGGGGGTTGGTTTTTGTGTGGGGGGAAGCTACACTACAGAAAAGTTAAAAAAATGTAAAACAAAAAACTTTTTTCTTCTAAACTGGGTACTGGCAGACAGCTGCCAGTACCCAAGATGGCGCCCATTAAGTTAGAGTGGGAGGGTTAGGAAGCTGTTTGGGGGGGATCAGTGAGGTTGGGGGCTAAGGGGGGATAGTACACAGCAGCATATGTAAATATGCTTTAAAAAAAACCCACCAAAAAAACAAATATAGCTTTTATTTTAGTACTGGCAGACTTTCTTCCAGTACTTAAGATGGCGGGGACAATTGTGGGGTGGGGGAGGGAAGAGAGCTGTTTGGGAGGGATCAGGGGGTCTGATGTTTCAGGTGGGAGGCTGAGCTCTACACTAAATCTAATATTAACCCTGCAAGCTCCCTACAAGCTACCTAATTAACCCCTTCACTGCTAGCCATAATACACGTGTGATGCGCAGCGGCATTTAGCGGCCTTCAAAATACCAAAAAGCAACGCCAAAGCCATATATGTCTGCTATTTCTGAACAAAGGGGATCCCAGAGAAGCATTTACAACCATTTGTGCCATAACTACACAAGCTGTTTGTAAATGATTTCAGTGAGAAACCTAAAATTGTGAAAAATTTAACGTTTTTTTTTATTTGATCGCATTTGGCGGTGAAATGGTGGCATGAAATATACCAAAATGGGCCTAGATCAATACTTGGGGTTGTCTACTACACTACACTAAAGCTAAAATTACCCCAAAAAGCTCCCTACATGCTCCCTAATTAACCCCTTCACTGCTGGGCATAATACACGTGTGGTGCGCAGTGGCATTTAGTGGTATTCTAATTACCAAAAAGCAACGCCAAAGCCATATATGTCTGCTATTTCTGAACAAAGGGGATCCCAGAGAAGAATTTACAACCATTTGTGCCATAATTGCACAAGCTGTTTATAAATAATTTCAGTGAGAAACCTAAAGTTTGTGAAAAAATTTGTGAAAAAGTGAACGATTTTTTGTATTTAATCGCATTTGGCGGTGAAATGGTGGCATGAAATATACCAAAATGGGCCTAGATCAATACTTTGGGTTGTCTACTAAAAAAAAATATATACATGTCAAGGGGTATTCAGGGATTACAGAAAGATATCAGTGTTCTAATGTAACTAGCGCTAATTTTGAGAAAAAAAAATGGTTTGGAAATAACAAAGTGCTACTTGTATTTATTGCCCTATAACTTGCAAAAAAAGCAAAGAACATGTAAACATTGGGTATATCTAAATATTTAGAAACTATTTAGCATAGATGTTTTTTGGTGGTTGTAAATATGTAACAGATTTTGGGGGTCAAAGTTAGAAAAAGTGGGTTTTTTTTCAATTTTTCCTCATATTTTATAATTTTTTTTATAGTAAATTATAAGATATGATGAAAATAATAATCTTTAGAAAGTCCATTTAATGGCGAGAAAAACGGTATATAATATGTGTGGGTACAGTAAATGAGTAAGAGGAAAATTACAGCTAAACACAAACACCACAAAAATGTAAAAGTAGCCTTGGTCCCAAACGGACAGAAAATGGAAAAGTGCTATGGTCATTAAGGGGTTAAGGGCTGGCAAAAGAGCAGTTTACTTTGGGGTAATGCCACACAAAAAGCCCTTTTCAGGGCTATTTGTAGGGTTAAACTTAGGTTTAGTGGTAGGGATAGTTTAGTATTTTAGGGGTTAAATAATTTAATATAGCTGGTGGCGGGGTAGGGGGATTAGATTAGGGGTTAATTAATTAAATATAGGTGGTGGCGGGGTAGGGGCATTAAATTAGTGGTTAATTAATTTAATATAGGTGGCGGCGGGGCAGGGGGATTAAATTAGGGGTTAATAATTTTAAAATAGATGACGGCGGGGTAGGAGCTCACTTTAGGGGGTAGGTAAGGTAGATGGCGGGGGTGTAAGGGGCTCATTTTAGGGGGTAGGTAAGGTAGATGGCGGCGGTGTAAGGGGCTCACTTTAGGGGGTAGTTTAATATAGTTGGCGACGGTGTAGGAGGATCACATTAGGGGGTAGTTAATGTAGGTGGCGGCGGGGTCCGGGAGCGGCGGTTTAGGGGTTAAATATTTTATTAGGGATTGCGGCGGGGGATCGCGGTTGAAGGATAGATAGACATTGAGCATGCGTTAGGTGTTTGGTTTTATTTAGCAGATTGCGGTTGACAGGTAGATAGACATTGCGCATGCGTTAGGTGTTAGGTTTATTTGGCAGGTAGTTTAGGGAGTTATGGGGCTCCAATAGACAGCGTAAGGCTTACTACGGCTGCTTTTTGCGGGCGACGCTGCATATCGGATCGGGCCCTTGATGCGGATAGGGGTTTTACCTAATAGAATGAAATAGAGTACTATGCGTAATATAAGAGGAACGGAAACAACTTGGCTTATTATGGTTCTGCTTTTAGTGTTCCTAGTGTATCGCGCATACGCTAACGGCCGTGAATGCGCTTGGATTTCAGTCCGAGGAATGGGCCATCATTGGCTGCTGGTTTGAAAAAGAAGGTGAATACGTCATGGTGGGGGGAGTTAGGAAGCCATGTTAGGACAAAAATTTTGAAGTTATCGTAGACGATTCAACAGTGAAGGCAGGAAGTAAGAGAAAGGGGGCACGTTGCAGCTTGATCTTTATTTATAGTTTTTCAACATAGATTAATGTTGTGGGCAGTGTTGAATGTCCCTTTAAATGGAGCATAAGCTATGGCTTCATTTTATCTCCAACTGAGTTATAATGCACCATTATTCATATTATTTTACTTTGTTTCTTTTTTTCTTATACTTTTTAACAGTATAAGGCCTAGATTTGGATTTTGGCGTTAGCCGTGAAAATCAGCGTTAGAGGCTCCTAACGCTGGTTTTAGGCTAACTCCGGTATTTGGAGTCACTCAAAAAAGGGTCTAACGCTCACTTTTCAGCCGCGACTTTTCCATACCGCAGATCCCCTTACGTCAATTGCGTATCCTATCTTTTCAATGGGATTTTTCTAACTCTGGTATTTAGAGTTGTGTCTGAAGTGAGCGTTAGACATCTAACGACAAAACTCCAGCCGCAGAAAAAAAGTCAGTAGTTAAGAGCTTTCTGGCTAACGCCGGTTTATAAAGCTCCTAACTACTGTACTCTAAAGTACACTAACACCCATAAACTACCTATGTACCCCTAAACCGAGGTCCCCCCACATCGCCGCCAATCGATTAAACATTTTTAACCCCTAATCTGCCGACCGCCACCTACATTATACTTATGTACCCCTAATCTGCTGCCCCTAACACCGCCGACCCCTGTATTATATTTATTAACCCCTAATCTGCCCCCCTCAACGTCGCCTCCACCTGCCTACACTTATTAACCCCTAATCTGCCGAGCGGACCGCACCGCTACTATAATAAAGTTATTAACCCCTAATCCGCCTCACTAACCCTATAATAAATATATTAACCCCTAATCTGCCCTCCCTAACATCGCCAACACCTAACTTCAATTATTAACCCCTAATCTGACGACCGGAGCTCACCGCTATTCTAATAAATGTATTAACCCCTAAAGCTAAGTCTAACCCTAACACTAACACCCCCCTAAGTTAAATATATAATTTTAATCTAACAAAATTAATTAACTCTTATAAATAAATTATTCCTATTTAAAGCTAAATACTTACCTGTAAAATAAACCCTAATATAGCTACAATATAAATTATAATTACATTGTAGCTATTTTAGGATTAATATTTATTTTACAGGCAACTTTGTAATTATTTAACCAGCTACAATAGCTATTAAATAGTTAAGAACTATTTAATAGTTACCTA
Source organism: Bombina bombina (assembly GCF_027579735.1). NCBI lineage: Eukaryota > Metazoa > Chordata > Amphibia > Anura > Bombinatoridae > Bombina > Bombina bombina. The sequence goes on along the minus strand of NC_069508.1, from coordinate 195,295,538 downwards.
GTTAAAATAATTACAAAATTACCTGTAAAATAAATCCTAACCTAAGTTACAATTAAACCTAACACTATACTATCATTAAATTAATTAAATAAAATACCTACAATTACCTACAATTAAACCTAACACTACACTATCAATACATTAATTAAATACAATATCTACAAATAACTACAATGAAATAAACTAACTAAAGTACAAAAAATAAAAAAGAACTAAGTTACAAAAAAATAAAAAATATTTACAAACATAAGAAAAATATTACAACAATTTTAAACTAATTACACCTACCTCTAAGCCCCCTAATAAAACAACAAAGCCCCCCAAAATAAAAAATGCCCTACCCTATTCTAAATTACTAAAGTTCAAAGCTCTTTTACCTTACCAGCCCTGAACAGGCCCTTTGCCGGGGCATGCCCCAAGAAGTTCAGCTCTTTTGCCTGTAAAAAAAAACATACAATACCCCCCCCACTATTACAACCCACCACCCACATACCCCTAATCTAACCCAAACCCCCCTTAAATAAACCCTAACACTAAGCCCCTGAAGATCTTCCTACCTTGTCTTCACCATACCAGGTTCCACCGATCGGTCCAGAAGAGCTCCTCCGATGTCCCTGATCCAAGCCCAAGCGGGGGGCTGAAGATGTCCATGATCCGGTAGAAGTCATCATCCAAGCGGGGCAGAAGAGGTCTTCCATCCGATTGAAGTCTTCATCCAAGCGGGGCAGAAGAGGTCTTTCCATCCGATTGAAGTCTTCATCCAGGCGGCATTTTCTATCGACATCCATCTGGAGCGGAGCGGCAGCATCCTGAAGACCTCCGACGCGGAACATCCATCCTGGCCGACGACTGAACGACGAATGACGGTTCCTTTAAATGACGTCATCCAAGATGGCGTCCCCTCGAATTCCGATTGGCTGATAGGATTCTATCAGCCAATCGGAATTAAGGTAGGAATATTCTGATTGGCTGATGGAATCAGCCAATCAGAATCAAGTTCAATCCGATTGGCTGATCCAATCAGCCAATGAGATTGAGCTCGCATTCTATTGGCTGTTCCAATCAGCCAATAGAATGCAAGCTCAATCTGATTGGCTGATCGGATCAGCCAATCGGATTGAACTTGATTCTGATTGGCTGATTCCATCAGCCAATCAGAATATTCCTACCTTAATTCCGAATGGCTGATAGAATCCTATCAGCCATCGGAATTCGAGGGACGCCATCTTGGATGACGTTATTTAAAAGGAACCGTCATTCGTCGTTCAGTCGTCAGCCAGGATGATGTTCCGCGTCAGAGGTCTCAGGATGCTGCCACTCCGCTCCAGATGGATGTCGATAGAAGATGCCGCCTGGATGAAGACTTCAATCGGATGGAAGACCTCTTCTGCCCCGCTTGGATGAAGACTTCAATCGGATGGAAGACCTCTTCTGCCCCGCTTGGATGAAGACTTCTACCGGATCATGGACATCTTCAGCCCCCCGCTTGGGCTTGGATCAGGACATCAGAGGAGCTCTTCTGGACAAGGTAGGAAGATTCAGGGGCTTAGTGTTAGGTTTATTTAAGGATGGTTTGGGTTAGATTAGGGGTATGTGGGTGGTGGGTTGTATGTTGGGGGGGGTATTGTATGTTTTTTTTTTACAGGCAAAAGAGCTGAACTTCTTGGGGCATGCCCCGCCAAAGGGCCCTGTTCAGGCTGGTAAGGTAAAAGAGCTTTGAACTTTAGTAATTTAGAATAGGGTAGGACATTTTTTATTTTTGGGGGCTTTGTTATTTTATTAGGGGGCTAGAGTAGGTGTAATTAGTTTAAAATTGTTGTAATATTTTTCTTATGTTTAAATATTTTTTTATTTTTTGTAATTTAGTTCTTTTTTATTTTTTGTACTTTAGTTAGTTTATTTCATTGTAGTAATTTGTAGATATTGTATTTAATTAATGTATTGATAGTGTAGTGTTAGGTTTAATTGTAACTTAGGTTAGGATTTATTTTACAGGTAATTTTGTTATTATTTTAACTAGGTAACTATTAAATAGTTCTTAACTATTTAATAGCTATTGTACCTTTTTAAAATAATTACAAAGTTGCCTGTAAAATAAATATTAATCTAAAATAGCTACAATGTAATTATAATTTATATTGTAGCTATATTAGGGTTTATTTTACAGGTAAAGTATTTAGCTTTTAAATAGGATAATTTATTTCGTTAGATTAAAATTATATTTAATTTAGGGGGGTTGTTAGTGTTAGGGTTAGACTTAGCTTTAGGGGTTAATACATTTATTAAATAGCGGTGAGCTCCGGTCGGCAGATTAAGTGTTAATGTTTGAAGTTACGGTGGTCAGCGATGTTAGGGAGGGCAGATTAGGGGTGAATACTATTTATTATAGGGTTGTGAGGCGGATTAGGGGGTTAATACTTATTATAGTAGCGGTGCGGTCCGCTCGGCTAGATTAGGGGTTAATAAGTGTAGGCCAGGTGGAGGCGACGTTGTGGGAGGCAGATTAGGGCGTTAATAAATATAATATAAGGTGTCGGTGTGTTAGGGGCATCAGAGTAGGGTACATAGGATAATGTAAGTAGCGGCGGTTTACGGAGCGGCAGATTAGGGGTTAAAAATAATATGCAGGGGTCAGCGATAGCGGGGGCGGCAGATTAGGGGTTAATAAGTGTAAGGTTAGGGGTGTTTAGAATCGGGGTACATGTTAGGGTGTTAGGTGCAGACTTAGGAAGTGTTTACGCATATCAAACAATGGGGCTGCGTTAGGAGCTGAACGCGGCTTTTTTGCAGGTGTTAGGTTTTTTTTCAGCTCAAACAGCCCCATTGTTTTCTATGGGGGAATCGTGCACGAGCACGTTTTTGAGGCTGGCCGCGTCCGTAAGCAACTCTGGTATCGAGAGTTGAAGCTGCGTTAAATATGCTCTACGCTCCTTTTTTGGAGCCTAACGCAGCCTTTATGTGGACTCTCAATACCAGAGATATTTTTATGGTGCGGCCAGAAAAAAGCCGGCGTTAGCTACGCGGGTCCTTACCGACAAAACTCTAAATCTAGCCGTATGGAAATAATTATCCTAACTGCTAATTTGGCGCACTTACAAACCTGACCTATCTTTCACTGTTCTGTAAATCCATTTTTTGAAGGTTTAATTGGAATTTTATCTTCAACTTTATCTTCAACTGAGTTATAATGCACCATTATTCATATTATATTACATTTATTTTTTATTTTTAACTACACTTTTTTTTTTCTTTATTTTCAAATGTTAAATGATTTCTTTATTTTTAATCTAGGGTTCATATTCTTTTTTTTTTATTATTATTATTTTTTTTTTTTTTTTTTTCTAGCAATCTCAACTTTCCAATACTGGGCAATTGTTAATCAGGGTTCATATTCTAATCCCCGAGTAAAGATTACTAAATGATCTACCTTGAAAAGAAACTTTCATTGATATTTTTGTGAAGATATGTATTAAATATGTGAAAATATAAATAAGTTAAAAAAATAATATTATCTACTGCATAGTAAGGATATTTGACTCCATTGAGGCTAATAATCTACTGTTTCCCATGAACAATTTGCAGATGTATATTTCCTCTTAGAGTTCACTATTGCAACATTGTGACGCTTTAGTAATGTAATTGTGAAACTATTATATCTTAGTAAGGTTAATGTTACAGAATATGATATTTTCTACAGTGACAAGACTGTCTGTCTATTGTCACAAGGAATGTTTTGCATGACAGACTAAAATGCTCAATGATTCAGCTCACGTGCAAACCTTATGCAATCTATATCAATTTCAATATTAACAAAATGTGGTACTGTGACCTTTGTGAATACTGTGGAAGGGTTGGCAAATAGATTCACAGGACTACAGGGCTGATTTGACTTTTTCAATAAAAATTTATGATTTAAGCACTAAATTATGTTTTTCATTAAGGGCCAGATAACGAGTGGAGCACAAAATTGCACATTGGGAGCGTGATATTTGCCCTCCACTCATAATACCAGTGCATGCAAATGTGAGCTGGTATTCAAAGTTAAGCATTGTATGGAAGCTTTGCGCTCACAAGAGGGTGCTTCCATAGGCTCCAATGGGAGCCTCGTTCTGATGCTTATAGACACAGAACGTAACTCGCGAGTGTTGGGCACCAAAGTTTAAATATATACTGTATGGTATATATATATATATATACACACAACACACAGAGAAAACCCAGCACTCACTTACAAGCTCTCAGCTAAGATTTAAAAGCAAAACTGGAAAGGTTTAGTCACCGCATTCTGGCCAAATGGGACTAGCTCAGGTACCACGTCAAGTCCTTCTCCAATACCTGAGACCCTAAAACAGCACACACAATGCAAGCTGTTCAATCCAAACAAACTGAAAACAAAAAAAGGGTTGCACAGGAATATGTAAATCACCCTAGACATATTCAAAACATGGAAGGAACTGCACTCTCATACCGGACCGGGTACACATCCTATGACCCTGCAACATGCTCATGCCCTGGGTGCCACTGGCACTCACAGGAAGCTGTGCTGTCCCACAGAGCCACAAGCAGTTAACCCCAGACAGGTCTGGGTGCAAGAACCATAGGGAAAATTACAAAACAAATTAATACAACACACAGAGAAAACCCAGCACTCACTACAAGCTCTCAGCTAAGATTTTAAAAAGCAAAACTGGAAAGGTAGTCCCACCGCATCTGGCCAAATGGGACAAGCTCAGGTACCACGTCTAGGGTCCTCTCCAATACCTGAGACCCTAAAACAGCCACACAATGCAAGCTTTCAAATCCAAACTGTGTGGCTGTTTTAGGGTCTCAGGTATTGGAGAGGACCTTGACGTGGTACCTGAGCTTGTCCCATTTGGCCAGATGCGGTGACTAACCTTTCCAGTTTTGCTTTTAAATCTTAGCTGAGAGCTTGTAAGTGAGTTCTGGGTTTTCTCTGTGTGTTGTATTAATTTGTTTTGTAATTTTCCCTATGGTTCTTGCACCCAGACCTGTCTGGGGTTAACTGCTTGTGGCTCTGGGGACAGCACAGCTTCCTGTGAGTGCCAGTGGCACCCAGGGCTGAGCATGTTGCAGGGTCATAGGATGTGTACCCGGTCCGGTATGAGAGTGCAGTTCCCTTCCGTGTTTTGTATATGTCTAGGGTGATTACATATTCCTGTGCACCCTTTTTTTGTTTTCAGTTTGTTTGGATTTGAAAGCTTGCATTGTGTGGCTGTTTTAGGGTCTCAGGTATTGGAGAGGACCTTGACGTGGTACCTGAGCTTGTCCCATTTGGCCAGATGCGGTGACTAACCTTTCCAGTTTTGCTTTTAAATCTTAGCTGAGAGCTTGTAAGTGAGTGCTGGGTTTTCTCTGTGTGTTGTATTAATTTGTTTTGTAATTTTCCCTATGGTTCTTGCACCCAGACCTGTCTGGGGTTAACTGCTTGTGGCTCTGGGGACAGCACAGCTTCCTGTGAGTGCCAGTGGCACCCAGGGCTGAGCATGTTGCAGGGTCATAGGATGTGTACCCGGTCCGGTATGAGAGTGCAGTTCCCTTCCGTGTTTTGTATATATATATATATATATATATATATATATATATATATATATATATACAGTTAAAATACAGAGTCCCCATAGACCGCAATGTAAAGGCATTTTTCAGTTGCCAATTTTTTCCAAACTTATCTATTAACAATCTATCGGCTAGATTTAGAGTTCTGCGGCCAAAGGTGTGTGTTAGCTACGCATGCTTTTTTTCCCCCGCACCTTTTAAATACCGCTGGTATTTAGAGTTCACAGAATGGCTGCGTAAGGCTCCAAAAAAGGGAGCATAGAGCATATTTACTGCCACTGCAACTCTCGATACCAGCGGTGCTTACAGACGCGGCCAGCTTCAAAAACGTGCTCGTGCACGATTCCCCCATAGGAAACAATGGGGCTGTTTGAGCTGAAAAAAAACCTAACACCTGCAAAAAAGCAGCGTTAAGCTCCTAACGCAGCCCCATTGTTTCCTATGGGGAAACACTTCCTAAGTCTGCACCTAACACCCTAACATGTACCCCGAGTCTAAAAACCCCTAACCTTACACTTATTAACCCCTAATCTGACGACCCCGCTATCGCTGACCCCTGCATATTATTATTAACCCCTAATCTGCCGCTCCGTACACCGCCGCAACCTACATTATACCTATGTACCCCTAATCTGCTGCCCCTAACACCGCCGACCCCTATATTATATTTATTAACCCCTAATCTGCCGCCTCCAACTACCTACAATAATTAACCCCTAATCTGCCGAACGGATCTCACCGCTACTCTAATAAATGTATTAACCCCTAAAGCTAAGTCTAACCCTAACACTAACACCCCCCTAAGTTAATTATAATTTAAATCTAACGAAATAAATTAACTCTTATTAAATAAATTATTCCTATTTAAAGCTAAATACTTACCTGTAAAATAAACCCTAATATAGCTACAATATAAATTATAATTATATTGTAGCTATTTTAGGATTAATATTTATTTTGCAGGCAACTTTGTAATTATTTTAACCAGCTACAATAGCTATTAAATAGTTAATAACTATTTAATAGTTACCTAGTTAAAATAATTACAAAATTACCTGTAAAATAAATCCTAACCTAAGTTACAATTAAACCTAACACTACACTATCAATAACTAAATTAAACTACCTACAATTATCTACAATTAAACCTAACACTACACTATCAATAAATTAATTAAATACAATACCTACAAATAAATAAAATGAAATAAACTAACTAAAGTACAAAAAATAAAAAAGAACTAAGTTACAAAAAATAAAAAAATATTTACAAATATTAGAAAATTATTACAGCAATTTTAAACTAATTACACCTACTCTAAGCCCCCCAAAATAAAAAAATGCCCTACCCTATTCTAAAATTAAAATAGAAAAGCTCTTTTACCTTACCAGCCCTGAAAAGGGCCCTTTGCGGGGCATGCCCCAAATAATTCAGCTGTTTTGCCTGTAAAAAAAAACATACAATACCCCCCCAACATTACAACCCACCACCCACATACCCCTAATCTAACCCAAACCCCCCTTAAATAAACCTAACACTAAGGCCCTGAAGATCTCCCTACCTTGTCTTCCCCACTCCGGGTTCACCGATCGATCCAGAAGAGCCTCCGATGTCTTGATCCAAGCCCAAGCGGGGGGCTGAAGATGTCCATGATCCGGCTGAAGTCTTCATCCAAGCGAGAGCTGAAGAGGTCCATCATCCGACTGAAGTCTTCTATCAAGCGGCATCTTCAATCTTCTTTCTTCCGGATCCATGTAGTTCATTCCGCCGACGCGGAACATCCATCTTCACCGACGACTTCCCGACGAATGACGGTTCCTTTTAAGGGACGTCATCCAAGATGGCGTCCCTCGAATTCCGATTGGCTGATCGGAACAGCCAATAGAATGCAATCTCAATCTGATTGGCTGATTGGATCAGCCAATCGGATTGAACTTGAATCTGATTGGCTGATTCCATCAGCCAATCAGAATTTTCCTGCCTTAATTCCGATTGGCTGATAGAATCCTATCAGCCAATCGGAATTCGAGGGGCGCCATCTTGGATGACTTCCCTTAAAGGAGTCTTCATTCGTTGTCTAGTCGTCGGAAGAAGAGGATGGATCCACGCTGGAGGTCTTGAAGATCAGCCGGTCATCATCGGATGGAAGAACATAGAAGATGCGGCTTGGATGAAGATGTTTGCCGGTCCGGATGTCCTCTTCTGCCCGCTTGGATCAAGACTTCAGCCGGAGGATGGATGTCTTCAGCCCCCCGCTTGGGCTTGGATCAAGACATCGGAGCCTGGACGGATCACTGATACCCGGTGTGGTGAAGATAAGGTAGGAAGATCTTCAGGGGATTAGTGTTAGGTTTATTTAAGGGGGTTTGGGTTAGATTAGGGGTATGTGGGTGGTGGGTTGTAATGTTGGGGGTGGGTATTGTATGTTCTTTTTCCAGGCAAAAGAGCTGAATTCTTTGGGGCATGCCCCGCAAATGGCCCTTTTAAGGGCTGGTAAGGTAAAAGAGCTTTTGTATTTTAATTTTAGAATAGGGTAGATAATTGTAGGCATTTTATTTAATTTATTTATTTATTTAATAAGAGTTAATTTATTTTGTTAGATTTAAATTATATTTAACTTAGGGGGGTGTTAGTGTTAGGGTTAGATTTAGCTTTAGGGGTTAATACATTTATTATAGTAGCGGCGAGGTCCGGTCGGCAGATTAGGGGTTAATAAGTGTAGGTAGGTGTCGGCGACGTTGAGTGGGGCAGATTAGGGGTTAATAAATATAATATACAGGTCAGCGGTGTTAGGGGCAGCAGATTAGGGGTACATAAGTATAACATAGCTGGCGGCGGTGTGTGGTCGGCAGATTAGGGGTTAAAAAAATTTAATCGAGTGGTGGCGATGTGGGGGGACCTCGGTTTAGGGGTACATAGGTAGTTTATGGGTGTTAGTGTACTTTAGAGCACAGTAGTTAAGAGCTTTATGAACCGGCGTTAGGCCAAAAAGCTCTTAACTCCTGTTTTTTTTCTGCGGCTGGAGTTTTGTCGTTATATTTCTAACGCTCACTTAATCCACGACTCTAAATACTGGCGTTAGAAAGATCCCATTGAAAAGATAGGATACGCAATTGACGTAGGGGGATCTGCGGTATGGAAAAGTCACGGCTGGAAAGTGAGCGTTAGACCCTTTCCTGACTAACTCCAAATACCAGCGGGCTGTAAAAACCAGCGTTAGGAGCCTCTAACGCTGGTTTTGACGGCTAACGCCAAACTCTAAATCTAGCCGAATGTGTACTGTTGCTATAGCAACTCTCAAATAAAAAAAAAAAAAACATTCTTATTCCTTACACACCAACTTGCACATACCACTTCTAGTGGTGTTGGCTTACTCATTCTATCGAGTCTCCCTGGGAGATTTCAAGTCTAATGTGTTTACACTTACATTTATACACAATAAAGTTAAAATTGGAGCATATTGGGATTATAAATGTATGCCTATAGGAGATACATTTAGGTGATTTTTATTGTTTTATTTTAACTTTATTGTGTATAAATGTAAATAATTGAAATTGTAGCACGGAGAGGTGGTAAACACATTAGACATTAAACCTCACAGGGAGACTCAATAGAATGAGTAAGCCAACACCACTAGAAGTTGTATGTGCAAGTTGGCGTGTAAGGAATATGACGTTTTTTTGTTTTTTTTTTGTTTGAGAGTTGCTATAGCAACAGTTCACATAGGTTGTTAATAGATAAGTTTGGAAAGGATCGGTTCTCTTAAATAGTATTTGAATCAGTGATAAGTATACAAGTATCATTGCAATATATGACTGTACCCTGCATAGTGAATACAATACTAAGATTTACACATATTCCGATATTTGTCTGAGTTGGTTTCTATGGCCACCTATGAGGGCGATAAAAGTATTGATCATAATAATATTGAGACCCACCACTATATGTGCTAGTATTTATGCATCATCACACTTGTTGTTGAGGTGATTTATAACACTATTCGCTTTGGAGTTAGATGTTTAAAAGTTATTTGTTCCATTTCACCTAAAATATCCCGGACCGGAAGTTTGTGAATTGTCACTTTCCGGTCTCACGTTCTGCTGAGAACACAGGAGTGTTTAGGTGCCAGAGGTTACAGGAGGGGGGGGGTGGGTGTATGTCACTTATGTTTATGCTTTATATGCTGTGTTTTCACAATTATTGTTGTTCTGATGAAGAGGATGCAACTTCCTGAAACATTAAAATAAATTAGTTTTTTGAGACCCAAATATTCCTGTGAGTGCACTTAATTTGAATATATAATGGATACATATCTGGACCCAGGTAGGTTTCCCTAGGTGGGTGGATCAGCTGTTTGGACCTGTATATAGATAGATAGATAGATAGATAGATAGATAGATAGATAGATAGATAGATAGATAGATACACATATACACAAAACCATTTTAATTTAAAAATTATTTTCTAAATGCAACAGATGGATTTAATTCCTGTGTATTTGTGTAATATACATATCTGGAGACATTAGGGCAAGAAATTCTCCACGGACCTCTCAACCAGAAAACGGGGGGTTGATAGAAGGTCCGTAGAACCACAAACCGGAATTGTTTAGCTAATTTCAAACAAATCTGGTTTGGTTACTAATTGTTAAAAGCGTTAACCAGGGTTGAATTTTATGACTGCTTAGCTTATTTCTATTTTTTTGATAAAGAAGCTTAAGGACTTTATATATAGAAACATTTTCTTGAATTATAGGTGCAATGAATTACCTAAAGTCTAAAATTATTATCTGCAATGTGAAATATATTCATATATTTCTGTATTTAAGGCCACGGGAGGATAACAATGTTTATTTGGCATAGAAATGCATGCATGCTTTATTTTTTCTTAGTGATTTTCAGGAAGAGGGTAACCACTGTTTATGTTTGGTTAATGTTTAATTTCCTGATTTTTAACGTATGCCCACACACATTCACAGCAACAGTGTTACAGGGTATTTTAACCCTCTCATCTCCTTAACAATCTAGGTAACAGAAGTTTGTCACTTCAGGAAATCTATTGAATGTATTACATTGACAGGCAAATAATTTCACAGTTGTGGTATTATTTATGATATTCTATGAATTAGAAAATAATGTTTTTTTCCTCTTACGTGAACCCTATTACTATGGGGCAGTCTGCAGAATTATTGGGGGGACAAAAAGTTAAATAATCCTAATTTAATAGTATCAGTTTGGCAAATACAATGTAGGCTAGATTACAAGTGGAGTGCTAATTATGGCTCCCGCTCATGCACTAACTGTGATCAACTTTGGCTTTTTGCGCGTTTCGGATACTGCACATATTATAAGTTTAAAGTAAAGAGTTTTTAGTCAGTGCTAAACATGATGTGTGTAAAAAGCCAAAGTTACAGTATTGAGATCCCTTTAATGTATTCTCCCATACCTTCAATGGAATGAAAAAAAGTGAGAAAAATCACCCAGAGTTGCGCAAAACCCGATCGCGTTTAACCAGTGCACTAACCCAACAGTGAAATAATTAATATTTCACATTCCAATGTTCTTCACATTGAAGATTATGTTCTATATAGTATATAGTATTATATATATATATATATATATATATATATATATATATATATACACAGTATTCTCTTGTGCATTGGAAACATTGTATATTAAGAATTTCTGGGGAAAAGCAAGCGGGGAATACTTGCCTAGATGTACTAATTTCCTATGCAAATATTTACATTGATTTATTTTGAGACATGGAGGGATTTAATTTCAGTTTTTTTATCTCCCCCATAATCTTAATGATTTTGTTTAACCATGAAAATAGCTTTCCAATGCAGGCAACCAGAAATCTATCTCCTACTGATGAGTTCCAAAAAGAACGAAACAGTCTTGTCTAGTGAGTGATTTCTTGGTTGCTGTCATAATCCTGTTTAAAAGGATTGCTGTGTCTAAACAGTATTTTTGAAGCAAAAAACCTGAGAATTTGCATATCTAAATTTGCGTATCTTACCCACAATTCTCTTATGCATTGGAAACATTGTATATTAAGAGATTTCTGGGGGAAAGCAAGCGGGGGATACTTCCTAGATGTACTAATTTCCTATGCAAATATTTACATTGATTATATATATTTATATGTTAAAATGTCAGGTTTCTGTGATGTAAAAAAATGAGACAAAGATAAATCATTTCAGAACTTTTTCCACCTTTAATGTGACCTATAAACTGTACAACTCAATTGAAAAACAAACTGAAATCTTTTAGGTGAAGGGAAGAAAACAAAAAAAAACTAAAATAATGTAGTTGCATAAGTGTGCACACCCTCTTATAACTGGGGATGTAGCTGTGTTCAGAATTAAGCAATCACATTCAAAATCATGTTAAATAGGAGTCAGCATACACCTGCCATCATTTAAAGTGCGTCTGATTAACCCCAAATAAAGTTCAGCTGCTCTAGTTGGTCTTTCCTGAAATTTTCTTAGTCGCATCCCACAGCAAAAGCCATGGTCCACAGAGAGCTTCCAAAGCATCAGAGGGATCTCATTGTTAAAAGGTATCACTCAGGAGAAGGGTACAAAAGAATTTCCAAGGCATTAGATATACCAATGAACACAGTGAAGACAGTCATCATCAAGTGGAGAAAATTTGGCAAAACAGTGACATTACCAAGAACTGGATGTCCCTCCAAAATTGATGAAAAGACGAGAAAAAAATGGTCTGGGAGGCTACCAAGAGGCCTACAGCAACATTAAAGGAGCTGCAGGAATATCTGGCAAGTACTGGCTGTGTGGTACATGTGACAACAATCTCACGTATTCTTCATATGTCTGGGCTATGGGGTAGAGTGGCAAGACAAAAGCCTTTTCTTACAAAGAAAAACATCCAAGCCAGGCTACATTTTGCAAAAAACACATCTAAAGTCTCCCAAAAGCATGTGAGTAAAGGTGTTATGGTCTGATGAAACCAAGGTTGAACTTTTTGGCCATAATTCCAAAAGATATGTTTGGCGTAAAAAAACACTGCACATCACCAAAGGAATACCATACCCACAGTGAAGCATGGTGAAATCAGCATCATGCTTTGGGACTGTTTTTCTTCAGTTGGAACTGGGGCCTTAGTTAAGCTAGAGGGAATTATGAACAGTTTCAAATACCAGTCAATATTGGCACAAAACCTTCAGGCTTCTGCTAGAAATCTGAACATGAAGAGGAACTTCATCTTTCAGCATGACAATGACCCAAAGCATACATCCAAATCAACAAAGGAATGGCTTCACCAGAAGATTAAAGTTTTGGAATGGCCCAGCCAGAGCCCAGACCTGAATCCGATTGAAAATCTGTGGGGTGATCTGAAGAGGGCTGTGCACAGGAGATGCCCTCGCATTCTGACAGATTTAGAGTGTTTTTGCAAAGAAGAGTGGGAAAATCTTGCCAGTCAAAATGTGCCATGCTGAAAAACTCATACCCAAAAAGACTGAGTGCTGTAATAAAATCAAAAGGTGCTTCAACAAACTATTAGTTTAAGGGTGTGCACATTTATGCAACCATATTATTTTATTTTTATATTTTTTCTTCCCTCTACCTAAAACATTTGTTTTCAATTGAGTTGTACAGTTTATAGGTCACATTAAAGGTGAAAAAAGTTCTGAAATGATTTATCTTTGTCTCATTTTTCTACATCACAGAAATCTGACATTTTAACAGGGGTGTGTAGACTTTTTATATACACTTTTATATATATATATATATATATATATATATATATATATATATATATATATATATATATATATATACTATAAATGCATTTGTAACACGTCCGTTACCTTCGTGAATTGCACGTGCAGCCAAAAGAATGTGTCGCCCGCACAAAGTATTAACGAACACATAACTGCCCACATGAAGTATTAACAAACCACCCGCACGAAGTATTAACAAAAACACCTAACCACCCACACAAAGTATTAACAAACCGCCCGCACGAAAGTATTAACAAACACCTAACGCATGCACAATATGTACCTCTAAACCGCCATCCCCCCACGCAATAACCAAATAAAATGTATTAATGCCTAATCCGCCAACCCTCAAATCGCAAAGTACATAATAAAGTTATTAAACCCTAACCTGCCATTCACCCACATTGCAATCTAACTAATAAAGTAATTAACCCCTAATCCGCCATTCATCCACATTGCAATCTACCTAATAAAGTAACAAGCTCCTAAATAAGGAGTTTGATAGCTGCGCCTATATAAATAAAATATAAAATAATGTGTTTGCATACACCAAAAGTTTTTAAGCTTTAATAGAATCCAAAGTTCTAGGTCAAAACCTAAGATTAAATTAAAATAAAAAAATCTAATATTCCCAAAAATAAAAAAAACTAAAATTACAGAAAAAAATAAACGAAATTATCCAAAATATCATTTTTTAAACCTAATCTTATACTCCTATTTAAAAAAAGAAAAAAAAAAACCTAATCTAACACTAAACAAACAATAGCCATTAAATGGGCCTTTTGTAGGGCATTGCCCTAAAGCAAACAGCTCTTTTACTGTTAAAAATGACATATTACCCCCTAAAAGTAAAACCCCCCACTCACCTAACCCCCCAAAATAAAAAAATCCTAAGGGCAATTAGCTCTTTTGCTGCCCATTAAAATAAAAAAAAGCCCTAATCTTAAAAAAAACAAAAACCTAACTCTAACCCCGAAATAGGTACTCACCATTCCTGAAGTCCGGCAGTGAAGGTCTTCTTTAAGGCAGCTTCATCTTCATTCAGCATAGGGACATCTTATTTCTTCATTCGTAGTGAAGGTGGCGCAGAGCAAAGGCGGCATGTAGCAGGACCGGCAGTCACAGAGCAGCACTGGCGTGGAGGATCCTCTTCATGCGATAGTCGCCTCACACTGAAGATTTAATGCAGGGTACCTGTTTTATATTGCGGTATCTTACATTCCTATTGGCTGAAACTTCCAAATCAGCCAATAGGATGAGAGCTACTGAAATCTGATTTGAACAGCCAATAGGATTTCAGTAGCTCTCATCCTATTGGCTGATTTGAAAATTTCAGCCTATAGGAATGCAAGGTACCCCAAATATAACGGGTACCTTGCATTCAATCTTCAGTGTGCAGCGACGATCGCATGAAGAAGATCCTCCACGCTGGATGGCTCTGGGGCTGTCATTACTGCTTCGTGGCCGCCTCGGCTTTGTGCCTCCTTCGCTCTGGATGAAAAAAAAACATGTCCCCATGCTGGTTGAAGATGTAACCACCTGGAAGAAGACCTTCACAGCTGGACTTCAGGAATAGTGAGTACCTACTGTATTTCTGGGTTAGACTTAGGTTTTTTTTGGGGGGGAGGTTGGATGTTTTGTTTTAGATAAGTGATTTTTTATTTTAATGAGCAGGAAAAGAGCTGATTGCCCTTTTAAGGGCAATGCCCATACAAATGCCCCTTTAGGGGCAATGGGTAGCTTAGGTTTATTTTAGAGTTAGGGTTTTTTATTTTGTGGGTTGGGTGGGGGTTTTACTCTTAGGGGCTAATTTGTAGTATTTTAAAGGTAAAATAGCTCATTGGTCCAAAAAATGTAAGGGCTATTGGTAGTTTAGTGTTAGATTAGGGGGTGTTTTTATTTTGGGATGGCTTTTTTGTTTTTATAGGGGTATTAGATTAGGTTTCAAAAAAATTATTTTGAATAATTTTGTTTATTTTTTCTGTAATTTTAGATTTTTTTTATTTTTTGGTAATAATAGATTTTTTATTTTAATGTAATCTGAGTTTTTTTTAATGTAATGTTAGGATTTTTTATTTTTGTAGTTTTTAATTAATTTATTAGTAAGGTAGTCTTTTTTATTTTATGTAATTGGGGTTAACTTAGGGGGTGTTAGGTTAGGGGGCTTAGTGTTTAGATTAGAACTTTGCGTTGTGGGGGGATGGTGGTTTAGGGGTTGATTAGGTAGATTGTATTGTGGGGGGTTGGCGGTTTAGTAGTTAATACTTTGATTAGGTTATTTGCGTTGTGGGTAAATGGCGGATTAGGGGTTAATCACTTTATTACATAGATTGCAATGTGGGGGGTTGGTGATTTAGTGGTTAATAACTGTCACCTAGATTACGAGTTTTGCCTTGTGGCTTTTAACACTGAAACATGGCAAATTCAGCGTAAAAGCAGGAATGCACCATTGGGAGTCGAGTTGGTATAGCTACACCGCAAGCATTTTAGCCTGTAACGCAATGTCAATCCCGAACTCAAAAAAATTACGTTTTTGTGTGGGATTTCCATAGCGCCCAAATTACAGGTTGTGCGGTGAAGATAAAATGCTTCCAATACAGCCTATATCGACACGATCCATACCGCCATCTAAAACCAATATTATGGATTTTGTGTAACAAAAATGTCTCACAAAACTCATAACCAAACTGTTACAAAGTGCACTGACATCCATAAACTACCTATTAACCCCTAAACTGCCGCCCTCCTGCATCGCAAACACTATATTAAACTTATTAACCCCTTATCTGCTGCACACCCACATTGCGACTACTAAATAAACCTATTAACCCTAATCTGCCTCCCCCGACATCGCCAACACTATTTAAATATATTAACCCCTAAACCGCTGCTCCCCGAAATCGCCGCCAATATAATAAAGTCATTAACCCCTATTTTGCCCACCCCCCACATTGCAAAACACTAAATTAAACTATTAACCCCTATACCTAACACCCCCTAACTTTAAATTAAAATTACAATATAACTCTATTTAAATAAATAAATAAAAACTTACCTGTAAAATAAATATAAACCTAACAATAAACTAAAAATTAACCTAACATAACTAATCTAATAAAATAAAAAATACTACAAATTAAAATATCTAAATTACAAATTTAAAAAAACCTAACACTACGAAAAAAAATTAAAAAATCTAAAATTACATCTAAAAAAAAACAAATCCTTCGAAAAAGTTTAAAAATCTGTTTAACAAAAATAATATGCACTAAAATCACAAAAAATAAAAAACACTAACTCCTAGATTTAGAGTTTGGCGTTAGCCGTCAAAACCAGCGTTAGAGGCTCCTAACGCTGGTTTTGGGCTACCACTGGTATTTAAAGTCAGTCAGGAAAGGGTCTAACGCTCACTTTCCAGCTGCGACTTTTCCATACCGCAGATCCCCCTACGCCATTTGCGTATCCTATCTTTTCAATGGGATCTTTCTAACGCCGGTATTTAGAGTCTTGGCTGAAGTGAGCGTTAGAAATCTAATGACAAAACTCCAGCCGTAAGATTACAAAAACTAACAAACAAAATTATCAAAAATAAAAACAATTAAACCTTACCTAATAGCCCTAAAAAATAAAAAAGCCCCCCAAAAATAAAAACACCCTCTAGCCTACAATGAACTACAAATGGCCCTTTAAAGGGCCTTTTTGTAGGGCATTGCCCTAAAGAAATCAGCTCTTTTACCTGTAAAAAACCAACTCCCCAAAATAAAAAACCTAACTACCTAAGCTACCCATTGCCACTAAAGGGGCATTTAGCTCTTTTTCAAAGTCCAAACCCTAATCTAAAAAAAAAAAAAAAAAAACGCCCAAAAAACAAACAAAAAATAAATAACAGAAATCCTATTGGCTGATTTGAAAAACCAATAGGATTTCAGTAGCTCTCATCCTATTTCTTTAGGGCTATGCCCTACAAAAGGCCCTTTTAAGAGCTATTGGTAGTTATTGTAGGCTAGGGTTGTTTTTATTTTGGGGGCTTTTTTATTTTTGTAGGTCTATTAGATTAGGTGTAATTGTTTTTATTTTTGATCATTTTGTTTATTTTTTTGTAATCTTAGTGGGTTTTTTTTCGTGATTTTAGTGTTTATTATTTTTGGTAAACTTAGATTTAATTTTTCGTAGGATTTGTTTGTTTTTTTAGTTGTAATTTAGATTTTTTATTTATTTTTTCGTAAAGTTTTTTTAATTTGTAATTTAGATATTTTAATTGGTAGTATTCTTTATTTTATAAGATTTGCTATGTTAGTTTAATATTATATTTTAATTTTAGGTTTTTATTTATTTCACAAGTAAGTTGAGTTATATTGTCATTTTAATTTAAAGTTGGGGGTGTTAGGTTTAGGGGTTAATAGTTTAATTTAGTGTTTTGCGATGTGGGAGGGCAGGCGGTTTAGAGGTTAATAGGTTTATTTAGTGGCGGAGATGTGGGAAGCTGGAGGTTTAGGGGTTAATAACTTTATTTAGTAGCAGAGATGTCGGGGGCGGCAGATTAGGGGTTAATAACTTTTTTATAGTGGTGGCGATGTTGTGGAGTGACGGAATAGGGGTTAACTTTATTATAGTGTCGGCGATGTTGGGAGTGGCGGAATAGGGGTTAATAATTTATTAGTGTCGGCGATGTGGGGGCGGCTGATTAGGGGTTAATATTTTTATTTAGGTGTTGGCAATGTCGGGGGGCGGCGGATTAGGGGTGTTTAGACTTGGGTTTATGTTAGGGTGTTAGGTTTAAACGTAACTTTTTTATCCCCATAGACATCAATGGGCTTGCATTACGGCGATCGCCATTCTGCACTTATCATGTCCACTCACACATAAATAAATTGACCCCAATATGTTTTCAAGTGCAAATGTTAGAAATTTAGTAACATTTTTTTTTCATTTACTAGAAGATAATTTAAGAAAATAACCAGGATATGCAATAAAGCCTTTTTCAAACAAATTTACGTAAATATACAGAAAGTATCTGATTCATTTTATTTTGTGTACTCTATTTACAAAAAGGGTTACAAAAATAATAAGCACCATTAGTCTTTGGCAAGACTAGTTTCATTAAAAAAAAAACATTTATTTAGAAAGGAGATGAGGGTTTTACTTGCCTGATTCTATGAGGCTGATTTATTGGTATTATTGTGGTTGGTGTTATTACTTTAAATTGCTTAAACATATGTAACACACCTGTTTTGGAATAGCTACCCTAGCAGCATTAGCCCAATAAGCAATCTTAGAGATGTCTAGCTACAGACTGCATAGAGGCAGCAAATGGATTGGCTTTATGTCAGGAAGACTATCTAGCTAAACAATACAATTTATTGTACTCACATTTAAAGAGACAGTAAAGTAAAAATTAAACTTTCATGATTCAGATAGGGCATTAAATTTTAAACAACTTTCCAAATTACGTTTATCATCAAATTTGCTTTGTTCTCTTGGTATTATTTATTAAAAACGAAACATAGGTAGGCTCATAAACTGATTTCTAAGTCTCTTTAACAAGTGATCACAATCTTTCTGAGTCAAATATAGCCGAGATTGATAACTCACATGAAATATTATATCCATTTTCCCACAACAGCACAAACAATAATAGATATCAATAGCTGGAATACGATATGGGTTAATGGAGTTTGTGTGTGCTTTGCAAATGGATAGAGTGGTGTTTATGATATCTTAAACAATATAAATGCCTTTTGTATATAAACATGATGAGTATCCTGTGCTTGTTTGGTAAATTGTATTTGTTAAACATTTAATATTTCAAAAGTATTCTTTTAAGTAATATTTAATTCATGAAGAAAGTATTTTTTTTTAGGATTTTTATCTAAAATCAAGAAGAATGCTGCAGGAAATTAAAGGGACATAAAACCAAAATGTTTTCTTTCACGATTAGATAAAGAATGTGATTTTAAACAAATTTCCACTTTACTTCTATTATCTAATTTGTTTTGTTCTCTTGATATCCTTTGTTGAAAAGAATACCTAGGTAGACTTAGGAGCTTCTAATTGATGGCTGCACATATATGCCTCATGCTATTGACTCACTCAATGCATTCAGCTAGCTCCCAGTAGTGCATTGCTACTTATTCAACAAAGGATACAAGAAGAAAGATGCATATTAGATAATAGAAGTAAATTGAAAAGTTGTTTAAAATTGTAATCTCTATCTGAATCATGAACTAAAAATGTTATCATTTTTGCTATCACTCCATTTAAACAGAAATAGCCGTGTTTTTCTCTCTCTATTTACCTATCACAATTATATATATATTTTAGTAGACAACCCAAGGTATTGATCTAGGCCCATTTTGGTCTATTTAATGCCACTGTTTTTCCGCCATATGCTATCATATTAAAAAAAAAATCACATATTGCTTGTGCAATTATGATACAAATGGTTGTAAAAGCTTCTCTGGGGTCCACTTTGTTCAGAAATAGCAGACTTGCATGGCTGTGCCATTTTTTTTTTCTTCGTAATTAGAAGGCAAAGTAATTGCAGCTGCGCACCACATTTCTGAAATTCCAGGTAGTAAAGGGGTTAATTTACTAGCTGGTAAGGGTAATAGTATTATAATGTAGGCATTACCCTCCCACCTGACACCACCCACCTTTCCGATTACTTGCTGACCCCTCCCAAACAAATCTTCCCCACCCCCACATCTACACTCTTCATCACCATTTTAGATACTGGCAGTCAGTCTGGCAGTATGAAGTTTTAAGGATTTAAAAAAAAAAAAAATATTTAGTATAAAGATCCCCCTTTACTCTCCCACCTGCCTGATGCCTCCCAAACAGGTCTCTAACCCTCACCCGCCTAATGGGCTCTGTGATCTTAGGTACTGTCTCCAAACCACAGCTTAAGCACCAGCACTCGATTACAAGGTTCCAAGTCACTCAGACGTAACTCCCAGCTGTGCACATACAATCACATCTTATGTGTATATGGATCAAATACAGCACTCTCTTAAATGTAAATACATTAAAAGCGGACTTACATGAGATGCAGCTCCTGTCAGTAACGCCGCTCCCTTCTTCACCGCCGCTGCTTCAAGAGTGCTGTGCTTGTACTTCTGGTTCACTGTCCCGCGTAGCGTTCTCCGAATATCCTATTGTTAGTGTTGGTGAGCCCTATGGACGAGTCAGATAGATACCTTGCAGAAAAAAGAAATGTCCAGACCGTCTCTTCCTTCACCAATGCGCTCTTTATTAGATACAAGAAAAAGAGCGTTTAACACAGCACAATTAATATTGACAATGTCGAAGCACCTACAGGCAAAGTTAAAACACAGATAATGACAGGTACCCCCTCATATCTGACGCGTTTCGGTGGTAGCCGTAATCATAGATTATCTATGATTACGGCTACCACTGAAACGCGACAGATGTGAGGGGGTACCTGTCATTATCTGTGTTTTAACTTTGCCCGTAGGTGCTTCGACATTGTCGATATTAATTGTGCTGTGTTAAACGCTCTTTTTCTTGTATCTAATAAAGAGCGAATTGGTGAAGGAAGAGCCGGTCTGGACATTTCTTAGGTACTGTCTGCCAGTACCTTTCTGTAGTGTTGTGGCCCTTCTCATCCTCCCTACCTCCCCCATCCAAGCGATTGTACTGTAGGGCCCCCTCTCCCCTCTCAAAACCACTTTGCTGTTGTGTACTGGATCCCTTCCTCCCTCTTTCCTGGTAAAACATTTTCTCAGCATACCAATCCCTCCTTATTTTCCTGCTTCCTCCAGTGATAGGCCGCCCACAAGTCTCTATATTACCTCTCACAAAACCCACAGCACCACCAGCAATTTGCCTTCATATGGCAAAGGAAAAATGATCAGTTCTTCCTTGCCATATGAAGTCAGATGCCTTCTGCCTCTGGCTGCAGTCTCGGCTGTCAAAGCTGACAGCTGGGATTACAGCATGAGGCAGAAGGTTGGAC
This sequence comes from Bombina bombina, assembly GCF_027579735.1. NCBI lineage: Eukaryota > Metazoa > Chordata > Amphibia > Anura > Bombinatoridae > Bombina > Bombina bombina. The sequence goes on along the minus strand of NC_069508.1, from coordinate 195,274,233 downwards.
GTAGTTACTATGTCAACAAAGTTTGCTGAGCAAAATACCCTATGATGTAGAACCTACGTCCATTAGGCTTAAGGGGTTATAGAAGATGAAATGCTAAAAGCATCTAAATGCGATTTCTACATATCTAGGTTGTTCTGTATTCTCGCATCTCCTTAGCTGTATGGGATAGCATGTAAATGTTTTTAAATACATATACATAGGTAGATTTCTGTCCCTCCTTCTACCAAGGGTCTGAACAATAGTGCAAATATAGGTTTAATGAATGTCTACATCTAAAATTGTGTAAATTCGCCATGTTATAGTGTGTTTCACATGTAAGATAATAGAATTATTCCTAATCATCTGGCAAATACTGGCAATCATGGGAAATAGGCCAGTTTTGCATTTTATCGACAACCGCTGTGTGTTAAATTTGAAGGGGCCTATCTATCAAGCTCCGAATGGAGCTTGACGCCCCATGTTTCTGGCAAGCCTGCAGGCTCACCAGAAACAGCAGTTATTAAGCAGCGGTCTAAAGACCGTTGCTCTATAACCCTGTCCGCCTGCTCTGATGAGGCGGACAGGAATCGCAGGAATTCAATCTGATCAAGTACGATCGGGTTGATTGACACCCCCTGCTGGCGCTGATTGGCCGCAAGTCTGCAGGGGGCGGCGTTGCACCAGCTGCTCTTGTGAGCTGCTGGTGCAATGCTGAATACGGAGAGAGCGTATTGCTCTCTGCATTCAGCAATGTCTGTCGGACCTGCTCCGCACTGTCAGATCAGGTCCGACAGACATTTCATAAAAAGGCCTCAAAGTGTCCATTCAGTTTCAGAAGTAAAGTGGTTGGGGGTATTGTGATCACCACTCCTGCCCATGCATTATATGGGTTGTTTTCTGGCCATTCCAATCTGAATATTACCCAGTTCAGAAACTGTGTTATTATTTGGGATTGAGATCTGTAAATATTTGTTAAACCGATCAGGAGTAGGAAAAACACAAACAGGACTGGAAAGATTGGAATTTACCTCAATGTTAGAAAAACGTGCATTGTTTTCAGCTTCAGATAACCTTGCTGAGACCAATAAGGGACAGATATGTGTCATGGTTAGACTTGTATAGTCTGCAGTGTGCACTCTCTCTCTCTGTGTCTCTCAGCTCTCTGTCTCTCTGCCCTCATCTCACTCTCTCTTTTCTCTCAGCCTCATGGCTCTCTCGTCCTCTTCTCTCACTTGATTTTATCGCTCACATTTCTCTCTTCTATTTCTCTATATTTCATGCTTTATCTCACCTCTCTCCTTCTCCTCTCTCTCTCTCTCTCTCTCTCTCTCTCTCTCTCTCTCTCTCTCTCTCTCTCTTTCTCTCCCTAACACACACTCTCTTTCTCTCTCTCTCTCTCTCTCTCTCTCTCTCTCTCTCTCTCTCCTCTCTCTCCTCTGTTATCTTTCCCTTTTCTTTTTTTCACTCTCTCTCTATCACTCTCCACTCTCTCTTTGGGGCCGATTTAACAAGCAGTCAATTGCAGGAGTTAACTCATCTGCTACCTCTGAGGGGGCGGACAGCAATCCACCCGATCACATACGGTCAGGTTGATTGATTGACACTCCCTGCTAGCGGCCGATTGGCTGTGAATCTGCAGGGGGTGGCATTGCACAAGCATTTCTCGATATGCGGCGGACATGATACGCTACAGCGGATCATGTCCGTCCGCACATTGATAATTTGGCCCCATTGTCTCTGTTTTCTCACTCTTTTCTCTCTGTCTACTCTTTGGGGTAGATTTATTAAAAGGCGAGCACCTCGCATACCCTGTCAGCATTTATCCTTGCACAAGCATTTCTTATGAAATGATTGTGCAATGTGACCCCCTGCTCACTGGGGGCCAATCGGCTGTTAGCAGGGGCTGTCAATCATCCCTCTGCTTCTCAAATTCTGTTTCAGGCGGACCTAAAACAATGGGCTCCGGAGCAGCGTCCGCTGCTTAATAAATGGAGCCCTTTCTCCCACTTTCCTCTCTTTTCGCCTCTTACTCTCCCCTTTCTCTCCCTCTCTCTTACCTGTTTTCCCCCCATCTTGCTCTCCCCCTTTCTCTGTCTCTTCTCTATTTCAATATAATTGTTTATTATTCCAAAACACACATTTTAGTCTAAAAAGAAAAAAAGGGAATGTTCATTACACAGCTAGGTATTCAGTATAGAAATATGTTTGATGGGTAATAAAAAACAAACATTAGTCTCACTTACTCCAGAGCTACCTCTGAGATTCATCAAAAGATAAAAAAAATTAAACTTGTTAAAAAATGATTGCCATGTTATTACACTATGCCTAACTAAACCTTATGGCCCCTATTTAACAAAGGTCTGTCGGACGTGATCCAACAGTGCAGATCATGTCCGACAGACCTCGCTAAATGCGGAGAGCAATACGCTCTCCGTATTAAGCATTGCACCAGCAGCTCTTGTGAGCTGTTGGTGCAACGCCGCCCCCCCTGCAGATTCGCGGCCAATCAGCCGCCAGCATGGAGGTGTCAATCAACCCGATTGTACTCAATAGGGTTGAACTGCGGTAATGTCTGTCTGCATGCTCAGAGCAGGTGGACAAATTATGGGGCAGCAGTCTTTAGACCGCTGCTTTATAACTGGTGTTTCTGGGGAGCCTGCAGGGGCTTCAAGCTCAATAAGGAGCTTGATAAATATGCCTCTATATATTAAAGGGACATGAGACACATTTTTCTCTCATGATTCACAAAGCGTATACAATTTTAAACAGCTTTCCAATTTACTTCTATTTTGAAATTAAGGAATGCACTACTGGGAGCTAGCTGAAAACATCGGGTGAGCCAAGAGGCATATATGTGCAGTCACCAATAAGCAGCTAGAACCCAGTAGTGCATGAATGCTTCTGCACCTACTTATGTATGGTTTTCAACAAAAGGCTTTCAAGTGAAAAAAAGCAAGATAGATAATAAAAGTAAATTGAAAAGATTTTTAAATTGCATGCTCTATATGAATCTTACATTTAACATTTAACTTTGACTTTACTGTCCCTTTAAATTCTTGAGGTGTTTACTGTCCCTTTAAAGTCTTGAGGTGTTTACTGTCCCTTTAAATTCTTGAGGTGTTTACTGTCTCTTTAAAGTCTCGAGGTGTTTACTGTCCCTTTAAAGTCTCAAGGTGTTTACTGTCCCTTTAAAGTCTTGAGGTGTTTACTGTACCTTTAAAGTCTCGAGGTGTTTACTGTCCCTTTAGGTGTTTGTTGTTATATGACCATACAAATGTGAATGTTCCTGATATTATCATATAACCAATACAATACAAACTGTCCTTTTATGCCCCCTTGAGACAAACATTTTTTTATCTACCTCTAATGTTCACTGGAGATAAAAAGCACTGTAATTTTTACATTGAGACTTCGAGATCTGAAGTGCTTTTCATGTTTGCACACCGCCACTTTCTTAAAATGTCACATTTAGACTTTGATGTTCTTGATGGAAACAGGAATATTGTCAGGAAAATGCGCAGTAACCAAACATCAGTACAAGAGGTGGTTATTTACTCTGCTAAGTGATCAAAGGAACCCACTTATGATGACTGACATGTTTACATAGAGGTGGACTTAAGATATTTATGAAAATATGCAGTAAGTGTAAGTTTTGTTTTCATATCACAGTTCTTAGCCAGCTATGGACTTAAAAACCCAGACAAGTAAAGCTGACAAATCCCTTTCTATGTACTTCATATACCCCCAGCAGTTTTGTAAACTGTTAACCCAATAAACAGAAAGAACTAAGATATGGTATTGGACTTCAGTTACAAACACTTGGATAGGAGAGAGGTCTATATAGCAATGTGAAATGTAGTGTTGCATTGTGGGTACTGTTTATAATTTACCTATTGTAGCTAATGGATTGTCACAAATAAACTGAAAACTTCTAATAGGTTTTAGCTGATTCAGAGTCTATGGTCCCGATGTTCAAAAACATGCGTGGAGAGAACACACACAAAATCTTTGAGGGCTTTTTTGCAGCCTTATATTGTTATGTATCTGTGTTTCTTCTGCACATCCAGAATCTTGGATAGCAAGATAAGAACAGATTGGTGCCTATTTATCAAGTTCCGTATTGAGCTTGAAGCCCCGTGTGTCTGGCAAGCCTTCAGGCTCACCAGAAACACAAGTTATGGAGCAGCGGTCAGATCGGGTTGATTGACATCCCCTGCTAGCGGCCGATTGGCCGTGAATCTGCAGGGGGCGGCGTTGCACCAGCAGTTTACAAGAACTGCTGGTGCAATGCTGAATGCAGAAAGCGTAATGTTGTCCGCATTCAGCGATGTCTGTCGGACATGATCCACTGATCGGATCATGTCAGTCAGATATTTGATAAATAGGCCCCTATGTCTCAAACTAAAATGTTCCTTTCTTAAATGTTTTGAGGAACTCTGAGTAATGACGAGCCTTCTTATATTATTCTAGAACCTCAGTTCATCGACTTATGTTACTATGATATGTGAGATGGGTACAAATGTGTTTTATCTTATATATATATATACACACACATAGGGGCATATTTATCAAGCTTGATGCCCCGTGTTTCTGGTGAGCCTGCAGGCTCGCCAGAAAAAGCAGTTATGAAGCAGCGGTCACAAAGACCGCTGCTCCATAACCTGTCCGTCTGCTCTGAGCAGGCGGACAGACATCGCCGGAAATCAACCCGATCGAGTATGATCGGGTTGATTGACACCCCCCTGCTGGCAGCCTATTGGCCGCGAGTCTGCAGGGGGAGGCGTTGCACCAGCAGCTCTTGTGAGCAGCTGGTGCAATGCTGAATACGGCGAGCATATTGCTCGCCGTATTCAGCGAGGTCTGTCGGATCAGGTTCGACAGACCTTCATAAATAGAGGCCATACACTCTCTCTCACACACACATATATTTATATACTGTATATATATACACACACATATTTATATACTGTATATATACACACATACATTCTCTTACACACACACATATATTTATATACTGTATATATATATACACACATACACTCTCTCACACACACACACACACACACACACATATATTTATATACTGTATATATATATATATATATATATATATATATATATATATATATATATATATATATATACATATACACTCTCTCTCTCACACACACACACACACACATATATTTATATACTGTATATATACACACACATACACTCTCTCACACACACACACACATATATTTATATACTGTATATATACACACACATACACTCTCTCACACACACACATATATTTATATACTGTATATATACACACACATACACTCTCTCACACACACACATATATTTATATACTGTATATATACACACACATACACTCTCTCACACACACACACACACACACACACACACACATATATTTATATACTGTATATATATATATATATATATATATATATATATATATATATATATATATATATACATATACACTCTCTCACACACACATACATATATTTATATACTGTATATATACACACACATACACTCTCTCACACACACACACACACACATATATTTATATACTGTATATATACACACACATACACTCTCTCACACACACACATATATTTATATACTGTATATATACACACACATACACTCTCTCACACACACACATATATTTATATACAGTATATATACACACACATACACTCTCTCACACACACACATATATTTATATAGTCTATTCGTCAGATGCACAGCGGTCATAGACTCAGAACCTCTGCTTTCCTCTTGTGGAGTACGGTTTGTGGATACAGGCAGAGCACCACCCCTTCCTACCGCATGTGATCCGTAATATGTGATCCTAAGACATTCTAACCATCCCCAAAGAGCAGAGAAGAGGGAAGTCTGGAGATCTCCGTGGGCTATCCTTCCATTGTGTGGCACTTACCTCATAGGATTGGGGTTAAGGAAAGTAAGTAGGAACCCTGTCGGGTCTGTCATTTCCCTCATATTGACTCTGGATATTACAAAAGAACTGTGTTATTATCATCATTTTTCACTATATGGACAAATACCATAATTCTCCTGTTCTTTTGAATACTGGACAGTTGTGAAGACCTATAAGGAGTTTAAACATAGGCCCGATCCGATATGCAGCGTCGCCCGCAAAAGCCGTCGACCCCAGAATTGTTGTGGCGGGTTTGGTATCCTATATACGGCGTAACCTAGAAGTTACAATCGTATATTCTGCCTTCGCGCCGTAGTTTTTTTGCCATAGACAGGTATACCAAACCCTCGCAGTTTGTATCCAATATACAGCGTAAGGACTTACGTGGCGAAAATGGAGAAATCTTACTCCATTTTCACCTCGCCACAAAATGCAGGCGTAGTAAGCCTTACGCTGAGTATTGGAGCCCCGTAACTCCCTAAACTACCTGCAAAATAAAACACCTTACGCATGTGCAATGTCTATCTACCTGTCAGCAATCCCTAATAAAGTGCTTAACCCCTAAACCGCCGCTCCCAGACACCGCCACCACCTACATTAAATGTCTAACCCCCTAATGTGATCCCCCTACACCGCCGCCACCTATATTATATATCTAACCCCCTAATGTGAGCCCTCTACACCGCCGCCACCTCTATTAAAATTATTAACCCCTAATCTAATCCCCCTACACCGCTGCCACCTATAATAAATGTATTACCCCTAAAATACTAAAGTGTCCCTACACTGCATTGCCCCAAAGTAATCAGCTCTCTTACCTGTAATCTGACCCCCCTATACCGCCGCCACCTATATTAAATATATTAATCCCTAATCTAATCCCCCTACACCGCCGCCACCTATATTAAATATATTAACCCCTAATCAAATCCCCCTACACCGCCGCCACCTATATTAAATATATTAACCCCTAATCTGACCCCCCTACACCGCCGCCACCTATATTAACTATATAAACCCTAATTATATTAGGGTTAATATAGTTAATATAGTTATTATATTAACTATATTAACTATATTAACCCTATCTAACCCTAACACCCCTAACTTAATTATTATTGCAATAAATCTATAATATTAATATTATTAACTAAAATATTCCTATTTAAAACTAAATACTTACCTATAAAATAAACCCTAAGATAGCTACAATATAATTAATAATTACATTGTAGCTATTTAGGGTTTATATTTATTTTACAGGTAACTTGGTATTTATTTTAACTAGGTACACATAGCTATTAAATAGCTAATAACTATTAATAGCTACCTAGTTAAAATAATTACCATTTACCTGTAAAATAAATCCTAACCTAAGTTACAAATACACCTTACACTATCATAAATTAATTAAATAAACTAAAATTATCTAAACTAAAATATAATTAAATACACTAAACTAAATTACAAAAAACCCCACTAAATTACAAAAAATAAAAAAAGATTACAAGAATGTTAAGATAATTACACCTAATCTAAGCCCCCTAATAAAATATCAAAGCCCCCCAAAATAAAAAAATGTCCCTACCCTAAACTAAATTTCAAAAAGTAATCAGCTCTATTACCAGCCCTTAAAAGGGCCTTTTGTGGGGCATTGCCCCAAAGTAATCAGCTCTTTTACCTGTGGAAAAAAAGAACAACCCCCCCATTACAACCCACCATCCACACACCCCTACTCTAAAACCCACCCTATCCCCCCTTAAAAAACCTAAGTCTAACACCCAAGTGGTCCTTACCTGTCCTGTAGACCGGCGGAGAAGGTCCTGTTCCAGGCCGAGAAGTCTTCTTCCAGGCGGCGACCTCTTCTTCTTCCAGGAACCAGCCGGCGCGGAGTGGGAGGGAGTTGTTAAGACCGATGACCGCAGGAGCTGAAGACCGTCCTCTCTGGAACTGAAGACCGGCGATGCCGGAACTAAAGATCAGCGACGCTGGAACTGAAGACCGGAGCCATGGAGCGTGGAGGATCCTCTTCATACGATCGCCGCCGTACACTGAATAGGAATTTAAGGTACACGATTAAAAATGGCATCCTTTGAATTCCTATTGGCTGATTTTTTCCTATTGGCTGATTTGAGCCTGATTAGAATAGCCAATAGAATTACAGTAGCTCTTATTCTATTGGCTATTCAAATCAGCCAATAGAATTAAAGTAGCTTTCATCCGATTGGCTGATTTGAATTTGAAGGCTCAAATCAGCCAATAGGAATTCAAGGGACGCCATTTTTAATCGCGTACCTTGAATTCCTATTCAGTGTATGGCGGTGATCGTATCCTACACGCTCCATGGCTCCGGGCTTCAGTTCCAGCGTCGCCGATCTTCAGTTCCTGCATCGCCGGTCTTCAGTTCCAGAGAGGACGGTCTTCAGCTCCGTGGTTATTGGTCTTCAACTCCTCCGCTCCCCGCCGGCTGGTTCCTGGAAGAAGAAGAGGTCGCTGCCTGGAAGAAGACTTCTCGGCCTGGAACAGGACCTTCTCCGCCGGTCTTCAGGACAGGTAAGGACCACTTGGGGGTTAGACTTAGGTTTTTTTAAGGGGGGATAGGGGTGGGTTTTAGAGTAGGGGGTGTGTGGGTGGTGGGTTGTAATGGGGGGGTTGTTCTTTTTTTCCACAGGTAAAAGAGCTGATTACTTTGGGGCAATGCCCCACAAAAGGCCCTTTTAAGGGCTGGTAATAGAGCTGATTACTTTTTGTAATTTAGTTTAGGGTAGGGACATTTTTTATTTTGGGGGCTTTGTCATTTTATTAGGGAGCTTAGATTAGGTGTAATTAGCTTGTAATCTTTTTTTATTTTTTTTGTAATTTAGTGGGGTTTTTTGTAATTTAGTTTAGTGTATTTAAATATATTTTAGTTTAGATAATTTTAGTTTATTTAATTAATTTATTGATAGTGTAAGTGTATTGTAACTTAGGTTAGGGATTTATTTTACAGGTAAATTGGTATTATTTAACTAGGTAGCTATTAAATAGTTATTAACTATTTAATAGCTATTGTACCTAGTTAAAATAAATACCAAGTTACCTGTAAAATAAATATAAACCCTAAAATAGCTACATTGTAATTATTAATTATATTATAGCTATCTTTGGTTTTTTTTTATACGTAAGTATTTAGTTTTAAATAGGAATATTTTAGTTAATAATATTAATATTATTTAGATTTATTGCAATAATAATTAATTTAGGGGTGTTAGGGTTAGATAGGGTTAATACAGTTAATATATTTAATATAATAACTATATTAACCCTAATATAATTAGGGTTAATATAGTTAATATAGGTGGCGGTGGTGTAGGGGGGTCAGATTAGGGGTTAATATATTTAATATAGGTGGCGGCGGTGTAGGGGGATTAGATTAGGGGTTAATATATTTAATATAGGTGGCGGCGGTGTAGGGGGATTAGATTAGGGGTTAATATATTTAATATAGGTGGCGGCGGTGTAGGGGGTCAGATTACAGGTAAAAGAGCTGATTACTTTGGGGCAATGCCCCGCAAAAGGCCCTTTTAAGGGCTGGTAATAGAGCTGATTACTTTGGGGCAATGCAGTGTAGGGACACTTTAGTATTTTAATGGGTAATACATTTATTATAGGTAGCGGCGGTGTATGGGGATTAGATTAGGCGTTAATAATTTTAATAGAGGTGGCGGTGGTGTAAGGGGGTCAAATTAGGGATTAGTACATGTAATGTAGGTGGCGGCGGGGTAGGGGGCTCACATTAGGGGTTAATATAGTTAAAATAGGTGGCAGCGGTGTAGGGGGATCATATTAGGGGGTAATATAGTTAATGTAGCTGGCGGTGGGGTCCGGGAGCGACGGTTTAGGGGTTAATATATTTATTGTTAGGAGTGAGATGGGGATTGCGGATAGAGGGGTATATGTGTCGGGCTATGTTTGGGAGGCGTGTTAGAAAGTAATGGGAGATTTAATAGTTTAGTCAGTTTTTTTATGCGGCGGCAGTTTCTAAAGTGTCGTAAGTCACTGGCGACTCCAGAAATTTGTACTTACGCAGATTTCTGGACATCGCTAGTTTGTCAGACTTACGGCACTTGCTACTTGAGTTTACAAACCTAAAATAAAAAGTAAATAAAAGTAAATATTACATTGTTTTATCTGCACTTTTCAGTGCATTATAAATTTGAATTGACTTGAGGAAAGTATTTGACTATTTTTCTGGGCTTAACATTTAAACTAGTCTTAAAAGTAAAAGACCAGTAGAATTTGCAATTTTTTGATGAACTATAGGGATATTTTTTCCAGCCTTGCAAAATTGTGATGCTGTTAAATTCTATAGGTATATAATAAAATATATATTTTCTTGTTCCATTAAGAAACAGAAATGAGAAGTATTTCCTACACAATTCTACGTAAAAAAGAAGGTACCTACATAATGAATCGTCCGTATGTTTGTTCAGGCGCAACCATGCAAGCTGTCAGTAAACCTTAAGGTTTATGTGCGTCTATGAAATTCATTCACACCATTTATAGTTGTCTTGCATTGAACCACAATAAATAGAACTCTGTTCTTGAGGGGTAATAACTGGATAAGTAAATGGAACTTTCTTCCTAGTCTCAAGCCTGAGAAAACATAAAATATAACCAGGAGCTAGATTTATTTCAGAATATTACTGCTCAAATTATACATTTCAAGAGTAAATTTGCATTTTTTCATTTTATACTGGATATGGTTCCATTGATTATCACAATTTGTGATTTTCTTTAAGTATAAGTGGGAATTCTTTGCTTGAATTTCAAGACTTAAAAAACATAAAATCTATTAATGAATAGTAATATTATTTTATAGCAGGTTTTACTTGCAGGGTTGAATATTCTTTTCTAAAAGTAACTGAATAAACCTTGACCACTATGGCTATACTCAATAATGAATCCCATGTGAGAAAACTTTATGATGCTTCAGCCATTAAAGGGACAGTCTAGTCAAAATTAAACTTTCATGATTCAGATAGGGCATGCGATTTTAAACAACTTTCCAATTTACTTGTATCATCAAATTTGATTTGTTCTCTTGGTATTCTTAGTTGACAGCTAAACCTACGTAGGCTCATATGTTAATTTCTAAGCCCTTGAAGGCCACCTCTAATATCAGTGCATTTTAACAGTTTTTCACAGCTAGACAGCGCTAGTTCATGTGTACCGTATAGATAACATTGTGCTCACTCCCGTGGAGTTTTTTATGAGTCAGCACAGATTAGCTAAAATGCATGTTTGTCAAGAGAACTGAAATAAGGAGGCAGTCTGCAGAGGATTAGATACAAGGTAATCACAGAGGTAAGAAGTATATTAATATAACGGTATTGGTTATGCCAAACTGGGGAATGGGTCATAAAGGGAGTATCTATCTTTTTTAAACAATACAAATTCCTAAGTAGACTGTCCCTTTAAAGTTTAATACATGGCGGAGCTTGGAGCCGCACTAAGATGGAGCTGTAATCTCAGAGCTCCGTTACATACTGCTCAAATCAACAGCTTTAGAAGGCAAACAAAGATTTTCTACTAAAGGATTTAACGGATGAAGGAGAGGTGAACACAGACTATGAGGGCTGAAAGGTGAATCGAACATTTATAAGCTACACGGCACCTAAAATCAATTGCAGCGGTGAGGTGTGAGCCGCCATCTTAGCCACGTGGCGCAACTCCCGACACAGAGGGGACAACAGTAGTCAAGCAGACTAAGCAGCAAGAGGTACACAAGCAAAAGATGCATCGGACATAAGGACCTGCTCCGACATACAAGTAAGCAGAAGCGGGTCACCCTGGTCACGACTATGTGAATATAAAAAGGTTAAGGGGTGAGTGAAACACCAAATGGAAAAGTACTCTAACAGGGATGGGTGTATTAATATGCCATAGATCAGTGTGGAATTATATACAACAGTATGATAATAAAGATGCGACACGTAACGCTGATCTCAACTAACTGATGGCAGATGACCCCCTTTATAAAAATAAAAGCTACTTTGTGAAAAAAACGGTACTGTTAACTATTGTTCCTATCTCATCAGTTGTTGATTCATAAAGAAGACTGCTGATACACTAAGATAATATGACTTCCTTAGCAAAAACTAAGACATCATAAAAAATGTTATAAGAAAGTGAAGCTGCAACATTACAGGTACACACAATGAGATAAACAGAGAGAGGGACACATTGCTGGAAATACAGTATAAACAGAAGCAGTAAACTACACAAGTCTCTAACATCACTGTTCAAAAGGACTGATTTATTGGGAAAACAAAAGGGTAAAAGGAAGAGGAAAAACAGATTCTAATTCTGCCAGTCACATTTCCATGATACCTCTAGCTTGAATATTTATTGAGATACTGAACTATCATTTATAGCAGTGCAAATAAATAGAGAATCCAGGAGTTACACTACATCTGGTAGTGAAAATATTATTATAGAAGCAACTGTCTGGAAACTTAAGTGCATAAAAATAACAAAGCAATATTTGCACGCCAAGTCCTCATATCTAACATACACACCCATTAACACGCACAGACTTTAACATACTTTCCATGAACCAACATATACCTCAAATCTAAATAGCAAAAGTTGTAACGTGTCACTCAGCAAACCACTTCAAATATGTCGGCCAGGAAACAACATAAATCCTCACAAGGGCCCAAAACGCCGGCAGCTGCCTTGTTTTTTAAACCAGTAAGAGGAGAAAAAATGACAGAAAATGCCAACAATATCATAGAGGAAGATGTAGATTCAGAAACAGACTCTCAGATTAACGAAGATGAAACTACCCCAGTCACGAGAGCTGATCTAAGGACCCTAGTGTCCAAGCAAGACATCAACAAGAACTTTGACAAGCTTTGGGACAAATTTGATTCTTTCCAAAATATGGTCACCAATAGTCTCACAGAAATTAAACAAGACATCACAGATTTAGGCTCTAGAGTGGCTACATTAGAGGAAGCAGAAAACACCATGACAGAAGATTTCACTACCCTCAATCACACTCTAACCACACAACAACAAGAAATGAACGACATCCAAGATAAGTTAGAGGATCTTGAAAATAGAACCCGAAGGTGCAATCTACGGCTAAAAGTGATCCCAGAAGCGGTGTCTGCAGACGAATTACCTAACTATCTACACCAACTTTTTCAAGCAATCACAGGGGAGGTTGATGATGAAAAATTTCAACTAGAGAGAGCACACAGAGCTTTAAGGGCCAAACCAAAAGAAGATGCACCACCAAGGGATGTGGTTATCACATTCTTTAGATTCCCAGAAAAGGAGGCAATCCTAGCAGCTGCTAGGAAAAACCCAACATTTAAATTTCAGGGGACAGTAATTAAATTTTTTCAGGACCTCTGTGTCAAAACACTTCAGAGAAGAAGCCAATTGAAGCCGCTTACTACACTCCTGAGGAAACACCAAATTGTGTACCGATGGGGATTCCCCTTTAACCTACATATCCTACATAAAGGCAGAACATTAAGCCTAAAAGACCCAACAGAGATCCCAGTAATCTGCAATATTATCCAAATAGAAACGCCAGATCTGCCGCAGATGACAAATAGGACAGAAACATCACAGCAATCTTTGGAATCAGGACAGCCTCAGAGGCAAAAGTGGATGAAAGTATCAAAAAGGAAAGCCAAGACATGAAGACTGGCAGCATACAGCTCATCATAAGGTGTGTTGTATTTGTTTTGTAGCTGCTAAAAGAGACAAAACGGGAAGCCATTTTCTGCTAACTTTCCGCTATAATAGGCTGGAAGATGGAGACACAATGCTGTATATCAGTGACACCCTTAGCTTCATCTATTGGAGACTAAGATAAGGGATTATCTAGGTAAGGACTCAGAACACATGACTGAAGGTCCAGATGAAAGTAACCGAACACTGATAGCTTAAAGACTTGGCAAAACAGTCCTAGAGAACTAAAAATATGTTTAATGTGTTAATTCAAAATATAATTCTTTGCTAAATCTAAGCTACCTAGCAGTAGGGGCATAATGTACTCACTTGTTGTTCATAGGTGAGGGGGGGAGGGGGGAGGGGATTCTCTTTTTTGTTATGATGAAAAGGTTATTGTCTATTGACAAATTTGTTTTTGTTTTTCATGCCTGTTCTCTAACACTACTACACCTGCTCGCTCGAGTGGGACGGATACTGAAATACCTATACGTAATGTCTCTAGTTCGAAGTAATGAATGTGGCGACGGAGCCAGGGGGGAAGCCCTCACTTCAATAATGTAAGTAATGACAGGTGACATCAGACTTATTTCACACAAGGTACGGGGACTTAACACAGACCTTAAGCGCAGGATGGCTCTGAACCAATACTCTAAGTTAAAGGCGAATGTTATTTATCTACAAGAAAGACATTTTACTAAGGGAGTAGTACCGAAGTATTGGTCAAGGAACTATACCCAACATTACCATTCCACCACAGATACAAAAAAAAGGGGGGTGTCAATTCTATTACATCATTCTCTGGGTTTTATAACGGAACAGTCAATCGCAGACCCAGAGGAAAGTTTCCTGATTCTGAGAGTAAGATTAAGAGATAAACAACTAATTTTATGCAACATATATGCCCCAAATGAGACACAAATTTCCTTCTTTTCCCACATTGCTTACTTATTGACTCAATGGTCACAAGCTAGGATCATATTAGGGGGTGATTTTAATATATCAATGTATACATCTCAAGGCACAGAAAGATTAAAACTAACTCAGAAGCAGATGAGACACAACTCACTGGTCAAAAAGATTAAGGAAACCCTTCTATCACACAACTTAATAGATTCCTGGGACACTTTATACGGTAAAACCACAGACTATACCTACTACTCTCACGCACACAAGACCTATTCCAAACTAGACTATGTATATTTAAGTCAGATATGGATCCCAGACCTGATTGCCTCTTCCATACACGCATGTGCTTGGTCGGACCACTCCATAGTCCATGTACACATCAAAGAGACATTCCAAGTTAGCTCGGCTCGCTCCTGGAACTACGACCCATATGTATTACTAAACCCAACTGTACACAATTCCGTAACTTTAGCTTTATCTGAATACTGGGAATTGAATGTATGATCCACTACTAACCCAATCAATACCTGGACAGCACACAAACCCTTTATCTGGGGATTACTCAAATCGGCCATTACCAAAGCAAATAGACAGCAAATTGACTCTCTTCAGACCCAGATAGACACACTCACCAAACTCCATCAACAGAATTTAGCGACAGAAGTCTTTCAGGAACTACAGACTAAAAGATCAGAATTAGCAAACATCATGAACAAAGCGGCGGTTAGAGCAGCACATAGGCTGAAAGCTCAATACTTCCTCTATTCTAATAAACCTGACAGATTCTTGGCACATAGGCTTAGAGAAAAAACTAAATCTTTTACAATTCCAAGTCTTCTGAAAACAGACGGCACATGCACCTCGAATCCTCAGGAGATAGCGGATAGTTTTGCTCTATATTATGCACAATTATATGACGGAGAAAAAACGGCACATACTGACCACACAAAGCAAATGACGTGCAAATTTTTAGATAACGCGAAACTCAAAATCATAGATGACAATGTTAGGGATGAATTGAATGCGAAGGTGTCTGCCAGGGAGGTACTTAATGCGATCAAAGATCTGAAACCTGGGAAGGCAGCCGGCCCAGATGGCTTCCCAGGAGAGTATTACCAACTATTTAAAACAACCTTAATCCCACACATAGTGACACTCTGCAACGACATATTACAAGGCAAGGAAATCCCAGACGAAATTCTTCAAGCTAAGATAGTGGTGATTCCTAAACCGGGAAGAAACCCAAAATTGTGCCAAAATTATAGACCCATATCACTAATCAACCAAGATATAAAGATATTCACAAAAATCTTAGCAAACCGTCTTAAGGTACACCTACCTGACCTGGTTCATCCGGATCAGGTGGGATTTATCCAGGATAGGGAAGCCCCACACAATACTAGACGTATGATCTCCTTGGTAGATTACCTGAACAAAACACGGACGCCTTCTCTGGTCCTGTCTTTGGACGCGGAGAAGGCGTTCGACAGGATAGACTGGGACTTTATGTTTGCAGTGTTAGATCGACTGGGATTTCGGGGCCCATTCCTACAGGCTATTAGAAGCTTATATTCACACCCCACAGCACACATCAGAGCAGCAGGCTATCAATCCAAATGTATTAACATTCGAAACGGGACAAGACAGGGCTTTCCGCTGTCACCACTCTTGTTTGTGCTCTGTATAGAGCCACTGGCAGTGACAATCCGTCTGGCTTCGGAGGTACATGGCATTAAGATAGGGGGGGAGGAATTCAAAATATCTCTATTTGCGGACGATGTCCTCCTCACCTTGACAAGACCGTTGACATCTCTCCCTCATTTATATCAAATTCTCCAAGACTACTCGGACATTTCAGGATATAAAATCAACTTAGACAAGAGCGAAGCACTGCCTATCGCACTTCCAAATCACACCAAAAAGTTAATTGACACTAATTTTGAACTTAAATGAGTAAAAGAGGCACTAAAGTACCTAGGAATTAAACTATCAAGTGATATGACAGACCTATATAAATTGAATTATGTTCCTCTGTACAAAACAATCAGGCGGGAAATAAAAACATGGAAAACCTGTGGTTTCTCGTGGTATGGTCGATTATCGGCTGTTAAAATGAACACTCTCCCAAGACTTCTATATCTATTCAGGACCTTACCAATCAAAATCCCTTTAGTAGACCTCAATAAACTCCAAACGGACTTGATTGGCTTTATAAGGGGCAGTAAGACAGCTAGAATTCCTTCCCACACACTGCTTCGCCACAGGCAACTGGGAGGGGTAGGGGTTCCCAATCTCATAAACTATTACCAGGCGGCGAGACTAGCGCAAACCACACTACTAGGCAAAAGACCAAACAATCTTAGATGGGTACAAGTAGAGACATTGATGGCAGGTTACAGACACTCAGATGATATTCTTTGGGAGAAACCGGGACATATCACTAATAGAGCACATGCTTCTAAACTAACAGGGGAGATGATGGCACTATGGAACTCACTATCTTCTTCTCTAAATCTACTGCCTACAGATTCACTAAAAAGACCAATTAGGACTCTTACACGCCAAGACTTCCACAGTCAGATAGGAAAATGGGAAAACAAAGGACTTTATAGAGTTGCGGACTTCTTACATAACGGTAAAATAGTTACATTCCAACAACTGCAAGACAAATTACAACCAGAAAAGCTACATTGGTTTTTATACTTACAGATGGCATCAGCCGTATCAAGCGCTATAACTCACAACCCCAGACAACACTCGACTACACTAGAACGCTACTCCAGCTCCAGCACTAGACCCAAAAAACTTATTTCTCACATATACATCTCAATACAGATGGCCAAAAACACCTCTAAGACACCATTAATGGAAAAATGGGAATCAGATACAAATAAAATCCAATCCAAAGAGGAATGGGAAGTAACCTTCTATACTGCAGGGAGGGGTCTGATCAGTGCAGACTTTAAAGAGAATTGTATTAAGACCACATTCAGATGGTATCTCACACCAGTAATTACATCACACTATAACCAGAAGGGTAACAAAAATTGCTACAGAGGATGTATTGAGACAGGGACTTACATACACATGTGGTGGGAATGCCCCCAGATGCAACTGATATGGTCTAGGCTATCTGCACTACTAAGTGATGTTCTGGATGAAAATATAAACTTAACAATGTCCCAAGCGCTATTAAACGAACAAGTTAAACCCTTTAACAAAGCCATCAACATACACTATGCACAGCTACCAGGATATGTGTGGCCAGGCACTGGAAGACAGGGACCCCCACATGGGAAGAAATAATAGAGAAGATCAAAGCCACATATAAGTTGTCTGAATCAGCCTCCTTTATACAAGCAACTCACAACCAATTTCTAAAGATCTGGAATTATTGGATCTTGAAGGGGTATTAAAACATTGCTGATAGAGAACTAGAACACACAAATGTTACAAGACACAGACACTAATTTAGAGTTACAAGAGGACATAGGACAATGACTGTTTATGAGAAACCCTTGTATGACTAAGAGGGGGGCTTCCTCCCTGGATCTACGAAAGGAGATTGATTGAGACAGGCAAGTTATAGTTAAAGTTTATGTATTGTTTTATTGTTTAATAGTTATTGTTATTATTTACAGTTGGAGAGGTAAGAGGTTTAATTTATGTATTAGAGAACTATAGAGGGAGGGAGATGATTGTACTGTTACAAAAACTTTTCTGCTTCTTGAATGAGGTACACCCCTCTCGCTTTTGGATGCTATAATAATATATGCAGATGCACGGACATACAGAATATTCTGGTTGAAGCTGTGCTAAAATCCTATTTTCACAATGTTGACATCACATGAACTCAAGCCTACTAAGCAAGGAACTGAAGATCTCTCTTTAAAAGGTGGGAAGGACAAGGGATCTTACCTGAATAAATAATATGTGATGTAAGTTTTATATGTTCTGCAATAATAAAAATTATTTCAACTAAAGTTTAATACACATATAATATAATTTAAAAATTTTGGGCCAAGTCCAAAATTTCCTAATTTTGAATAATGTCAACATCTAGTAAAGGGATATTTGTATGTGTGCTTGGTTTGTGTGTGTGTTGGTGTGTGGCTGTGTGCAGGTGTGTATAAGTGTGGTGTGTGGGCGTGTTTTTGTCTGTATACATGTATATGTACTTGTGTGTGCATGTGTGTTGGTGTGTGAATATGTGCGGGTGTGTATGAGGTGTGGTGTGTGGGCGTGTCTGTGTGTACGTGTATATGAGTGTGTGGTGTGTTTGTGTGTGTACATGTATATGTGTGTGCGTGTGTGTTGGTGTGTGAATATGCGCGTGTGTGTATGAGGTGTGGTGTGTGGGCTTGTCTTTGTGTACATGTATATGAGTGTGTGTGGTGTGCTTGTGTGTGTATGTGTATATGTGTGTGTGTGTTGGTGTGTGAATATGTGCGGGTGTGTATGCGGTGTGGTGTGTGGGCGTGTCTGTGTGTACATGTTTATGTGTGTGTGTGGTGTGCTTGTGTGTGTACGTGTATGTGTGTGTGGTGTGCTTGTGTGTACATGTATATGTGTGTGTGTGTGTGGTGTGCTTGTGTGTGTACGTGTATATGTGTGTGTGTGTGGTGTGCTTGTGTGTACATGTATTTGTGTGTGTGTGGTGTGCTTGTGCGTGTACGTGTGTGTGTATGGTGTGCTTGTGTGTGTACGTGTATATGTGTGTTGGTGTGTGAATATGTGCGGGTGTGTATGAGGTGTGGTGTGTGGGCGTGTCTGTGTGTACGTGTATATGTGTGCGTGTGATGTGCTTGTGTGTGTACGTGTATATGTGTGTGTATGGTGTGCTTATGTGTGTATGTGTATATGTGTGTGTGTGGTGTCCTTGTGTGTGTACGTGTATGTGTGTGTGTGTGCAGTGTGCTTGTGTGTGTAAGTATATATGTGTGTGTGTGGTGTGCTTGTGTGTGTAGTGCTTGTGTGTGTACGTGTATATGTGTGTGTGTGGTATGCTTGTGTGTGTACGTGTATATGTGTGTGTGTGTGGGGTATGCTTGTGTGTGTAAATGTATATGTGTGTGTGCTGTGCTTGTGTGTGTATGTGTATATGTGTGTGGTGTGTTTGTGTGTGTACGTGTATATGTGTGTGTGTGGAGTGCTTGTGTACGTGAATATGTGTGTGTGTGTGGTGTGCTTGTGTGTGTACATGTATATGTGTGTGTTTGTGTGTGCTGTGCTTGTGTGTGTACGTGTATATGTGTGTGTGTGATGTGCTTGTGTGTATACATGTATATGTGTGTGTGGAGTGCTTGTGTGTGTACGTGAATATGTGTGTGGTGTGCTTGTGTGTGTACGTGTATATGTGTGTGAGTGTGTGCTGTGCTTTTGTGTGTACGTGTATATGTGTGTGTGGTGTGCTTGTGTGTGTACGTGTATATGTGTGTGTTTGTGGTGTGCTTCTGTGTGTACGTGTATATGTGTGTGTGGTGTGCTTGTGTGTGTACGTGTATATGTGTGTGTGTGGTGTGCTTGTGTGTGTACATGTATATGTGTGTGTGTGGTGTGCTTGTGTGTATATGTATGTGTGTGTGTGTGTGTGTGATGTGCTTGTGTGTGTAAGTGTATATGTGTGTGTGTGTTGTGTGCTTGTGTGTATACATGTATATGTGTGTGTGGTGTGCTTGTGTGTGTTCATGTATATGTGTGTGTGTGTGTGGTGTGCTTGTGTGTTTACATGTCTATCTGTGTGTGTGTGGTGTGCTTGTGTGTTTACATGTCTATCTGTGTGTGTGTGTGGTGTGCTTGTGTGTGTACGTGTATATGTGTGTGTACATGTATATGTGTGTGTGTGTGTGTACGAGTATATGTGCTTGTGTGTGTACGTGTATATGTGTGTGTGTGTGTGTACGTGTATATGTGTGTGTACATGTATATGTGTGTGTGTATGTGAATATGTGTGTGTGTGTGTGGTGTGCTTGTGTGTGTACGTGTATATGTGTGTGTGTGTGTGTGTGTGTGTACATGTATATATGTGTGTGTACATGTATATGTGTGTGTGTATGTGTATATGTGTGTGTGTGTGTGTGTGTGTGGTGTGCTTGTGTGTGTACGTGTATATGTGTGTTTGTATTTGGTAAGATAAGACCAGATGTACTTGCTAGTCTTACAATATAACCTGCAAACTAGGGTAGGAAGAAAACAAACCAACCGAAGAAACCTGGGATTTTAGCTTGGATATTACCCAAGTACACAGCTAGCTAGTGCAATACCCCCAGATAAACAGCAATGGGTCACTGACTAATACATGGTAAATAGTGTTGTCTCACAAATGGTATTCTAAGCAAAGTAGTCAGACGGGCCCTGATGTTAAACAGTGATAATCTACAACAAGATAGACAGCACTAGTTCTCAATCTAATAGAAAAAAAAACCAGGGTAAGCTAAAGTCAAACACAGAGTCCTGAAATAGTAGGGAAAATCCAAAGCCAGATCAAACACAGGCAGCTTAATATCAGAATGCAAAATCAAAGACAAAACTGTTCAAGCATAGGAATAAATAGGAACATATAAATGCATCCAAAGTAGAGGGACGAACCAAATAATACATGGGCACCAAGATAAAATTGAAAACAGTGTAACACTGTTACCATATGTGTTCCCAGGAATAGTTTTGTTTAAGTGAATAGTTTAACTTTAACTAATAATAGAGTTCTTTAACTCAGTATACAATTTTAATTTGAGACTTCTGTGTTGATGTTTGGATAAGAAAAAAATATATGAATCGATAGGTGTGTTATCTTTATCATCTAGTGGGTAAAGTATACATTGTTAAGGTTATAAACTCAACCGATAGTTCCACAATCTCAGTAGTGTTCTTCTAAATAGAATATTTAGGAATCTAGTTAGATGGACCTAGTCCTCAGCATATTTATATATATATATATATATATATATATATATATATATATATATATATATATATATATATATATATATATGAGAGGGAGGAGATAATACCACTTAAAGGATAAAGCTGGTGCAAATCCTTAAAAATTAAATATTAAACTAAAGCTATATACAAGAAAATAAAGTCACACATATCACTGTCATTTATAAGAAGGAAAGCTGCACACAGTTATCTCTTAGAAAAATACATATTTTTTTTTGCCCTGATGAAGCCCCTGACACACAGGAGAGTTGTGGGGGTGAAACGCTCGAGACGGAACAATTTGACACAAAACTGTGTTCTATTGGCAGTTCATGTTCACTCTGCTTTTAGGCTGACAAACTACGCTACATTATACTTTAAAGCTCATCCAGTGATTGACAGGCAGGATGGCCTGTGGCATAGAGGTTTCTGGATCTCATCCAATCAGACAAGAGGTGTGTTAGGATATCAAGCACACCCACCTCCTATGTCATCTCATTTCATCACTGATCAGCCTGACACTGTGAGTAAAGTGGCAGTTATTTTGGGGTGTTACTCTGAGAGGTATACCTCGGGACTTTTTATATGCTAGCTAGCTATATCTCTTGGGGACTTTGTGAGTTGCATGGAAGAGATGTGCAGCCTGATGGCTGTAGTTCAGCTTTAGAAGTTGGTACTGAACTGTGCAATAAAATATATTCACTTGTAATGAGCCCTTTAATGTTATATGATCAGATCACATTTTATTCTTTGTAATTTATAATGTATAATTTTGTGTATATCTGTTTTAAGGTCACTAGGCCTAATCCAGTCATTAGCATATTTTCTATAGGAATTTAATACAATTTTTGTATTTTTCTAAGAGATAACAACTGTGTGCAGCTTTCCTTCTTTTAAAGTGACAGTAATATGTGTCACTTTATTTTCTTGTCTATAGCTTTAGTTTAATATATATATAAAATCAGTAGTACAGAAATGTTGTGTCTCGCTCGCAACAGTGATGCTTTATAATCACGACCAAGGGTTGAAAGTCTGGAGTTTTTTCGGCCTGGGAAAGGGGCTTGATGAGGTGTAGGTGACCAGTGTGGAAAGTTGTGGTGTTTTGTGAGTTCTTAGTGGTCACAAGGCAAGATGTGTCATCTAGTTTGCCTCATGAAGAAGAAGCTAGGATAAGAAAGAGTTAAAAGTGGGAGATGAAACTGAGATTACAATTCAAGATAATGCCACAACAAAATTAGACAGTGGGCAGAATAATAATTTCTACAACAACATTACTATAATATGTGTTATTTTCATCTAAATGACCTCCAACTGTGGAAATATCAATATTTTCAGTTGGTGAAATAATCTCCTTAAATAGAAAACCTGATTCGTTGTGTTTTACCTCTGGTGTAATTCTCTTCTCACTATAGAACTCAATACAGTACATTCCCCTCAACATTCATCAATAATATTTGATTTTTACATGGGACAGATATAGCCTGACAATTTATTTAAGAACCCTGGGGTTGTATTGATATTGTGCCTGAATCAAAATATACGTTAAATGTTACGTCACAGAAAACAAATGAGGTTTTTAAAATGTCTGCATCAATTTGTTCTAAAGAAATGGCTAATGTTTGCAGAGTATATTGCTACATATATATGATATACAGAGGTCATCCTATGTGGACTATATTTAATTGGGACATATAAAAGAGAGCCAATTAATTCAGTGTTGATGTTCACTACCTAAAAGACCTCTGCACAGACAAAGAAAATCATTTGTCATGAAAAAAATGTCTATTTGGTTTCATCTGATATTCACAAAGTGAGCCATTTGCAATTCATTTGTTAGTGAAAATCCATTCACATGCTATTTCCTATAGCAAACATCTTCAGGGCAGCAGTGTAACAGCTGGACACCAGCTTAAATTTAAATATAGTTAAAGTTGTAGATAGTGCTACTGCTACACAATGGCAGCTGTACAAAATATTATTATTTTTTTTCAGTGGAGTCAGAATTGTCAAGAAAAAAAAGTGAAGTATATATATATATATATATATATATATATATATATATATATATATATATATATATATATATATATATATAAGAAGGACAATAGGTCCAGCACTAGTCAGAAATTCATAGTAGATAACAGAGTGCACGTTTGCCAGAGGGTCCAGCTCACATCTAACATATGAATACAAATGGCGCCTGCACTGTTTCTTAAAAGTTGAAAACCTTTATTGGGGTGTCATCATAAAAGGACAGCAACGTTTCGGATAACAAAAACCCTTAATCATGGATTCTCAGCAGTGGTCCTCAACAATGGCGATCCTCGGCAGCGGCGGTCCTCGGCCGCGTACACTGAAGATTGAATGCAAGTTACTGTATTCAATTTGAGGTACTTTGCATTCCTATTGGCTGAAATTTTGAAATCAGCCAATAGGATTAGAGCTACTGAAATCCTATTGTCTGTTCCAATCAGCTAATAAGATTTCAGTAGCTCTCATTCTATTGGCTGATTTCAAAATTTCAGCCAATAGGAATGCAAGGTACCCCAATAAATATGGGGTACCTTGCATTCAATCTTCAGTGTGTGACTGAGAATTGCATGAAGAGGAGCCTCCATGCTGCCGAAGACTGCCACCGCTGAGGACCACCGCCACCGAGGACCACAGCAGTTGTGGACCGCCGCTGAGGATCCATGCATTGGGGAAGCCAGCTCCACGATGCCTTCGCTCCAGATGAAGATAGAAGATGATGGAGCCGCCTGAAAGATGACCTTCTCTGCCAGAATAGTGAGTACCTATTTGGGCCTTAGTTTTAGGATTTTTGTTTATTTTTTAAATTTTTAAGATTTTAAGGGCAATGCCCATACAAATGCCCCTTTAGGGGCAATGGGTAGTTTAGGTTTTTTTAGTTTTAGGTTTTTTTATTTTGGGGGATTGGTGGGTGGGGTTTTTTTACTGTTAGGGGGGATTTAGTCATTTTTAAATGTAAAAGAGCTGTTTAACTTATTGCAATACCCTACAAAAGGCCCTTTTAAGGGCTATTGGTATTTTAGATTAGGGGGTGTTTTTATTTTGGGGGAGCTTTTTTATTTTCATAGGGATAAGGTATAAAAAAAATATTTTTGATCATTTTGTTTATTTTGTTCTGTAATGTTAGACTTTTTTATTTTTTATAATTTAATGTTATGTTTTTTTTATTTTAATTGTAATTTAGTAGTAATTGGGGTATTAGGTTAGGGGGCTTAGTAATTAAATTAGTTATTTGCATTGTGGGTGGGTTGGCGGTATAGGGGTTAATATATTAATTAGGTTTATTGCGATGTGGGGGTTTGACGTTTAGGGGTTAATAGGTTTAATTGGTTTCTTGCGATGTGGGGAGTTGGCTGTTTAAGAGTTAATAGGTTTTATAGGTTTATTGCGATATGGGGTTTTTGCAGTTTAGGGGTTAATAGATTAATTAGGTTTAATGCAATGTGGGGGGTTGGTGGTTTAGGGGTTAATATTTTAATTATGTTATTTGTGGATAAGGGGTTAATTACCTTATTGTTTTGCGATATGGGGATTGGCGGTTTAGGTGCTTGTTAATACTTTGTGCAGGAGGTTAGTTTTTTTTTATTATGCTTCATTCGTTACGTGTTTTTTTTTTTTATTTCTTGCGGGCGGTAACGTGTTTTTTAGTTATTTAGTGCAGGTGGTTGCATGTTTTTTTTTAAGGCTTTGGGTTTGCCTACGCTGCATCCAGGTGGATTCCAAAAATGGCAGGGTGGTGAAAGAATCCAACATTCTTTTGGCTGTCTCGTGCAGTCATCATTCCTTTGAGAATGCGTGCGCAACTGGTGACGGACGCATTACGAATGTGATTATAGTATAGAAATATATATATATTATTATGTGTGTAACTGTACTGTGTAATTAATGTATATTTATAAGATAGTGTTATTATAAGTGTAACTGTACTGTGTAATGTATATTTATTAGATTGTGTTATTATGAGTGTAACTGTACTGTGTACTGTATATTTATTAGATAGTGTCATTATGTGTGTAACTGTACTGTGTAATGTATATTTATTAGATAGTGTTATTATTAGTGTAACTGTACTGTGTAATGTATATTTATTAGACAGTGTTATTATAAGTGTAACTGTACCGCATAATGTATATTTATTAGATAGTGTTATTATGAGTGTGACTGTACTGTGTAATGTATATTTATTAGACAGTGTTATTATGTGTGTAACTGTACTGTGTAATGTATATTTATAGGATAGTGTTATTATGAGTGTAACTGTACTGTGTAATTTTTATTTATTATACAGTGTTATTATGTGTGTAACTGTACTGTGTAATGTATATTTATTAGATAGTGTTATTATGAGTGTGTGTACTGTGTAATGTATATTTATTAGACAGTGTTATTATAAGTGTAACTGTACTGTGTAATATATATTTATTAGATAGTGTTATTATAAGTGTCAATGTACTGTGTAATGTATATTTATTAGACAGTGTTATTATGAGTGTAACTGTACTGTGTAATGTATATTTATTAGATAGTGTTATTATGAGTGTAACTGTACTGTGTAATGTATATTTATTAGAAAGTGTTACTATGAGTGTAACTGTACTGTTTAATGTATATTTATTAGATGGTGTTATTATGTGTGTAACTGTACTGTGTAATGTATATTTATTATATAGTGTTATTATGAGTGTGTGTAATGTATATTTATTAGACAGTGTTATTATAAGTGTAACTGTACTGTGTAATAGATATTTATTAGATAGTGTTATTATAAGTATAAATGTACTGTGCACTGTATATTTATTAGATAGTTTTATTATGTTTGTAACTCTACTGTGTAATGTATATTTATTAGATAGTGTTATTATGTGTGTAACTGTACTGTGTAATGTATATTTATTAGACAGTGTTATTATGTGTGTAACTGTACTGTGTAATGTATATTTATTAGATAGTGTTATTATGAGTGTATCTGTACTATATAATATATATTTATTAGACAGTGTTATTATGTGTGTAACTGTATTGTACATTGTTATTATGTGTGTAACTGTACTGTGTAATTAATGTATATTTATAAGATAGTGTTATTATGAGTGTAACTGTACTGTGTAATGTATATTTATTACATAGTGTTATTATGAGTGTAACTGTACTGTGTACTGTATATTTATTAGATAGTGTTATTATGTGTGTAACTGTACTGTGTAATGTATATTTATTAGATAGTGTTATTTTGTGTGTAACTGTGCTGTGTAATGTATATTTATTAAATAGTGTTATTATGAGTGTAATTGTACTGTGTAATGTATATTTATTAGATAGTGTTATTATGAGTGTGACTGTACTGTGTAATGTATATTTATTAGACAGAGTTATTATGTGTGTAACTGTACTGTGTAATGTATATTTATAAGATAGTGTTATTATGAGTGTAACTGTACTGTGTAATTTTTATTTATTATACAGTGTTATTATGTGTGTAACTATACTGTGTAATGTATATTTATTAGATAGTGTTATTATGAGTGTGTGTACTGTGTAATGTATATTTATTAGACAGTGTTATTATAAGTGTAACTGTACTGTGTAATATATATTTATTAGATAGTGTTATTATAAGTGTCAATGTACTGTGTAATGTATATTTATTAGACAGTGTTATTATGAGTGTAACTGTACT
The DNA here is from genome assembly GCF_027579735.1 of Bombina bombina. Lineage (NCBI taxonomy): Eukaryota > Metazoa > Chordata > Amphibia > Anura > Bombinatoridae > Bombina > Bombina bombina. The sequence goes on along the minus strand of NC_069508.1, from coordinate 195,247,024 downwards.
GTGTAATGTATATTTATTAGATAGTGTTATTATGAGTGTAACTGTACTGTGTAATGTATATTTATTAGAAAGTGTTACTATGAGTGTAACTGTACTGTTTAATGTATATTTATTAGATGGTGTTATTATGTGTGTAACTGTACTGTGTAATGTATATTTATTATATAGTGTTATTATGAGTGTGTGTAATGTATATTTATTAGACAGTGTTATTATAAGTGTAACTGTACTGTGTAATAGATATTTATTAGATAGTGTTATTATAAGTATAAATGTACTGTGCACTGTATATTTATTAGATAGTTTTATTATGTTTGTAACTCTACTGTGTAATGTATATTTATTAGATAGTGTTATTATGTGTGTAACTGTACTGTGTAATGTATATTTATTAGACAGTGTTATTATGTGTGTAACTGTACTGTGTAATGTATATTTATTAGATAGTGTTATTATGAGTGTATCTGTACTATGTAATGTATATTTATTAAACAGTGTTATTATGAGTGTAACTGTACTGTGTACTGTACATTTATTAGATAGTGTTATTATAAGTGTAACTGTACTGTGTAATGTATTCATTAGATGGTGTTATTATGGGTGTAACTGTACTGTGTAATGTATATTTATTAGATAGTGTTATTATGAGTGTAACTGTACTGTGTAATGTACATTTATTAGATGGTGTTAATATGAGTGTACCTGAACTGTGTAATGTTTTTTTATAAGATGGTGTTATTATGAATGTAACTGTACTATATAATATATATTTATTAGACAGTGTTATTATGTGTGTAACTGTATTGTACATTGTTATTATGTGTGTAACTGTACTGTGTAATTAATGTATATTTATAAGATAGTGTTATTATGAGTGTAACTGTACTGTGTAATGTATATTTATTACATAGTGTTATTATGAGTGTAACTGTACTGTGTACTGTATATTTATTAGATAGGTTTATTATGTGTGTAACTGTACTGTGTAATGTATATTTATTAGATAGTGTTATTATGTGTGTAACTGTGCTGTGTAATGTATATTTATTAAATAGTGTTATTATGAGTGTAATTGTACTGTGTAATGTATATTTATTAGATAGTGTTATTATGAGTGTGACTGTACTGTGTAATGTATATTTATTAGACAGTGTTATTATGTGTGTAACTGTACTGTGTAATGTATATTTATAAGATAGTGTTATTATGAGTGTAACTGTACTGTGTAATTTTTATTTATTATACAGTGTTATTATGTGTGTAACTATACTGTGTAATGTATATTTATTAGATAGTGTTATTATGAGTGTGTGTACTGTGTAATGTATATTTATTAGACAGTGTTATTATAAGTGTAACTGTACTGTGTTATATATATTTATTAGATAGTGTTATTATAAGTGTCAATGTACTGTGTAATGTATATTTATTAGACAGTGTTATTATGAGTGTAACTGTACTGTGTAATGTATATTTATTAGATAGTGTTATTATGAGTGTAACTGTACTGTGTAATGTATATTTATTAGAAAGTGTTACTATGAGTGTAACTGTTTTGTTTAATGTATATTTATTAGATGGTGTTATTATGTGTGTAACTGTACTGTGTAATGTATATTTATTATATAGTGTTATTATGAGTGTGTGTAATGTATATTTATTAGACAGTGTTATTATAAGTGTAACTGTACTGTGTAATAGATATTTATTAGATAGTGTTATTATAAGTATAAATGTACTGTGTAATGTATATTTATTAGACAGTGTTTATGATGAGTGTAACTGTACTGTGTAATGTATATTTATTAGACAGTGTTACTATGAGTGTAACTGTAGTGTGTAATGTATATTTATTAGATGGTGCAACTATGAGGGTAACTGCACTGTGTAATGTATATTTATTAGATGGTGTTGTTATGAGTGTAACTTTACCGTGTAATGTATATTTATTAGATAGTGTTAATATGAGTGTAACTAACTGTGTAATGTATATTTATTAGACGGTGTTATTATGAGTGTAACTGTACTGAGTAATGTATATTTATTAGATGGTGTTGTTATGAGTGTAACTGTACTATGTAATGTATATTTATTCGATTGTGTTATTATGAGTGTAACTGTACTGTGTACTGTATATTTATTAGATAGTTGTTATTATGAGTGTAACTGTACTGTGTAATGTATATTTATTAGATAGTGCTATTATGAGTGTAACTGTACTGTGTAATGTATATTTATTAGACAGTGTTATTATGAGTATAACTGTACTGTGTAATGTATATTTATTATACAGTGTTATTATGTGTGTAACTGTACTGTGTAATGTATATTTATTAGATAGTGTTATTATGAGTCTGTGTACTGTGTAATGTATATTTATTAGATAGTGTTATTATGAGTGTAACTGTACTGTGTAATGTATATTTATTATACAGTGGTATTATGTGTGTAACTGTACTGTGTAATGTATATTTATTAGATAGTGTTATTATGTGTGTAACTGTGCTGTGTAATGTATATTTATTAAATAGTGTTATTATGAGTGTAATTGTACTGTGTAATGTATATTTATTAGATAGTGTTATTATGAGTGTGACTGTACTGTGTAATGTATATTTATTAGACAGTGTTATTATGTGTGTAACTGTACTGTGTAATGTATATTTATAAGATAGTGTTATTATGAGTGTAACTGTACTGTGTAATTTTTATTTATTATAGAGTGTTATTATGTGTGTAACTATACTGTGTAATGTATATTTATTAGATAGTGTTATTATGAGTGTGTGTACTGTGTAATGTATATTTATTAGACAGTGTTATTATAAGTGTAACTGTACTGTGTAATATATATTTATTAGATAGTGTTATTATAAGTGTCAATGTACTGTGTAATGTATATTTATTAGACAGTGTTATTATGAGTGTAACTGTACTGTGTAATGTATATTTATTAGATAGTGTTATAATGAGTGTAACTGTACTGTGTAATGTATATTTATTAGAAAGTGTTACTATGAGTGTAACTGTATTGTTTAATGTATATTTATTAGATGGTGTTATTATGTGTGTAACTGTACTGTGTAATGTATATTTATTATATAGTGTTATTATGAGTGTGTGTAATGTATATTTATTAGACAGTGTTATTATAAGTGTAACTGTACTGTGTAATAGATATTTATTAGATAGTGTTATTATAAGTATAAATGTACTGTGTAATGTATATTTATTAGACAGTGTTATGATGAGTGTAACTGTACTGTGTAATGTATATTTATTAGACAGTGTTACTATGAGTGTAACTGTAGTGTGTAATGTATATTTATTAGATGGTGCAACTATGAGGGTAACTGCACTGTGTAATGTATATTTATTAGATGGTGTTGTTATGAGTGTAACTTTACCGTGTAATGTATATTTATTAGATAGTGTTAATATGAGTGTAACTAACTGTGTAATGTATATTTATTAGACGGTGTTATTATGAGTGTAACTGTACTGAGTAATGTATATTTATTAGATGGTGTTGTTATGAGTGTAACTGTACTATGTAATGTATATTTATTCGATTGTGTTATTATGAGTGTAACTGTACTGTGTACTGTATATTTATTAGATAGTTGTTATTATGAGTGTAACTGTACTGTGTAATGTATATTTATTAGATAGTGCTATTATGAGTGTAACTGTACTGTGTAATGTATATTTATTAGACAGTGTTATTATGAGTATAACTGTACTGTGTAATGTATATTTATTATACAGTGTTATTATGTGTGTAACTGTACTGTGTAATGTATATTTATTAGATAGTGTTATTATGAGTCTGTGTACTGTGTAATGTATATTTATTAGATAGTGTTATTATGAGTGTAACTGTACTGTGTAATGTATATTTATTATACAGTGTTATTATGTGTGTAACTGTACTGTGTAATGTATATTTATTAGATAGTGTTATTATGAGTCTGTGTACTGTGTAATGTATATTTATTAGATAGTGTTATTATGAGTGTAACTGTACTATTAAATGTATTTTTAATGGGGGGTTTTGCAACTTTTTATTTAAGCGTTAAAGTTAACCAGAGCTCTGAAGTTACACTATCTCAACATGTGTTAAAGGTACATTAAAGGGACAGTAAAGTCACAATTAGACATTCATAATTAAGACACAGAATATCATTTTAAACAACTTTCCAATTTACTTATATTATTTAATTAGCTTCTTCTCTTGTTATCCTTTGCTGAAAAGTTTTATCTAGGCAACCTCAGGAACAGCAAAGAACCTAGGTTCTAGCTGCTGATTGGTGGCTGCATATATACAGATTGCCATTGGCTCTCCCATGTGTTCAGTTAGAAACCAGTAGTTCATTGCTACTTCTTCAACAAATGATACCAATTGAATAAAACAAATTAGATAATAGAAGTAATTTACGGCTAGATTATGAGTTTTGCGGTATGAGGGGTGCGGTAATAACTTGCACTATATTGTCACCGCTCACTTTCCTACAGAGCTGGTTTTACAGGCTTTCATAAACCCAGCATTAACAGGCAAGAAGTGACCGTAGAGCAACATTGAGCTCCATACTGCACTCCAATACCAGCGCTGCTGAAAGCCACGGTGAGCTGGTTTTACGTGCTCGTGCATGATTTCCCCTCAGACATCAATGGGGAGAGCCAGCTGAAAAATAGTCTTACACCTGCAAAAAAGCAGCGTAAAGCTCAGTAACGCAGCCCCATTGATTCCTATGGGGAAACAAATTTGATGTTTACACCTAACACCCTAACATGAACCCCGAGTCTAAGCACCCCTAATCTTACACTTATTAACCCCTAATCTGCCACCCCTGACATCGCCGACACCTACATACTTATTAACCCCTAATCTGCCACACCAGACATCGCCGCCACTATAATAAACATGTTAACACTAAACCACTGCACTCCCGCCTTGCAACACTAGTTACATATTATTAACCCCTAATCTGCCGCCCCTAACATCGCCGCCACCTATCTATATTTATTAACGTAATCAAAGGAGAAGGGGAAAGCAATATAGATTTATCTTATTGATACCCCATAAAAAAAAATAGTACTTATAATGTAAAGAGTAGATACTCTTTAAAGAGGTACAGTTACCTTTGTAGACACAATATAAAGATGGGGGGTGCTCACTGTCCTAACATAGAAGTAATGCAAACGGAAAGAGAAAAGTGGACAGTGTCTGAGCACTCAGAAATGGATATACTATTGTATATATAGTAAAGGCAGGAAAAACCACCCAGAGGGGGATATGTTGTAATTAAAACTTAACCTTTATTGTGTACCCAAATACAATAAAATCAAGACATTAACTGTGTAACTAAATTTGTGTAACTAAACTTAAAACTTAGATTAAAAATCTAATATGAAAATGAGTGCCAGTTATACCAAGGATATACCGTATATAGACCGTATATAGACCGTAGCAGAATCTCATCTCAGTACAAAAACAGACTCATGGACTGCACAGAAAATTTAACTATAAAGGAGGATTGACCTTGCAAATATGATACCTATAAAGTGCAGTACTGGAGCGGTAAGTACCGGTCTGAGAGCAAACTGCCAGGGTCAAAACTCATAACTATTCCCACCTCAGATGGGCATGTAAAGCTAATATGTTGGACAAATAGAGAGGTATGACTGGCCTCACGAGCGTCGGATGCGCATATCGCCGGTATTCGGCTTTCTCAAAGGCTAACCCGTCTGGGGGAAGCCTTCCTACCTAAAAACGATCAGTTAGCCAATCAGGAGTGAGAGAGGTTACACACCCCTGATCCTAACCTATCATGAAAGCCCTATTGTGATTGTAATATAGTGGACATCTCACTGTCCACTATATTACATTTATTAACTCCTCTAAGTCTAACCCTAACTAAGTTATATTGTAGCTAACTTAGGGCTTCATTGAGGACTTCTTGCTGCTTGGAAGAAGACTTCTCCCGGCTTCGTTGAGGATGGATGTCCGGTCTTCAAAACTGTAAGTGGATCTTTGGGGGTTAGTGTTAGGTTTTTAAGGGTTTTTTGGGTGGGTTTTATTTTTAGATTAAGGCTTTTGGGCTGAAAAAGAGCTAAATGCCATTTTAAGGGCAATGCCCATACAAATGCCCTTTTCAGGGCAATGGGGAACTTAGGTTTTTTTTAGTTAGGATTTTATTTGGGGGGGTTGGTTGTGTGGGTGGTGGGTTTTACTGTTGGGGTTGTTTGTATTTTTTTTTACAGGTAAAAGAGCTGATTTCTTTGGGGCAATGCCCTGCAAAAGGCCCTTTTAAGGGCTATTGGTAGTTTAGTTTAGGCTAGGGTTTTTTTTATTTGGGGAGGGGGGGCTTTTTTATTTTGATAGGGCTATTAGATTAGGTGTAATTAGTTTAAATATCTGATCATTTCTTTTTTATTTTGTGTAATTTAGTTGTTTTTTTGTAATTTAGGTAATTGTATTTAATTAATTTAATTTATTTAATTGTAGTGTAATGTTAGGTGTTAGTGTAAGTCAGGTTATTTTTTATTTTACAGGTAAATTTGTATTTATTTTAACTAGGAAGTTAGTAAATAGTTAATAACTATTTAGTAACTAGTCTACCTAGTTAAAATAAATACAAACTTGCCTGTGAAATAAAAATAAACCCTAAGCTAGCTACAATGTAACTATTAGTTATATTGTAGCTAGCTTAGGCCTCATCTTGAGTATTGTGTGCAGTTCTGGAGGCCATATCTTCAGAAGGATATTAACAAACTTGAATCTGTGCAAAGGAGGGCTACCAAAATGGTACATGGTCTAAAAAATAAAACTTACCAGGATAGGCTCAATGACCTAAATATGTATAGCTAAGAGGAGAGAAGGGAAAGAGGTGATATGATAGCAACTTTCAAGTACATTAAAGGGTTTAGTAAAACTGAGGCTGTGGGTATTTTACATAAAATGGAAAATTCAAGAACAAGGGGTCATGATCTCAAGCTGAAGGGTAGTAGATTCAGGAGTAATTTGAGGAAGCTTCTTTACAGAAAGAGTGATTGATTTATGGAATAAACTTCCTCAAGAGGTAGTAACGACAAACACTATGGGGGACTTTAAAAATGCATGGGACAAGCATAAGGCTATCCTACGATCTAGATTAGTTTATACTGTTAGGTAAGGTCGGGCAGACTTGCTGGGCCTATGGCTCTTTTCTGCCGTCAATATCTATGTTTCTATGTTTCTATGTTTCTTAGGATTTATTTTACAGGTACGTATTTAGTTTTATATAGGAATTATTTAGGTAATGATAGTAGGTTTTATTTACATTTATTTTAATTGTATTAAAGTTAGGGGGTGTTAGGGTTAGGGTTAGACTTAGGTTTAGGGGTTAATAAATTTAGTATAGTGGCAGTGACGTTGGGGGAGGCAGATTAGGGGTTAATAAATGTAGGTAGGTGGCGGCGATGTTAGGGGTGGCAGATTAGGGGTTAATAATATTTAACTAGTGTTTGTGAGGCGGGAGTGCGGAGGTTTAGGGCTTAATATGTTTATTATCGTGGCGGCGATGTCCGGAGCGGCAGATTAGGGGTTAATAATTTTATTTTAGTGTTTGCGATGCGGGAGGGCCTCAGTTTAGGGGTTAATAGGTATTTTATGGGTGTTAGTGTACTTTCTAGCACTTTAGTTATGAGTTTTATGCTACAGCTTTGTAGCGTACAACTCATAACTACTGACTTTAGATTGCGTTACAAATCTTTCGGGATAGGCTGTACCGCTCACTTTTTGCCCTCCCATTAAAAACTTGTAATACCGGCGCTATGGAAGTCCCATTGAAAAAAGACTTTACGCAAATTGCGTAAGTTAATTTGCGGTACGGCCAAAAAAGTGTGCGGTGCCCCTAAACCTGCAAGACTCGTAATACCAGCTGTAGCTAGCAGCGTTATAACCCATAATGCTGCTTTTTCACTCATAACGCAAAACTCGTAATCTGGCCGTTAGAAAGTAGTTTAAAATTGTATTTTCTACCTGAATCATGAAAGAAAATTTTTGGGTTTCATGTCGCTTTAAATTCAATTGCGCTAGAGCGAACACATTTACTTTGAACTCTTAATGCGTGCGCTATTTCTGACGCGTGCAAAGAGCCACGATAAACCTTTTTTTCCCTCGCGCATAACGGTTAGCCCACCACTCATAATCTAGCCATTAATAATTTTAAAACTATTGCATCCATTAAGATCCAAACTGATCATGATATAAATCTTTAAAGTGAGATAAAACATATCTTGATTCTTGTTCAGTAATAATTGTACTTGGGCCATTGCCTAAAGCAGATACATATTAGACGTTGATGGCCTACATAGTTATAGTGACCCCTTTTTATCAAATGCATTTTGTAATGTTTACTTGGTATCTTTTGCATGAAGGTATGCTCAGAAATACTCACACGTCTTTAGTATTCTATGGCAGCAGTGCACTAAAGCTGAATATTCAGTGACAAAACACTTGTTTTTTGTGGGACCACAATTTAGCAATATGCTCTGCAAACATTAGTGCTTTTTATAAACAAATACCATGTAAGGAAGATGCAATATGCAGGCTACATTTAGATACTTGTTATTACACAATTGAAATATCTCATATACTACTGAGGTTTTTAAGTGTGAGTAGTCTCCTGGCTATATATGTTTTATATTTTATTTAAACTGGATAACACAATTGGTCCTTCCCCTCCTGTTAAATGTTCCTGCAAGACATACATACACCCTGGAGATCCCTGAGTATTTCTAACATACACCAGGAGATGAAGTTAGACCTCTGGGTTACCAAAGTACCTGGACATGACTTACACATATGCACTAACACTTACCTCATATGGATTGAGGTGATTATAAGTAAGTAGGAATCCTTACTAGTAAAAGTATCTTGTCATTCTTTCATCAAATGTTGGTTTTTAGTTTTTTTTTTTAAAAAAGAGACTGTTGAATTTGAGTGCACAAAAGCCAAAAAATCCTGCTAATAGCTGTTTCATAAAATATCAATGTCTAAGATTTATGGGGTGATTTCATACCACAAATGTACTGAAACAGCTAGTGATATGAAGGTCACCATTGTTGTTCTCTAATGGATTGTAATAGCTGTAAATTCAGCAAAGTTCATTAAAGGCTCTTTGCATGGCAGCTATGCTAAATTGGAAAAGTAAATTGCTTGTATATAATCTATCTCTCTGGTTATCAAACGTTAGACCAAAATTTAAATGTCAGACAAAATTATCCCTCTTAAATGTCACTCTTAAAACTAACTTGGTGACATTTTACACCTCAACTGCTTCATAATAAAGTAGCTTCATAAAAATCTTTTTTGAACTTTATCTATCAAAGTATTTTTACTGGCTCAGTATTTCCCAGAGCTACTTAGCATGGGCCTTAGTGGTTACCTTGGAAACGAGTTCCTTCCTGGATATTGACCCAGAGGGGTTCAGTCTGCTTAGGCCCAAGAGAGACCTTCCTTAAACAGGAAAAACGAGACAGTTTAATGGCCAGCATTGCCGTTATGTTCTCCCTATGGTTTACAGTAGTAGTATTTGAGATTCGCAATGCTCACAAGGAATGTGTTTCTTTCCATTTAGCCAACCTGAGATCTTATTTTTATTGCTGGGCTCTGGGCTATACCCAGAACGTATGCTATTCATCTGCCTTTGAGGATTTCCACAAGGGTTGTTCTCCTTGAAACTACACAACTTATCAATGCACAGTTTAAGTATAAAATTACTTTTTTAGAAAACATTACTAATATCTATGATAATAAATACTTATAATCAAATCAGTTACACATTTGGAAACAATTGTCCATTTTTGTACCACTTAGTTTATATCATGTTTTATTTTATTATTAAATAGCCCACAGTAAACAATATTCTTCCATAAAAAGCCTACGCTGTCGGCAATTATCATTACAAAAACATGCTGTAGGCATTTATCAATGTCAGGCGGACATGATTCGCTACGGCGAATCATGTCCGCCCGTCGCTTGATCATTCGGCCCCTAAGTAGGCTGACCATATTGCCTCTTTAAGAAGGAACACATATGAAAAATACATATGTGAGGGTTCTTATACAAAACCATTTCTTTAAACAGCCCTGAAAACAGCCCTGACACATGTATTTTTCATATGTGTCCCTTTTTAAAGTGGCAATATGGTCAAGCTACCCCTAAGGGGCCAATTTATGAAGATGCAGGCGAACATGATCTGCCCGACATCGATAAATGCCGATAGCACACGCTGTCGGCATTTATCATTGCACAAGCATTTTGAGTGAAATACTTGTGCAGTGCCGCCCCCTGCAGATTTGCAGCCAATCGGCCGCTAGCAGGGGTGTCATAATTTTGTTGGATGATATAAATTTATGCTAAAGTATCCGTTTAGTTTCAAGGAATAAACACACATTATATCCATCTCTGAGTTAAACTTTTTGAAGAGGAGCAAATTTAATCTGCATGATATTACATTTAGCTACTTTTTTTACATTTATTGAATATTCTTATTTGCTAAGGCTGATGGTTGAAAATAAGACTATATAATTTTATTTATAAACTAGGTAAACTAAGAAAAATATGGCTTTGAGTAAGAAAATTAACTCTTAATAAATAGCATATCCTGAAATACAGATCGTTAACTTGGATTTTCATAGAAAAAAATGCTTAAATACAATTTTATCTAAGAAAGGAGAATAAATGATATTTTAATGGACGAGGCTGATCTTTTTATATTAATAAGCAATTAGGAAATACACAGCAAAATGTAACTCTCTGTTTATCATATATAAATTGACTACAATTAAATGCTGATTGTCATAGATTTTAAAGGGGCCATAAACCTTAAATACATTTTCTAAACCTCCCTTTATGGGTGCTGCTGAGTTGGAACCTGCAGGTATCAGAGAGCGAGTTGATACAAATGTGCAAATATATAAGCACTGGAATGCAATGAAATCTAGACTGAAATTTAGTACCCCTGACTGGAGGGAGGCAGAGATTTACCTTAATTTACCTTAATTTGCATATAAACTGTACATAATGTTTAATGTCCCTTTAAATTAAGTCTATGAGACTCAATATTCAGATCTAATAGTTGCATGTCAAAACTCAACTTTTGACCTTTGCTAGCAATTAGATAATCAACAGCTGCTGTATGTCCCTACAAAAGAAGAAAACCAGAATATCAAGCAAACAATTTAAAGGACACTGTACTAAATAAAAAGCTTTTTACATTTAAATTGAAGCTAATGCATCATACTTCTTTAAATGCACGTTGGATGATAGCTATGACCTGTTAATGCTGACTGAGAAGCCAATTAGCACTGGCAGTACGTTTACAACCATTATTGACAGCGTAATCAAGTAATCAAGGGTTAATTCCCTGAAAAAAGAGTGAGCTGGACTGGATGTGTAGTTGCAAGATTATTGCAAGTGTGAGGGTGGGTTTATTAACCTGTTATAATGTTCTGTAGACAGCTTCCAGCCCTCTTTTTTCCTGCGTATCAAGAAATCTGCTGCTTTTCCCACCTTCCATACCCTTTGTGGTTGATGTCTTGCAGGACTGAGTTTTCAGCTGCTTAGTGTTGTTGGTAGGAGTAGGTTTAGTTGAACTAAATCCCTATTTAGCCACTCTTTAATTTATATTTCCTCTGTTGTTGCTTGTTGTACACCTTGCTCGACTGCGGTGTCTCCCTCCTGGGCTGAACATATGCCCTAGCTACGGCAATTGGTCACAGCCCAATCTGTGATAGAGTGATGGTACGGCTGAATTGGAAGGGTGACGCCCACTAGGTGTAAACCTAGGGGTTCCCTTCCTAGCAGGTAGGCAGGCTGAAGAGTTCATAAAAAGTCCACGCCCATTTATATGAGTGGCGCAAGCCTGCTCCATTGCAGTTATCCGACCCTGAGCCGTGACCAGCTGCAATAGGGGTTAGTTTTTTGGGACTCTTTTGCTGCCATCTTAAGGCTTAATTAATAAATATTTATTTGTTTTAGTGCTGCCTAATAACTTTAAAAATTTTATTTTGTATTAATAAATACCAACATGACCAGTCTTGACCAGTCTTCCGTCCAAAAGTCTGTATGTGTCTTTATTGTAATTTGAAATGTAAAGTGGGTTGCATGATAGTTTAATCCCTTTTGGAATATACATTTAAGGGGACAATCTACTTGAAAATGTTTACTGTTTTAAAAGATAGATAATATCTTTATTACCCATTCCCCTGTTTTGCATAACAAACACTGTTATATTAATACATTTTTTACCTCTGTGATTACCTTGCATCTAATCCTCTGCAGACTGCCCCCCTTATCTCAGTTCTTTTGGCAGACTTGAATTTCAGCCAATCAGTGCTGACTCGTAAATAACTCTACGGGAGTGAGCACAATGTTAGCTACATGGCACACATGAACTAGCAATGTCTAGCTGTGAAAACTGTGAAAATGCATGGAGATAAGATGTGGTCTTCAAGGGCTTTGAAATTAGCATGTGAGCCTACTTTCAACCAAAAATACCAAGAGAACATAGCAAATTTAATGATAAAGTAAATTGGAAAGTTGTTTAAAATTGCATGCCCTACCTAAATCATGAAAGTTTAATTTTGACTTAACTGTCCCCTTAATTATAAATTTAGTTAACTGCATATTTTTCAAGCAAAACATTTTAAATGCTGTACTTTTATATAAATAACAGGAATTCTTTGGGTACAGAGTCTGCTTAAAACCTGTTTGTCTAACAAATGTTTTTTTTTAATCTCGTCAACCTTTGCTATTCAGTTTCTCATATAAAATGCAAAGCAAAGTAAAAGCCATGTTCTGGGTAGTATTTGCAGTGCATTAAGTAATAATAGACTGAGAGATTGAGAAATCACCAAAGGGCACTAAAGTTAAGAGAAATATCCTAAGGTCATCCACAGAAACAATTAGAAGTTATCGTAAGGGAAATGAAACGCCAACAAGGGATAAACCTACCAAGGTAGAATTACATTTGCTAAGCATTCACATCTATTGGTTTCACAGACTTTAAGCACATTATTACATAATTCTGTTTTGTTTCCTTGCCTTCATATAAAATGAGCTACTTACTGACCTGTAGGGTCAACTTAATTTGGAGACTGAGAATGCAAATTAATGTATTAGTCAGGTCATGGACTTTGCAGCTGTCCGGGAATGTTGGAGCTGTGTAAAACAAGGCACGTTATACTTCACAAGATGTGCGGGTTCATAAAAGAGGAAGGGTATCTCGTGTTCATGACTGTGTAGGGATGCCAACCAGATTTCCATATGAGTTTACAAACTGCAAAGTTCATGTTTGAGCTACAAACCAAAGTCAAATTGACCTTTTGTAACAGAATATTGAATCCTCTTCTGGTGAATAGGGTGAAGTAACGGGAATTCATTTAATGTTCCTGCAATCTTGGTTATGCAGTCATAATGTAAAAATAAATATAAAATATAAACAAGTTTACAATAGGAGCGCTGTCAAGTCACACTATGAGGCAGTGTAACACATTATTTGAAGTCTGTTCTCCAGGACACACTATGGTCTCAATGTACTAAGCAGTGTAAGCTGCTTTTTAGACCTTGCGGGCCTGCTTCCAGAAATGTAAGAAGCGGTAACCAGACCACTGCTTCATACACTTTCTTCCACCTCTGAGGTGGCGTATTTAAATCACTCTGAATATGTTCACTAGGGGGTGATTGACAGGCCCTTCTCTTTCACAATTGGTTGCGCTGGAGAAGGGAGCAGCATTACACACTCAAGCGTTTGAGTAATGATACATCTGGGTAGAGAGCCTACAGTAAAGCCGTGTGGACAGGTTTTTTATAAGTTGAGAACGATTTCCACATGGCGCCTTATGCATCTGTTAAATCACAACAGACAATTAAAATAGAAATTGAGAAAAACTCTCCCTGTGTGATCACTAGTACGTTCATACATTTTTAATTAGATAAATAACCTTACAGAAATTGTGTTTTGTTTTTTAAAAGCTATTCAGAATCTACTTACAGAATTACTATGGCCTAGATTACAAGTGGCGTGCTAACGTTTGCATATATATGAAAATTGTGTTTATCAGCATCACAAGATAAATAAAACTATTTGCCTCTTATTATAGTACAGTGTTCAAAACAATAAATACACTGTACGTAGTGCATAGTTAGTGGCAAAACATCTAAATAGAAAAAAGAAAGAAGAAATACAGGCCACTCATAGCCAGCACCTGGCATTGTACTAAACAATGCTACATAATGACAGGTGAAATACATAGTTCATGTAACAGCATATTATTATGTACATTCCTATGCAACATCAACAATACCTCAAGACACCAAAGCAGGGGGTGAAAATGTATTAGTCCCAAATGACAGCTGAATTATTGAGCTAGAATAGTCCAAAGCAATGCAAAGTAGTAGACACTTTATAATGTTCCATAGCATATAACGGATAATCCCATGTCCCTGAGGGGGAATAGAAATTAAGTTCCAAAGAAGAGAACAATCCTATGTGACTTATATAACTGAAGGATAAGATCTTACCTTGTTTCCAATTGTCAGAGCTCAATCATAGTCTGGAACTTACCGGCCCCTATAGAGCATCAAACTACCACATTAGCAATGGAATATCACCAGGTAACAATTACTTTCTTATCCGGGCTATAACGAAGCCCTAAACAGCCGCATGTCAGACATCTTCGTATTCATCAGAGGCACATAGGTGACCAGCATGCCTCAGATTTCCAAAGTTCCTCCATCATGGACTATAGTGGATGGTTCCATATACTGCAAAGACACATAAGTGACAAGCATGCCTTAGACTCCTCAGGCTCCTCAGGCTTCTCCACTTGCTAGTAACTTTAGAACAAATTGGCGGTGTGCAGCTGAATACACTGCCGAGTCGACAGACCAGCTACGCGCATTTCACCCTCTGCAATTAGGGTTTTTAACAACACAAGGTTGTTTTTAACTGATAAGCCCTTCCTATTCTACTTCGCCCTGGTGAAATATTGCTACAAAGTAATTGCATCACTTCAAAACTAGTTGCTGCATTCTCAATATATAAATAGTAAATTATTTACACATTATCAATTTATGTTTGTTGTAAAGTAGCGACATTTAAGAAATCCCTCGCACACCTTTTTAAATACATTGTTCATAAGCATGTACAGTACATTTCTATCATCCCTCTTATATTAATTCTTAAGTACTCATAATAGCTCATATTGCACAACAACACAATGCCGATACACAAATATTTCAGGTAATCGGCACATAGTACTCATATTATAAGCATTATTATGATGTCCCATATTTAATTAATCTCACCATACATAATAGTGTCGGGTTGGAGCACATGAAGAATTTGTTATCTTAAAGGGACATAATACCCATATGCTAAACCACTTGAAACTGATGCAGTATAACTGTAAAAAGCTGACAGGAAAATATCACCTGAGCATCTCTATGTAAAAATGGAAGATATTTTACCTCACAATTTCCTCAGCTCACCAGAGAAAGTGCTGTGTAAAAAGTAATCTTTAAGTTACTGCCCAGCTGCAGGTAAAAAAAAAGGAAGAAAAAAAATGAACAGCAGCCAATTAGCATTAACAGTGCTGAGGTCATGAACTGTTTTACTGTGATCTCATGAGATTTCCTAGTAAACTTCCTTAAAATGAATAGGGAAATAATATGAGTGTGCATGAGGCACTCTCCCTTGCAGGTCCCAGGACAGACAGACTGATTTGCTGCTTAAAGTCCTTTACAATGGAGTGTGAATACTTAGAACATTTTGAGGTAAAATATCTTTCTTTTTTACATAGAGATGTTCAGGTTATATTTTCTAGTCAGCTTTTTACAGTTATGCTGCATCACTTTCAAGTTTTTCAACATTCGGGTATCATGGCCCTTTAAGGCGTGTTATTGAAATATTAAATATGAAATATTGAAAAAATATGCATATTTTCATTCCTATGATCTTCACATAGGAAGAAAGGTAATTTTTATTATTAAATATATTTTTCTATGTACAGTGGGGCAAAAAAGTATTTAGTCAGCCACCAATTGTGCAAGTTCTCCCACTTAAGAAGATGAGAGAGGCCTGTAATTTTCATCATAGATATACCTCAACTATGAGAGGCAAAATGTGGAAACAAATACAGACAATCACATTTTCTGATTTGGAAAGAATTTATTTGCAAATTATGGTGGAAAATAAGTATTTGGTCAATATCAAAAGTTCATTTCAATACTTCGTTATATATCCTTTGTTGGCAATGACAGAGGTCAAACGTTTTCTGTAAGTCTTCACAAGGTTGTCACACACTGTTGCTGGTATGTTGGCCCATTCCTGCATGCAGATCTCCTCTAGAGCAGTGATGTTTTGGGGCTGTCGCTGGGCAACACAGACTTTCAACTCCCTCCAAAGGTTTTCTATGGGGTTGAGATCTGGAGACTGGCTAGGCCACTCCAGGAACTTGAAATGCTTCTTATGAAGCCACTCCTTCCTTGCCCGGGTGGTGTATTTGGGATCATTGTCATGCTGAAAGACCCAGCCACGTTTTATCTTCAATGCCCTTGCTGATGGAAGGAGGTTTGCACTCACAATCTCACGATACATGGCCCTATTCATTCTTTCATGTACACGGATCAGTCGTCCTGTTCCCTTTGCAGAGAAACAGCCCCAAAGCATGATGTTGCCACCCCCATGCTTCACAGTAGGTATGGTGTTCTTTGGTTGCAACTCAGCATTCTCTCTCCTCCAAACACGACGAGTTGTGTTTCTACCAAACAGTTCTACTTTGGTTTCATCTGACCATATGACATTCTCCCAATCCGCTTCTGGATCATTCAAATGCTCTCTAGCATACTTCAGACGGGCCCGGACGTGTATTGGCTTAAGGAGGGGGACACGTCTGGCACTGCAGGATCTGAGTCCCTGGCGGTGTAGTGTGTTACTGATGGTAGCCTTTGTTACGTTGGTCCCAGCTCTCTGCAGGTCATTCACTAGGTCCCCCCATGTGGTTCCGGGATGTTTGCTCACCATTCTTGTGATCATTTTGACCCCACGGGGTGAGATCTTGCGTGGAGCCCCAGATCGAGGGAGATTATCAGTGGTCTTGTATGTCTTCCATTTTCTAATTATTGCTCCAAAAGTTGATTTCTTCACACCAAGCTGCTTGCCTATTGCAGATTCAGTCTTCCCAGCCTGGTGCAGGTCTACAATTTTGTTTTTGGTGTCCTTCGACAGCTATTTGGTCTTCACCATAATGGAGTTTGGAGTGTGACTGTTTGAGGTTGTGGACAGGTGTCTTTTATACTGATAACAAGTTCAAACAGGTGCCATTAATACAGGTAATGAGTGGAGGACAGAGGAGCCTCTTAAAGAAGAAGATACAGGTCTGTGAGAACCAGAAATCTTGCTTGTTTATAGGTGACCAAATACTTTCCACCACAATATGCAAATAAATTCTTTCCAAATCAGACAATGTGATTGTCTGGATTTGTTTCCACATTTTGTCTCTCATAGTTGAGGTATACCTATGATGAAAATTACAGGCCTCTCTCATCTTCTTAAGTGGGACAACTTGCACAATTGGCGGCTGACTAAATACTTTTTTGCCCCACTGTATATCTGATAATGTTAGTGTAAAATATATATCTATACCTATATATCTATAGGAATAGATATATAGGTATACATATAAAGCTATATATAGAAATATGTATTTAAAATAAAAATAGCATTTTTCTGTATGTAAAGAACATTGGAATTTGAAATATTTATAACTCCTGTGAGGTTTGTGTGTGAGCGATAAGTGTCTAAAGTATATAAATAGGGAATTACTGAGTTATGTATCCCTTTAAAGAGAAATTGTACTGTAAAGTTTTCTCGCATTTAATATGTTCCCAAATATCAGTTTTACCTGCTGGAGTGTATTAAATTGTTTAGAAATAGTTTTTTACCTTTATTCTGTCATTTAAAACAGCTGCTTTTTTGTCCGTTGAAACATCACCTATACTATAGTATTACTTAAATAAAAATTTATGTAAACAGCAGAAATCAACCTCTCAGTGTGGGTGGGAGAGAGCCCAGCCTATTTAAGGTCAGATTACGAGTGGAGTGCTATTTAGTGTTTTCGCTGGAGCGCTAATAGCACTAGAAGTAAAATGTTTGCACGCATCAAGTTGCACTTGTATTACGAGTTAAACGTTAACACTCTTGCACTAACCCGATGCGTGCAAAAAGCCGAACTGAAAATATGTGCGCGATAACATATTCCCCCATGAAAATATGAATATTTCACATTCCAATGTTCTTTACATAACAGAATATGTTATATTTATTCATAAATAAATATTTATATATATGATGTGTTTTTTGGTACAATATATATCTATACCTATATATATATATATATATATATATATATATATATATATATATATATATATATATATATATATACATACATGATATCTCATATCTTTGAGCATTTATAAATTTTTTGCAATATTTTTTTTTTAATAATTTTTATTAGATGGTGTTATTATGAGTCTAACTGTACTGTTTGATGTATTTTTTATGCGTTTTTGACACTTTTCTTTTTTCGCAAAACAGTTAACCACAGCTCTGAGGATAAACTAACCCGAGGAGCATTAATTTGAATTGCGCTCAAGCATTTACTTTCAATTTGTAATACCAGCACAATTTCACCTGGGTTCAAACAAAGGCAAAAACTCGATATTGCTTGCATGCTCCACTCGTAGTCTGCCCCTTAAAATAGTGTTGAATCTTTGAATACAATTATATTGCTCCTTTAAGCTATTTTTTTGCACCTTTGAATTGTGTTTATATTAAACAGTATATTACTGTGTTGGTGAATAATTTGTATTTTTATTTACTGCCCTGGAAGTGAAAATGTAGATTAAACGAGTCTCCTAATTTCATTTTTTAGATGCAGTTGATACATTTCTCCCTGCTGCAATGCTAAGACATGAATGTTTTTTCTAAAACATTGTGATAATCATCTTTGTTTATCAGGTAGTTCAAAGACTTGCTATACAAACATACATTGCATTTTTTATGTTAGCAACAGGTAATGCTAAAGTTGAGAGGTGAAGGTTATGATTGCTTTTGTTTATTTCATCAAGAATCAAATGATAGGAAGCATCTGGCTCTCATAGAGTTTTTGAAGTTAAAATACAAAAAAGCTCATATTCCATTTAATTCTATGATGGGGAATGTCTACTGAGCTATCACTTCCACAAAATAATCACAACATAAAGATCCCTGGATGAGAAAGTCTTAAAATTATCTTTAGGGATCAAGTGCTCACTGGTAACCTCACTAAATACTTAAATCTCATTTTAAAACACACACATGCATATACATACATATAAACTATATATAAATATTTGTATTATGCATGAAAAGAGTATAACTTATTTAAGGCTTGATTTAAAAGTGGCGCACTAACTTTTGCGCTCAAGCAATATCTTTTTTTTTGCTTTTTGCTCACGTTCGAAATAACACATGTATTACAAGTTGAAAGTAAAAAAGTTATAAGGACTCACAGATATATGGTATAAGGTATTTAACCAAATAGGGCTCTAACACACACAGACAAACACACACACACACATACATGCATAAATACACACTTAGTCAAATACATACATACACACACATACACACATACACACACACATACATGCATAAATACACACTTAGTCAAAATACATACATACACACATACACATGGGGCGCGATCCGATATAGATCGCAGTTTGCGGCGCAAGCGAGGGAACCCACGTCGCCCGCAGTTTCAGCTCGCAACTCGAGCCATCCAATATGCGGCGCCGTCACTTGCTAAAGTGGAGCAAGTCTCACAAACTAGCGATGTCCAGAAATCTGCGTAAGTACAGATTTTTGGAGTCGCCAGTGACTTGCGCCACGTTAGAAACTGCCGGCGCCTATAAAACCTGACTAAAGTCTAAATCACCCGCACTGTCTAACACGCCTCCCTAACATAGCCCGACAGGTCTAACCCTCTATCCGCTATCCCCCCTCACTATCCTAACAATAAAAAAGCTATTAACCCCTAAACCTCCGCTCCCGTACCCCACCTCAACCTAATAAAGTTATTAACCCCTAAACCGTCGCTCCCGTACCCCGCCGCCAGCTATATTATATCTATAACCCCCTAAAGTGAGCCCCTAACACCGCCGCCATCTATATTAAAATTATTAACCCCTAATGTAAGCCCCTTACACCGCCGGCATCTCTATTAAAATGATTAACCCCTAATTTAATCTACCTACCCCGCCGCCAGCTATATTATCTATATTAATCCTAAGTATATTATAGTTAATATAGGTATTACATTATATATATTAACTATATTAACCCTAATTATATTAGGGTTAATATAGTTAATATAGTTACTATAGTATTTATATTAACTATATTAACTCTATCTAACCCTAACACCCCTAACTAAATTTATATTAAATTAATCTAATTCATTTATAAACTAAAATATTCCTATTTAAATCTAAATACTTACCTATAAAATAAACCCTAAGATAGCTACAATATAATTAATAATTACATTGTAGCTATGTTAGGGTTAATATTTATTTTACAGGTCAATTGTTAATTATTTTAACTAGGTATAATAGCTATTAAATAGTTATTAACTATTTAATATCTACCTAGTTATAATAATTACCCAATTACCTGTAAAATAAATCCTAACCTAAGTTACAAATACACCTACACTATCAATAAATTAAATAAACTACAAACATCTATCTAAAAATACAATTAAATTAACTAAACTAAATTACAAAAAAAAAACAAACACTAAATTACAAAAAATAAAAAAAAAATTACAAGATTTTAAAGCTAATTACACCTATTCTAAGCCCCCTAATAAAATAATAAACCCCCAAAATAAAAAAAATTCCCTGCCCTATTCTAAATTAAAAAAATTTCAAAGCTCTTTACCTTACCAGCCCTTAAAAGGGCCTTTTGTGGGGCATGCCCCAAAGAATTCAGCTCTTTTGCATACAAATACAATACCCCCCCCCATTACAACCCACCACCCACATACCCCTATTCTAAAACCACCCAAACCCCCCTTAAAAAAGCCTAACACTACCCCCCTGAAGATCTCCCTACCTTGTCTTCACCACACCGAGCCGAACTCCTGATCCGATCCGGGCGATGTCTTCCTCCAAGCGGCAAAGAAGAATTCTTCCTCCGGCGATGTCTTCCTCCAAGCGGCAAAGAAGAATTCTTCCTCCGGCGACGTCTTCCTCCAAGCGGCAGCAAAGTCTTCATTCTTCCGGCGGCATCTTCAATCTTCTTTCTTCGCTCCGCCGCCGCGGAGCATCCATCCCGGACGACGACTGAACGACGAATGAGGTACCTTTAAATGACGTCATCCAAGATGGCGTCCGCCGAATTCCGATTGGCTGATAGGATTCTATCAGCCAATCGGAATTAAGTTAGAAAAATCTGATTGGCTGATTGAATCAGCCAATCAGATTCAAGTTCAATCCGATTGGCTGATCCAATCAGCCAATCAGATTGAGCTCGCATTCTATTGGCTGTTCCGATCAGCCAATAGAATGCGAGCTCAATCTGATTGGCTGATTGGATCAGCCAATCGGATTGAACTTGAATCTGATTGGCTGATTCAATCAGCCAATCAGATTTTTCTAACTTAATTCCGATTGGCTGATAGAATCCTATCAGCCAATCGGAATTCGGCGGACGCCATCTTGGATGATGTCATTTAAAGGTACCTCATTCGTCGTTCAGTCGTCGTCCGGGATAGATGCTCCGCGGCGGCGGAGCGAAGAAAGAAGATTGAAGATGCCGCCGGAAGAATGAAGACTTTGCTGCCGCTTGGAGGAAGACGTCGCCGGAGGAAGAATTCTTCTTTGCCGCTTGGAGGAAGACATCGCCGGAGGAAGAATTCTTCTTTGCCGCTTGGAGGAAGACATCGCCCGGATCGGATCAGGAGTTCGGCCCGGTGTGGTGAAGACAAGGTAGGGAGATCTTCAGGGGGTAGTTTTAGGCTTTTTTAAGGGGGGTTTGGGTGGTTTTAGAATAGGGGTATGTGGGTGGTGGGTTGTAATGGGGGGGTATTGTATTTGTATGCAAAAGAGCTGAATTCTTTGGGGCATGCCCCACAATAGGCCCTTTTAAGGGCTGGTAAGGTAAAGAGCTTTGAAAAAAAAAAATTTCTCCATTTTCGCCACGTAAGTCCTTACGCTGCATATTGGATACCAAACTGCGCTGGTTTGGTATACCTGCCTATGGCCCAAAAAACTACGGGCGACGGCAGAAATATACGCGCGTAACTTCTAGGTTACGCCGTATATAGGATACCAAACCCGCGCAAATATTGGCGTCGCCGGCTTTTGCGGGCGACGATTTTTATCGGATGGACCCCATGAATAAATACACATTTAGTCAAATACATACATAAAAACACCAACACACACACCCATACACACACATACATGCATAAATACACACTTAGTCAAATACAAACATACACACATATACACACACACATACATGCATAAATAAACACAGTCAAATACATACATACACACACATACATTCATAAATACACACACACAGTCACATACATACACACACACATACATGCATAAATACACATACACAGTCACATACATACATACACACACACACACACACACACACACACACACATACATGCATAAATACACACTTAGTCAAATACATACATACACACATACACACACACATACATGCATAAATACACACTTAGTCAAATACAAACATACACACACATACACACACACATACATGCATATATACACACTTAGTCAAATACACACATACACACACACACACACACACACACACATACACACACACACACATGCATAAATACACACTTAGTCAAATACATACATACACACACACATACATGCATAAATACACACACAGTCACATACATACATACACACATACATGCATAAATACACACTTAGTCAAATACACACACACACACACACACACATGCATAAATACACACTTAGTCAAATACATACATACACACATACACATACACATACATGCATATATACACACTTAGTCAAATACACACATACACACATACACATACACACACACACATACATGCACAAATACACACTTAGTCAAATACATACATACACACACACATACATGCATAAATACACACACAGTCACATACACACACACATACACACACACACACACACACACATAAACACCACTGTCTACACCAAAAAGACAAATCCCTGTAGTCAAAGACACAAGTGAAACATCATGTCAAACTCACATGATTTTGATTGTTATTCCTATTTTTAAGTTAAAGATAGTAAGTTTTAACTGAGATTTTCAAAGGCCTTAAAGTCTGCCTCTTGTCATACGCTTTTTTATTATATTTTTTTAGAACAGGGAGAGATAGTTCATGTAGCCATATAGATAACATTGTGATCATACACTGCACCAATTTTCTAAATTTAAAATCAATATATAGATGGTTGTGACACACACACACACATACATGTATAAATACACACTTAGTCAAATACATAAATGCACACACATACACACACACACCTACATGCATAAATACACACACACAGTCACATACATACATACATACACACACAAGCACATACATGCATACATACACACTTAGTCAAATACATACATACAAACATACACACACACATGCATAAATACACACTTAGTCAAATACATACATATATACACACACATACATGCATAAATACACACTTAGTCAAATACACACATACACACATACACACACACACATGCATAAATACACACAGTCAAATACATACATATATACACACACACACACACATACACACACATACACACACATACATGCATAAATACACACTTAGTCAAATACATACATACACACACATACACATACACACACACATACATGCGTAAATACACACTTAGTCAAATACATACATACACACACATACAAACACACATACATGCATAAATACACACTTAGTCAAATACATACATACACACACACACATACATGCATAAATACACACACACAGTCACATACATACACACAGACACATACATGCATAAATACACACACACAGTCACATACATACAAACACACACACACACATGCATAAATACACACTTAGTCAAATACATACATACACACATACACACACACACATACATGCATAAATACACACACACAGTAACATACATACACACACACACACACACATACATGCATAAATACACACTTAGTCAAATACATACATACACACATACACACACACACACACACACACACATACATGCATAAATACACACTTAGTCAAATACATACATACACACACACACACACATATACATGCATGCATAAATACACACTTAGTCAAATACATACATACACACACATACACACACACACACCTACATGCATAAATACACACACACAGTCACATACATACATACACACACACACACATGCATAAATACACACACATAGTCATATACATATACACACACATACATGCATGCATAAATACACACTTAGTCAAATACATACATACACACACACAGTCACATACATACACACACACATGCATTCATAAATACACACTTAGTCAAATACATACATACACAAACATGCATAAATACACACTTAGTCAAATACACACATACACACATACATGCATAAATACACACACAGTCACATACATACACACACACACACATAAACACCAATGTCTACACCAAAAAGACAAATCCCTGTAGTCAGACACAAGTGAAACATCACGTCAAACTCACATGATTTTGATTGCTATTCCTATTTTTAAGTTAAAGATAGTAAGTTTTAACTGAGATTTTCAAAGGCCTTAAAGTCCGCCTCTTGTCATATGCTTTTTTATTATATTTTTTAGAACAGGGAGAGATAGTTCATGTAGCCATATAGATAACATTGTGATCACGCATGTGTATTTTGGAGTACACTGCACCAATTTTCTAAATTTAAAATCAATATATAGATGGTTGTGACATCTACTCCCCCACCGGCAGGACATTTCGCGGACAGGAGATAAGTGGGAGAGATTGCTGACAGGGGAAACGAATAAACCCAACTGCAGCACCATCCCTAGATTCGTAGCCCTAGTCTGCAGAACACTTGGTAAGGAGAATCCGCATGTGGCTGATGGGGACAAACCTTAGGGACTACAACAGAGCCTCATAAGTTTAGTTACAGTTCTCATTGCGGCCGCCATCTTGCCCCATACGCAGGTACTTTTAGAGGCTGTGTCTTCCTGCCTCATAAGGGACATAACAAATACAGAATCTCCACAACAGGAGACAAACAAGAAGCAGGAGATATTTAGTTACGATTTGCCAACCGCAGTTATAATTTCTGTCACTGGGGATATAGGCCTTAGTGGGTACACGTGGCTTTTCTTCTTTGAGCGCAATAACAGATTGTCAATTCACCCACACGGCAGATCTGAGACTTTGAAAACTAAAGGCTTGTGTATTTATTGTATCTTGTGTACCAAAGCTTAAACATCTGTGGGAGTTGGGAGGCCTCAGTGAGGGGAACAGAGAGAGAGAAAGATATTGAACAGTCTTGGCAACACTATATAACAGAATTTACTGCAACTTTGCCATTTTCAACAGCTGCATGTTTTATTGTATGGACTTCTCTAGGCTGGAATAACAACACAGCAAAACTGACAGTACAGAAGTCACTCTTTCAGGACAATGCACACATAATGAGCACTCAGACACCATTGAGTGCTTCCCTTTTACACTTGTAAAATCTGGCAGTTTATTGGTTAGGCTGCACTACGCTATATCAGCCACCCCACTATTACTACTACAAATAGCAAGGCATAAGACCGGGCTAAGTCAGCTCCCCCATACCACTATTGCGACTTCTGACTGACAGTCACCCATGGAGGGTCTTTGCTAGCAGTGAAGGGAGACAGAACTTCACTTATACACCCTACCAGGTGACAACAACATAGGAAGCTCCCCCCATAACCGCAACTACAACTGCTTAGCCCACTGCAGAGCACCAACTGCAACCATATACAGAGGGAACACATAAAGCAACATCCCCTATGAAAGTCGATAAATATTTTAAGGTATCAACATCACAGGCTATACCCATCATGGCTGGCAAACAAAAGACATCAGACAGGAGTAAGAAACATGCTGCAGAAATACACCCAGAACCTGCCTCCCCTGTCCAAAGAGACATTAGTTTAGAACCACCTCCGGATCAACTCCAAGACCTAAAGGCTTTCTTTCTACCCAAAATGGAGATGTTGCAGGCGGGAATGGACACTCTTACTACTGAGATACGACAATACTCCACCAGACTGCAACATGCGGAGCAACGGATATCCGATGTGGAGGATTATCAACAAACATCCACCATAGCCATGCAACGTCTAGAATGCCACAATTCACTATTACAGGACAAATCTAAGGATTGTAGGGGTCCCAAAGATCTCATGGAATTCACAGCCAATACACTACCCAAACTGCTAAAGATGAACCAGGAAACAATGCCGCTGGACATAGAAAGAGCACATAGAATAGGCCTAGAGCAGCCACCAGCCAAACCTAATCAGAGACCAAGACAAGTCATCTTCAAACTACTCAGATACCAAGAGATGTTGGCGGTCCTAAAGGCATACAGATCCCAACCTGACCTACTTTTTGAAGGCCACAAACTCCTAATTTTTCAGGATTTCTCTGCCGAGGTGGCCAGAAGATGGAAAGTGTTTGCCCCCCTCTGCTCCAGGCTTCATTCCATGGGTCACCAAGCCTCACTTCTCTATCCTGCCAAACTGAGACTGACGACACCTGGAGGCCCCAAGTTCTTCCTGAACCCGCAACAACTGCAGGAGTTCCTCGATGCTGAAACTCACAATGGTGAGGGCTGAGGGAGGCACCCAGTTAATGCTCATCTCCTCACCCTATCCATTCTGTAGAATGGATATCAGGACTCAAAGATCACTACTATTGTTCAACTTAAGGACTAAGTATCTGTTCATATTTGTTTCAGTTTTTGTTTATACTGCTGCTGCAATCTTGAAAATGTTTGCATTTGAGCCCTTCTGGGGCTTGACTTCAATTTTCTATCTACCCCATGTGCCCCACCTTACCTTCCCAACCCTGAGTTCGTCTTGCTTGTATTCCCCTCTTCCCCCTTTTTTCTTCCCCCAGTTAAATGTAATGTTGTCAAATTCTCACACCTGTACGCTTCTATATAATTAGGCTACAGGAGGAGCACCCGGATTCCGCCCAGATTCTTGACCATGGATATCATGGAATGTAAGTTACTGACACCTCAGTTACACACACCTCAGTCACACACTCCTAACCCCATCAAACCTACCTGTCAACCATTGACCGAGACACATGACAAACCTACCATCTCTTACTTAATCGACCTGAGAGCATAGACCCAAAATCCACACACCCACCATAAGACACCTACCAAACTTATCTCTTACCTCTCAACACCATGACACACCCCCTTAAGATAGTATCCTGGAACGTGGGAGGTATCACCTCCCTGGCCAAATGCAGTATTATACTTCAACACCTAAGGCGTCTTCAAACAGATATTGCCCTCTTGCAAGAGACGCATCTCACGGAAGCGGAGCATGAGAAATTAAAAAACAGATGGGTAGACAGTGCCTACTACACTCCCACTGAGGGACGCAAAAGAGGAGTGGCCATACTAGTTAGAAAGGGGCTGTCAGCCAGAATCAACCCCATCACAATAGACCCAAGGGGCAGATACATCATAGCCAGCCTGCACCTAGATAGCCAAACATACATCATATGCAATGTTTACGGTCCCAACCAATTAAGACCACAATTCTGGCATGGCCTTCAGACCACCCTAGCCTTACATGCTGACAAACCGTTACTGATGGGGGGCGACTTCAATCTAGCCCAAGACTTACCGCTAGACCACAGGGTTGACAAGCACACAAAAAGACAAGAAAAAATTTATGCTAAAAAATAGAAAAAGGAAACAGCAACTATTGCTGCTTTCAAAACTTCCCTAGGCCTCATTGATCTATGGCGTTCACGCCATCCGACCAGGAGAGACTTTACGTGCGTTTCTAAAACACATGGGACACTCTCACGCATTTACTACTTCTTGTGTTCTAAACAACTACACTCACAGATTCCGCAAACAGACATCTCAGACATAATAATCTCGGATCATGCGCCCATATGGCTGCAACTTGGCCCTCAGCCCAGCACTCCTACTCATGGGAACTGGAGATTCCCTACCTACTTGTACCACAACATTGAGTTCAGAAAACACCTAAAAACTCAGTGGGAGGAATACCACAACTTTAACATCCAGCATTTTAATAACCTGGGCATATTTTGGGGGGCATCCAAGGCAGTTATGAGGGGACAAATTACTAGTTTCACCACCCATTATAACGCCAAACGGAAAAAGGTAGAAACCACAACCACCGCAGAAGTAACAACTGCATACAACCAGTATCTAGCTCACCCCTCCCCCCAAAACAGAAGCAATTACTATGAGAAAAAGAAATTAAAGGAGGATGCCCTGTCTAAACAGGAAGGATTACCTCTTTCAAACACACAGAAAAGGCAAGTTCTATAGATTCGGAGATAAGACAGGGAGACTTTTGGCCAACATGGTAAAATTGACCAACCCTAAATCCATCATTCCCTCCATACAGACACAGGGGGTATTCCTTTCAGACACCAAATCAATTACAGCAGAATTTCTAAACTTTTTCTCCACACTTTACACCGCTCAGCCATGTACACAAAATGACAGAGACCGATTCTGGAACAGGGTTAATCCCCCCTCCCTCAGTTCAGAAAATTTAGAACACCTTAATGCTCCAATTCACGCGTCGGAAGTCCTAAAAGCCATCAAAGTAGCCAAACTATGTAAGACTCCAGGTCCCGAAAAGTTACCAATCAAATACTGCAAACTGTTACAAACAGAACTAAGCCTCTTACTGCCACAAACATTCACAGCCTACTTAAAGGGCACAGCAACCCCCCCAGCTGACTTCACTGATGCACTCATGTGCTTAATCCTGAAGCCAGATAGGGACCCGACGACCCCTGCCTCCTAAAGACCAATAGCACTCTTGAATAATGAATATAAACTTTTCACAGCTATACTGGAAGGCAGACTAGCTGCTGTACTAGGAACAGTCATTCATAAAGACCAGACAGGTTTCATAAAACACTGCTCTTCGGTCACTAACATATGCAAGACACTGGCAGTTATAGACTACTACTGGCAGGAGGGAAACAGTAACAGAAATATAAATCAAAATAAATCTGAAACACCTTTGGAGGCATGCCTTCTCTCTGTCAAAGGCATGCCTCATGGAAAAGGCGTTCGACAGAGTAGAGTGGGATCATCTCCTAACCACCCTGGAAAAATTTGGCATCACTGGAGATTTCCATAATCTCATACAAAAATTATATCATAATCCACGCACCTCAATAATAGTAAATGGAGAGTTGTCCCACCCTTTCTCCCTCAAAAGGGGCACCAGACAGGGATGCCCTCTATCCCCCTCCTGTTCAATTTGGCCATATAACCCCTATCCATATACATAAGAAACACGATACCAGCAACAAAAGTAGGGTCTCATTTAATGTACTTATCATTATACGCTGATGACTTACTCTTATACGTAACCAACCCAAGTATCACTATACCCAAACTGGTTTCAACATTCCAACAGTTTGGAGTCATTTCAGGATACAAAGTAACTTGGAAAAATTGGAACTGACATACCTTACTAAATCACAACCCTCCACACCTATACAAACCAAGCTTAAGGTCACAGATGGTTCTTTTAAGTACCTGGGCATTCACCTACATGTTAACCCACATCTAATCTACAAATTGAATATCCCACCAATGATTGCACAGATCCGTTCAATGCTGACGGGTTGGGCTAAACTGCCAATATCCTAGTCGGGTCAAGTGAGCCTAATTAAAATGATGGCAATGCCCAAACTGTTATACCCTCTGCAACTACTCCCCTTACTACTCACACTGAAGGATCTGAGGAGCATCTCTAGTGCTTTCAGTACCTTCGCATGGAATTCCAGGAAGCATAGAATCAGTAGAACGAAACTAGCCTTACCAACTGACAAAGGGGGATTGAAACTCCTGAATGTTGAATGGTATAATTGGGCGACGCTGGCAAAGATAATCTTTTATTGCCTGGCGCGCACATCAGTCTTTAATGATGAAAAACTCAAGAAATCTTTAGCCCACCCACTCCACTTAGCTTTCCTACCTCACACTCCCATACACACTCTTCCTACCCAAATTAAAAACAACATCCTATTTAAAGATCCGCTCAGAAACTGTGTAAATGGTGGAAACTTCCCAGTAAAATCACTAAACATCTCCTGCTACAGGGTAATCCTACTTTTCTCCCAGGCATGACCACTCAAATGTTCGCCCTATGGGAGGAGAGGGGTCTAAGTGCAATCTCACAACTGATAGATCCCTCACCAACAAACCATTTCCGTTAGCACACCTACAAGATAGATTTGACCTCCTCAGGCACAGCACATTTGCGTACCTCCAATCCACTCACTATGCCTGTAAATTGCTGTCTGAAGGACTCAGTGGTGGAAACACCACCCCAATAGACACTATTTGCTCTCTGACTAAACAAGGGTTACACTCTATCTCATGCATTTACAGCTTAATCATGGAGGGCAAATCTACTGAGATCCTACAAAGCCTGAGCGCCAAATGGAAGCATAACACCGACCTTGACATCAGTGAGGACACTATCTCAGACAGCTTTAAATTAGCAGTTAGTAGTACCCTAGCGATGTCATACAGGGAGATGCACCTTAAATTCATGCATCTAAGCTACATTACCCCTCAACTGAGAGCCAAATGGGTTCCAGACACATTAGACATCTGCCTTAAATGCTCCTCACCTAAACCAGACATTACACATCTGTTCTGGAGCTGCCCCAAAATAGCTCAGTACTGGGGTAAGATCCAGTACTGGTTGACAAAGATCTGTGGCACAACATTAGTCTTAACAGTCCAGGATGCTTTCTTTCTTAGGGGACATACACAGAGCACCCCACAAAACTGATCCTAAAACAATGGATTGTGAACAAGCCACCACACATACCACAATTCACTAGTCTACTGCACACACAACTGTTGGTTGAGCAGGCAGATGTTAAAGGAGATCTAGAGAGAAGAATCAAAGCTTTTTTCCACAAAATGGGAACCCTACTTTTTGTCCTTGCCTACCAACATTTGCACGCAGATATTGTTACCCTTCACTAACAGCACGTATCTCATGACAGAATGACTGAAGGGCAATTGGCCCATAGGAAACCTAGGTGAATCCTAACAATGCCCACTTCCCCCTCCCTCCACCCCCCCCATCCTTCCACCCTCAGAGATCTTTACATACAGAGAGCCTTATTACACTCTACAAAGGGCAGACCGGGTGCTTCCTCCTCCTCCTCAGCTAATCCAAGACTATTTAACCTCTACAACTTTGAGAGCTGAATTCTGTTACCTTGATATATGATTTTGACTGATTAAACCTACTAGAAATGTAATATGTCCACCTTCCCTTCTCCTTCCCCCCCTCCCTTCCCCCCTCCCTCCCCCCCTCCCCCCCTTCCCACCACTACACTCTCCACCCCACCCTCTCCTATTCCCATCTAGATGACCCTTCCCCCCCCTCCCGGTTATTCAGAAAAATTAAAACTGCCCAGATGGGTGTTAGTCACTTTGAGAATATACTTGACCTCCACCCATCACATGATGTAAGTTTCTTATCATGACACCATCTCTGTGTAATTTGAATTGTTGCCATTTCATGTACACTGTTTCTTTTTTTGTTGTGATACACCCGTTTGGTTCTTCAATAAATAAAGATATATAAAAAATTAAAAAAAATCAATATATAGATAATAAAATGTCATGTGATCATAGGACAGACATCAGATGCTTATAAATAATTTGTTAACATAATTACTTTTATTTGTCCTTTCAAATTTTTGTTAATTTTTGGACACTATTCTCTGCATTAATATTTTTTTTAATTTTGACAAATGATAAACGTATCTTTCTTCTACAAGATATGTTGACAATATAGCCATTTTGCACTACTAAAATGTTTAGGGAATAGAGTGTGTAACACATTGATAATAACACAAGTATCCACATGTTGACACCTAAAGAATGTTGGATAGTACTGATTTAAAAAAAGTTGTCTAGAAGACCAATTCCTTATTTTACATTTAATTATTATTTTAAGATATCGAGGAGGAGGATAATTCATAAAGAAAGGTCATTCTGAATCTGGTTCCTCTTAGTGCTCACAGTCAGGAGGGTAGATCTACAGAACTTGGAAGTGTAACTCCTGACCTATCACAGATGGCACAAGATCAGGATTTTGCAATTCACAAGCCAGTAGATAACCCCTCAGATGAGGATGACAATCATAATCCTGCTGTGCAAGCAGCTGGAGAACAGGAAATTGAACAAATAGAACATGCACCTCCTCAACCAGTACCTCAAGAGCCTGCACCATTGGAAGATGCAGCTCTAGATGAAATGATCAATCTTGCCAGAGGATATAGATCTGACAGTAGACAGGTTCAAGATGTTCTCTCTGCACATTTAGAAAGATGGGATAACAACAACCAGCAAAGATTAGACCATGAAATCTTTGAGTGGCAAAGACAATTCGAGACAGAAAGGAACCAACAAATAGCCAGGGCTTTGGCAATAGCAGAAAATAACATTCAGATGGTTCAAAATACAATGCAGTCTATGTTAGAGATTATAAGAGATAGACAGCAGACCAGAGAGTCACCAGATCCAAGGCGACAAAGGTTCCAGTAGTTTTTTGGGCACTAATTATGTTTGGTGTTTATAAAAGTTTTATGTTTTTATTTATTAAGGGTGTTCTTTGAAATATTTTTTTTTTATTGTTACCTGTACAGATGTATATTAAAGTTATATAGTTGATTTATTATTATTTATTTTTTTTACAAATGATTCCGAATCATTCTTATATTTCTAAAACTGAGCCACAACGATAAAAATGAAACAAAAATATATATATTTATTAACACAGCATAAATTAATAAAAATGAAAATTTGACACAAGAAATAGAAAAAATGAGTATGACCTGATGATCCTCATGGTAACAATTCTAATCATTTTTGAAAATGACTTTTAAAACCAAGCAAAACATATTATAATTGTCATGATAGTGTTCATGACATAAAAATGTCAGTCATAATATATATTTATATATTTGTAATACTTATTATAAATAAAAGAAATCTTAAATATTTTCCATAACATAAGTGTTGCATAGTTTTGAACCTGTGCATTTAAATTCTTTATGGAATCCATAATATTTTTTAAATTCTTCACCAACAGATGATTGTACTTTTGATCCAACTTGCACCCCAGCATCTTGAATAAATACAAAAAACAAAATTAGTTATAGATTTGATAAAATTTTCAAAAAATTGTTTTGAAATGAAGTGTTCAAAAAAATTCTTACCATTATGACTGGAGGATGTAGTTTTGGAAGTTGGAATTGTCTGTGTATATTTTGAAACATTTGTAAGTTCCATGTCAACATCATTATCAGATTAATTTGTTGTGTTGATGTCACTACTTGCATCTGTAATATATATTTAAAAATAGATACATATATAGATTGATAGATTGTAGTAGATATTTTAATTCTAAATTAACCATAGAAAGACCATACATTTACCTTGTTGCATTGATTGCGAAGTTACTGAAATTTGTTTTGGGACATTATTTTCCTCTGTGTCACTATCTAGGAACGATTATAGAATAAACTAATTAAACACTTAACAATTAAAATAACAAATTAATTTAGATTTCTTTGCAAAATACCTTCAGTTGAAGATAATTCCATTATTCTGCAGAACCTGCTTTTCTTGCATTTTCCAACTCTATTATTGGTTTCTATTATAATAAAATAATAGAAATCATGATTATGTTAATAAGATAAATATCTTTATAAATGTATTTCTGGTTTCCTTTTGTACCTTGAGGTGTATGTACGATATGTACAAAGCGTCTGACACCTCCTTTCTGTGGAGACATTTTTCTGTTAAGCAAAGACAGTGGCAAGGAGCACCACAAATATTTTCTTTCTTCTTATCTGAAATAGTGAATATAGATAGAAAAAATAAGATTAATGTATATAGTTTTTATTTGTTTTTTAGTTTTGTTAAAGGGACATGAAACTACTCAATTAAACTGAAATAATTTTAAAAGTAAAAATTATATTATTTAATTTATTTCATTTTCCTGTTCTTCTGTGAATTCCAACATCTAAATTTATTTAAATAAAAACAAGAGAATACATCAATGTAAAAAATTGATTTAAATATTTAGTTTTTCTTAAAGTTATTAACTTTCAAAATCATTAAAGGGACAATAAACACAAAATTTTAATTTCAATATTCAGAAAGAACATGCAATTGTAAGCAACAGTCTAACTCCTATTCTAAATTTATATTCTTTATCTTGCTATCTTATATTTAAAAAAAGGAATGTGAGGTATATGAGACTCTTTTTTAGGGAACCTTGGTTATGCTTGATTATTGGTGGGTAAATGTAAACCTCCATTAAGCAAGTGTAATCAATGTTGCTGAACATAGCATGGGCTGGATGCTCAAATTTGCATTCCTGCATTTAAAATAAAGTTAGTAATAGAAAAAATAAAAAATGTTAATATTAATAATTCAAAAGATATGAGTTTAAAATTGCTTTCGCTATCTAAATCATTAAATTAAAAAATGTGTGTTTCTAGTCTACATGAAAAATTAATATTTCTAAATTTCACAAGTTAGTAATCATTAGTTGTTAGTTTTTGGTATGTATTGTAAATAAGTTAATAAATGCAACTATTTAGAATTAATTTCTTCATTCTTGTAATTAAAGGTTCATGTAGACATCATTATTTCACAGATATTTAACAATAGAGCTTTATTAGATATGTTAGTATGTTTTAGAAGGTCCAACATCATAGACAATAAAATAAATTAAATTATAATGTTAATTGATCACTTCAATGAGCCTGTATTGACATCCTACTGATATTAAAGGGAAACTGTAAGGTGTTGGTTTCAGAGGGGGAGTGTCAGTCAGGACTTGGGCCTACCGTACCACCTGGAGATGAATAGATCATTTGATAAGGACGTCCAGAGAACAGTAATTCAGACCACGCAGCAATGATCTAACACTACTCTGTTTATTGAAAGATACAAAGCATGTCTTATAGGCATATGGGGTTAACATGATGACACGTTATGGCCACGTCATTTTACTCAGTTTTACACAGTGTTTGTCAGGAAAAGTACTAGCTCATAAACAATATTTCTAAAGTCATAATAAGGAGTGCATCTAGGATGAATACAAGGTTATTTGAACATCTTATAGAGATAGTACCCTCCAGGCGTTGCACCAGGAACATCTACAAGGTTAACTAGCTTTGCAGAGAATAATAAGTATGTATTTCTCACTACAGAATAAACCACTTTAATAAAAGTTATTCAGACAAGATAAAAAAGATGAAAAAGATGAAAAAGAAGGCATCAGCTTTTTTTGGTTTAGTACTCTGGAAAGCACTTTTTTATTGGTGGATGGATTTATCCACCAATCAGCAAGAACAACCCAGGTTGTTCACCAAAATGGGCCGGCATCTAAACTTACATTCTTGCATTTCAAATAAAGATAGCAAGAGAATGAAGAAAAATTGATAATAGGAGTTAATTAGAAAGTTGCTTAAAATTGCATGCTCGGTCTAGATCATGAAGAAAAATTTTTGGTTTCAGCGTCCCTTTAAATTTCAATATTTATATTATTCATTTCATGTGGTTTAAATCATTCATGCTAAAGTAATGTATAGCAACACAGGAGAGCGTACAATGTTATGTATATAGCCCACATAGTTTAATTTATTTATTGAATATTAAACTTACATGTCCTTAGAAGGCTCCTAATGGATTGGTAATATTGTGGTTCTCTTTGTCTAATATCACTATAGCGTCTCATTGACTTCTGGTTCTTTTAATTTTAGAAACATGATACATTCTGCGTATCATTTTGTAGATTGTTTTGTCCCTGTCATCTTGGATTACTCCATGGACACCCCCTAAGCGTTTTGGAAAATAATGGTCCAGCACATAAACTAGAATTATCATTTCTCCAGATGTGAAAGGTGTTAAACTCTGCATCCTTCCAGGTCGCATAGCAACTTTGTAAATTGGTGTGTCTCATCTATAAAACTTGTAAATCTTGCATTATTTCATTTGGGGAAAAAATGAATTTGATTGGTTAAAATGAGCGATCAAAATGTAATAATTACAACTACTTTTTTACATACTTATTTGGAAAGTGCTAGTATTTATTTTTAAGCTGCAGTATTTTTTTTTCTAAGATGCCAAAGATAAATATAGAAATAAGAAATGAGTTTATGTATGGTATGTTTAAAATACATTTATTGGTTTTATTTCAATATTGTTATTAATAGTATAGTTGAATGTTTTTATTTAGTATACATTGTCATTTAATTATGAATTGTTATCTGTTATCAGTTGTAATAGGTAACTTAACATATATATATGTTGCATTAAAAATAAATAGAGAATATTAAAATATCCTCCATGTTACATCTTTGAATTTATTTTTTATATTGATTGTGAATAATAATGGTTATATACATACATTATTACCCAGGACTACTACAAAAGTAATGTTGGGAATATTTTTTTCTTCTTATAGTATGGAGTATTTGAAATGATATCCTTTATATTAAATTGAAATCAATGTATATAAGTGAAAAAGTCACAATAGTGTTCTATGTACTGCCACCAAACTAAAATTCATGTGGTTATATAGATATGTTCTTCATCTAAGGATATCAATAGAAAGAAGACATTTTGATGATATCAGTCATGTTAATCAAAATTTGGAAATCCAATTAATTTATTTTAAAGATCCTTTAATATTAGCAATCCTCACAGTTTAACTTGTAAAGTAGTGGGGAAAAAATGACTTTTATTAAGAATGAAACACAATTTTCAATGATAACAATTACAAAATTTCAAAAATGTTATTTATGAAATTCTTAGATATGTTGGTTGCATTCGAATGAAATAAAATAAAATAATTAAAAAAAACATGGAATAATTTTTATTCATTCATTCATTCATTAAAATAATTTTCTGCTGCAAAATTTTTAGCAGTTATGGCCTGTCTGGTTGGTGCATCATTGCAGATCACCTCTGGAAAATTACCTCAAGTGATATTTCATTTGCATCATCCTCAATTTCACATCCTCTGCGAATTGCAATGTTATGAAGTATACAGCATACCAGAATTATTTTGGCAACCTTTTCTGGAGCGTACTGCATCACACCAGTTGAGTGGTCAAGACAACAAAAGCACATTTTGAACAATCCAAAGGTTCTCTCACTGATTCCTCGGGTGGATCTGTGTGCCTCGTTAAATTTAACCTCACATTTTCTGTGAGGATTATTGTATTGTGTGAATAACCATTCTCTACTAAAATAACCTGTGTCCCCTATTTAAAAAAAAAATAAAAAAAAAAAAATAAATAACATTTAGAATATTAATACAATTGAAATATGATAAATTTAAAGACAATAGACTTTATTAAGATATTACTATCTAGTTCACAAACATAATGAAAGGGACATTGCAATTAAAACTACACTTATCTTATATATATTGAGAATGCATTAATGTATAAATAATTACCTAAAAGCCATCCTTCGGGCATCTCTCCATCCTCAAACTTCTGATATAACCCCGACTGACGCAAGATATAGGAATCATTTCAGGACCCAGGGAAGTTGGAATGGACACTGATTATTTGCATTTTATGGTCACACACCATCTGAACGTTGAGAGAATGGTACTGTTTTCTATTATGGTAAACTTCTTCACATTCACATGCTGGTTTTACTGCCACATGTGTGCAATTGATGGCTCCGAGTACATTGGGCATTCCTGACATTCTATAAAAGTTGGACTTCACAGATTGCCACTCTTCAGGAGTAGATGGAAGGCACACATACCTTGGAAATATGACCATCAATGCATTTATTACTTTTGTAAGGTGCCTAGAAAATGCAAACTGACTTATGCCAATTATGAAGCTAGACACAGCCTGGAAATAACCCATGGCAAATAAGTGTTATGCTGCTAACAGTTTTAAGAGTCCAGGTATGGCTTGTGAACGCTCTGTCATTGGCTCCAGGTATTCTGCTATTTCATTGTAAAGGTCCATTATAGCTTCTCTGTCCAAAAAAATCTCTCTGTATAACCTCATAATACGAAATGGCTTCAAAACCCTATACGAGGGAGGAAAATTCTTGGGACTCTCCTTCTTTGACCTCCTCTCCTTCTTTGTAATTCATATTTTCAACCTCCATCCTGATAGGCCCCTTGAATTAATACTCTCCCAACACAAAGGTTAGAGCACTTATTGGCTAAGTTAAATTTAGCACATGAAATACGGAAGTAAGTGTAACATGCTCTGTATACAAACAATCCGGAGTGTGTGAAAAAAACACATACCTTTAACATCTTGCACTCACGAAAAGAGAATCAACTGTTTACTAAATAAAGAAATAAAGGTAGGATCCACGTAGATAAGCTAGTTAGGGTTTTTATTCATAAAAATGGTTGTGGAAAATTAAAATAATAAAAACAGATAGAAAAACTAGACTGATACGCCAGTTGTCTACATAAACGCCAAGGGGAAATATTATATCCCCTATATCTTTATATAGGTCTTATATATAGACCGAATAAGGATCTATAACAAGATAAGGTATCATCATTCATTGTTAGACAGAATTAAGATATTTGTGAGACAAAAATGAATTCAATGAAAGATAGAATGAAAATTACTATAAGACAAAAAATGTATATTATTTTAACTGGCTAATTGTGAAAATAATTAACGATGATGCTGATGAGATGTAACATACAATTAAATGGACATATATCTTTTATTCTAGAGATGTATAATGAAATGAAATGTAAATCTATGTTCTATGTCATCACTTGATTGTATAGGATATATATTGCTTTTTAAGATTGTTGCTTTATATATATGGCTTAAGATAAGATATACAGCTTTAATGTTCATATAGGTAGATCCAGAGTGTAGATTTTGAGCATGCAGATGGATGTAATTAATTAGAGAACACGCCCCCTAAAAGGGAGGATATGGTTCATCTCTGTTAGGTAGGAGCTATATAAAACAGGTGTATTGGTAAGGTGTATGCTATGCCTGAGGAAATTGCCTTTTAGCACCGAGAAATGCATTGCATGTATAGGGGGATATTTGGATACCTTTATTCCACTTTTGTATTTGTTTTTAAACTTTTTAATAAATACCATATTTTACTAAAACCGTAATTGAGTGAAAACACCTTTCCTGCCTGTGATTATTGAGTTCCTATTGGAGTACCATTATTGGCACTTCCTTGCACCTGGATCCTGTCTATTGAGAGAACCTTAGTGGGGTGAGCAAATTTTGACGCAAAAATACACACAAAAGGACACTTCAATGCTTAGTAAATGGCGCCCATAGTGGTTATCAATGTCTGTCTGCTGCTGCTATACAGGGTACAGTGTATACAGAGCTGGAGTGGTTCTGTACTTATATACTATAGCAGGGTATAGTGGTGTTTAATGCCTGTCTGCTGCTGCTATACAGGGACCATCTGTGCCAGGTACAGTGTGTGCAGAGCTGGGATAATTATATACTTATATACTATAACAGGGTATAGTGGTGTTTAATGCCCGTCTGCTGCTGTTATACAGGGACCATCTGTGCCAGGTACAGTGTGTGCAGAGCTGGGGTAGTTCTATACTTATATACTATAGCAGGGTATAGTGGTGTTTAATGCCCGTCTGCTGCTGTTATACAGGGACCATCTCTGCCAGGTACAGTGTGTACAGAGCTGGTGTAGTTCTATACTTATATACTATAGCAGGGTATAGTACTGATCAATGCCTGTCTGCTGCTGCTATACAGGGACTATCTGTGCCAGGTACAGTGTGTGCAGAGCTGGGGTAGTTCTATACTTATATACTATAGCAGGGTATAGTGGTGATCAATACCTGTCTGCTGCTGCTATACAGGGACCATCCGTGCCAGGTACAGTGTGTGCAGAGCTGGGGTAGTTCTATACTTATATACTATAGCAGGGTATAGTGGTGACTAATGCCTGTCTGCTGCTGTTATACAGAGACCATCTGTGCCAGGTACAGTGTGTGCAGAGCTGGGGTAGTTCTATACTTATATACTATAGCAGGGTATTGTGGTGACCAATGCCTGTCTGCTGCTGTTATACAGAGACCATCTGTGCCAGGTACAGTGTGTGCAGAGCTGGGTAGTTCTATACTTATATACTATAGCAGGGTATAGTAGTGACCAATGCCTGTCTGCTGCTGCTATACAGGGACCATCTGTGCCAGGTACAGTGTGTGCAGAGCTGGGGTAGTTCTATACTTATATACTATAGCAGGGTATAGTGGTGTTTAATGTCTGTCTGCTGCTGCTATACAGGGACGATCTGTGCCAGGTACAGTGTGTGCAGAGCTGGGGTAGTTCTATACTTATATACTATAGCAGGGTATAATAGTGATTAATGCCTGTCTGCTGCTGTTATACAGGGACCATCTGTGCCAGGTACAGTGTGTGCAGAGCTGGGGTAGTTCTATACTTATATACTATAGCAGGGTATAGTGCTGATTAATGTCTGTCTGCTGCTGCTATACAGGGTACAGTGTATACAGAGCTGGGGTAGTTCTATACTTATATACTATAGCAGGGTATAGTGCTGATTAATGTCTGTCTGCTGCTGCTATACAGGGACCATCTGTGCCAGGTACAGTAAGTGCAGAGCTGGGGTAGTTCTATACTTATATACTATAGCAGGGTATAGTGGTGTTTAATGTCTGTCTGCTGCTGCTATACAGGGACGATCTGTGCCAGGTACAGTGTGTGCAGAGCTGGGGTAGTTCTATACTTATATACTATAGCAGGGTATAATAGTGATTAATGCCTGTCTGCTGCTGTTATACAGGGACCATCTGTGCCAGGTACAGTGTGTGCAGAGCTGGGGTAGTTCTATACTTATATACTATAGCAGGGTATAATAGTGATTAATGCCTGTCTGCTGCTGTTATACAGGGACCATCTGTGCCAGGTACAGTGTGTGCAGAGCTGGGGTAGTTCTATACTTATATAATATAGCAAGGGATAGTGCTGATTAATGCCAGTCTGCTGCTGCTATACAGGGACCATCTGTGCCAGGAATGTGCCTTTTAGGTGGCGGACTTCAATCATTCTGATCTGATGCGATTGGGATGATTGACACCCCCTGCTAGCAGGGGCGGCATTGCACAAGCATTGCTGTCGGTAAATGTCCGTTCAACCCATAATAAATCTACTCCTATCTGTGAACTGTACGTTTTCTGAATAAACTTCTTCCATATCTACAGTATATCATTTTAACCATTACAATTTAAAATTAATTCCATAACTTTTAATAGTATTTCAATTGACTTTGATGTCATATTTTAATAAAAAATCTTTAATAAATATATACATGAACAATAAATAACTTTATTGCTCACCACGTCTGTCAAAGGTTACAAAACATATGGGGCGCGATCCGATATAGATCGCAGTTTGCGGCGCAAGCGAGGGAACCGGCGTCGCCCGCAGTTTCAGCTCGCAACTCGAGCTATCCCATATAGGTCGCCGTCAGATGCTAACGTGCCGTAAGTCTGACAAACCAGCGATGTCCAGAAATCTGCGTAAGTACAAATTTCTGGCGTCGCCAGTGACTTGCGCCACGTTAGAATCTGCCGGCGCCTATAAAACCTGACTAAAGTCTAAATCACCCGCACTGTCTAACACGCCTCCCTAACATAGCCCGCACTGTCTAACACGCCTCCCTAACATAGCCCGCACTGTCTAACACGCCTCCCTAACATAGCCCGCACTGTCTAACACGCCTCCCTAACAAAGCCCGACACGTCTAACCCTCTATCCGCTATCCCCCCTCACTAGCCTAACAATAAAAAAGCTATTAACCCCTAAACCGCCGCTCCCGTACCCCGCCGCAACCTAATAAAGTTATTAACCCCTAAACCGCCGCTCCCGTACCCCGCCGCCAGCTATATTATATCTATAACCCCCTAAAGTGAGCCCCTAACACCGCCGCCATCTATATTAAAATTATTAACCCCTAATGTAAGCCCCTTACACCGCCGCCATCTCTATTAAAATGATTAACCCCTAATTTAATCTACCTACCCCGCCGCCAGCTATATTATCTATATTAACCATAAGTATATTATAGTTAATATAGTTATTACATTATATATATTAACTATATTAACCCTAATTATATTAGGGTTAATATAGTTACTATAGTATTTATATTAACTATATTAACTCTATCTAACCCTAACACCCCTAACTAAATTTATATTAAATTAATCTAATTCATTTTTAAACTAAAATATTCCTATTTAAATCTAAATACTTACCTATAAAATAAACCCTAAGATAGCTACAATATAATTAATAATTACATTGTAGCTATGTTAGGGTTAATATTTATTTTACAGGTAAATTGTTAATTATTTTAACTAGGTATAATAGATATTAAAAAGTTATTAACTATTTAATATCTACCTAGTTAAAATAATTACCCAATTACCTGTAAAATAAATCCTAACCTAAGTTATAAATACACCTACACTATCAATAAATTTAATAAACTACAAACATCTATCTAAAAATACAA
Source organism: Bombina bombina (assembly GCF_027579735.1). Taxonomy (NCBI): domain Eukaryota; kingdom Metazoa; phylum Chordata; class Amphibia; order Anura; family Bombinatoridae; genus Bombina; species Bombina bombina. Next base: position 195,203,938 of record NC_069508.1, on the reverse strand, counting down.
TTAAATTAACTAAACTAAATTACAAAAAAAAACCCACTAAATTACAAAAAATAAAAAAAAATTACAAGATTTTTAAGCTAATTACACCTATTCTAAGCCCCCTAATAAAATAATAAACCCCCAAAATAAAAAAAATTCCCTGCCCTATTCTAAATTAAACAAATTTCAAAGCTCTTTACCTTACCAGCCCTTAAAAGGGCCTTTTGTGGGGCATGCCCCAAAGAATTCAGCTCTTTTGCATACAACAAATACAATCCCCCCCCCCCATTACAACCCACCACCCACATACCCCTATTCTAAAACCACCCAAACCCCCCTTAAAAAAGCCTAACACTACCCCCCTGAAGATCTCCCTACCTTGTCTTCACCACACCGGGCCGAACTCCTGATCCGATCCGGGCGATGTCTTCCTCCAAGCGGCAAAGAAGAATTCTTCCTCCGGCGATGTCTTCCTCCAAGCGGCAAAGAAGAATTCTTCCTCCGGCGACGTCTTCCTCCAAGCGGCAGCAAAGTCTTCATTCTTCCGGCGGCATCTTCAATCTTCTTTCTTCGCTCCTCCGCCGCGGAGCATCCATCCCGGCCGACTGCTGTACTACGAATGAGGTACCTTTAAATGACGTCATCCAAGATGGGGTCCGCCGAATTCCGATTGGCTGATAGGATTCTATCAGCCAATCGGAATTAAGTTAGAAAAATCTGATTGGCTGATTGAATCAGCCAATCAGATTCAAGTTCAATCCGATTGGCTGATCCGAACAGCCAATCAGATTGAGCTCGCATTCTATTGGCTGATCGGAACAGCCAATAGAATGCAAGCTCAATCTGATTGGCTGTCGCCGGAGGAAGAATTCTTCTTTGCCGCTTGGAGGAAGACATCGCCGGAGGAAGAATTCTTCTTTGCCGCTTGGAGGAAGACATCGCCCGGATCGGATCAGGAGTTCGGCCCGGTGTGGTGAAGACAAGGTAGGGAGATCTTCTGGGGGGTAGTGTTAGGCTTTTTTAAGGGGGGTTTGGGTGGTTTTAGAATAGGGGTATGTGGGTGGTGGGTTGTAATGGGGGGGGGGATTATATTTGTTGTATGCAAAAGAGCTGAATTCTTTGGGGCATGCCCCACAAAAGGCCCTTTTAAGGGCTGGTAAGGTAAAGAGCTTTGAAATTTGTTTAATTTAGAATAGGGCAGGGAATTTTTTTTATTTTGGGGGTTTATTATTTTATTAGGGGGCTTAGAATAGGTGTAATTAGCTTAAAAATCTTGTAATCTTTTTTTTATTTTTTGTAATTTAGTGTTTGTTTTTTTTTGTAATTTAGTTTAGTTAATTTAATTGTATTTTTAGATAGATGTTTGTAGTTTATTAAATTTATTGATAGTGTAGGTGTATTTATAACTTAGGTTAGGATTTATTTTACAGGTAATTGGGTAATTATTTTAACTAGGTAGATATTAAATAGTTAATAACTATTTAATATCTATTATACCTAGTTAAAATAATTAACAATTTACCTGTAAAATAAATATTAACCCTAACATAGCTACAATGTAATTATTAATTATATTGTAGCTATCTTAGGGTTTATTTTATAGGTAAGTATTTAGATTTAAATAGGAATATTTTAGTTTATAAATGAATTAGATTAATTTAATATAAATTTAGTTAGGGTTAGATAGAGTTAATATAGTTAATATAAATACTATAGTAACTATATTAACTATATTAACCCTAATATAATTAGGGTTAATATAGTTAATATATATAATGTAATACCTATATTAACTATAATATACTTAGGGTTAATATAGATAATATAGCTGGCGGCGGGGTAGGTAGATTAAATTAGGGGTTAATCATTTTAATAGAGATGGCGGCGGTGTAAGGGGCTTACATTAGGGGTTAATAATATTAATATAGCTGGCGGCGGTATAGGGGGATTAGATTAGGGGTTAATAATTTTTATATAGGTGGCGGCGGTGTAAGGGGTCAGAATAGGGGATAGATAAGGTAGATGGCGGCGGTTTTAGGGGCTCACAGTAGGGGGTTAGTTTATGTAGATGGCGGCAGGGTCCGGGAGCGGCGGTTTAGGGGTTAATAACTTTATTAGGGATTTCGGGGGGGGGGATCGCGGTTGACAGGTAGATAGGCATTGCGCATGCGTTAGGTGTTAGGTTTTATTTAGCAGATCGCGGTTGACAGGGAGATAGACATTGCGCATGCGTTAGGTGTTAGGTTTATTTTCTAGTTAGTTTAGGGAGTTACGGGGCTCCAATAGTCAGCGTAAGGCTTCTTACGGCTGCTTTTTGTGGCGAGGTGAAAATGGAATAAGTTTTCTCCATTTTCGCCACGTAAGTCCTTACGCTGCATATTGGATACCAAACTGCGCTGGTTTGGTATACCTGCCTATGGCCCAAAAAACTACGGGCGACGGCAGAAATATACGCGCGTAACTTCTAGGTTACGCCGTATATAGGATACCAAATCAGCGTAAATATTGGTGTCGCCGGCTTTTGCGGGCGACGATTTATATCGGATCGACCCCATGAGCTTCAAGATGGTGGTACCCAATATGGAAATGCTAAAAGTACTGACTCCTGAGCCATATAAAAAATACTTCTTCACTCTAAAGGTGTGTAATGAGAATGAGAGAGTTTACATTGCCAGATAACATTAACATAATTAACAGTAAATTATATTTAAGAAGTTAACATATAAGTATTAAAACACCTCCACAAAAATAATATTCTTGTTTTCGCTCTGTAGCCAATCAGAAGTAATTATAGCTGCATGCAAGTCTGTTATTTGTGCACAATAAAGCATAAAGAAAAAAAATATTTTAGCATTTCAATCTCCACCACAGTGGGATTTCGACAGGTAAGTTATTTTGGTCTAAATCATCTACCTTTTAATAGGGATATCAGGAGTCAGTATTGAACTGGAAAACCCTGTATTCCTAGCAGCTGTACATTCAAATCTAGGTAAAAAAAACGGGACACTTAAAGGGACACTAAACACACATTTTTTTCTTTCATGATTTAGATAGAGCATGCAATATTAAGCAACTTTCTATTTTACTCCTATTGTCAATTTTTCTTTTGTTTCCTTGCTATCTTTATTTAAAAAACAGGGATGTAAAGCTTAGCAGCTTGCCCATTTTAGTTGCAGCACCCTGGATAGCGCTTGCTTATTGGTAGGTACCTTTAGAAAACCAATAAGCAAGCATAACCCAGGTTCTGAACCAGAAATGGGCTGCTCCTGCATTTAGAAAGTTGCTTAAAATTACCTGAATCATTAAAGAAACAAATGGGTATAGTATCCCTTTAAATATCAATGTTTAGTCCTCTGAGCAGCAAGCAGCTACATATATAAAGGTCTATGCGTTGCTCTTATGAGTTTCATTACTACACATGCACAGTGTCACTTCTTTGTAAATCATTGATGCTTCAAGGGATATGAAACCCAATTTTTTTTTCTTTCATGATTCAGATAGAGCGTGTAATTTTAAGCAACATTCTAATTTACTCTTATTATTTATTTTTCTTTGTTCTCTTGCTATCTTTATTTTAAAAGCAGGAATGTAAGCTTAGGAGCCAGCCCATTTTTTGTTTAGCACCCGGGTAGCACTTGCTGATTGGTGGCTACATATAACTGGAAAGCTGAAATAAAGAGACCATTGAAAAACACATAAGTATCACTACCTGAAGAAAATCACCACTTTTTAATTTTTACTGTCAAGAAAACAGTGCTCAATATACTACTGATAGAAAAATATGCACTTGTAAACAAGGGTTTTAGAGGGACAGTCAACACCAGAATTTTTGTTGCTTAAAAAGAAAGATAATCCCTTTATTACCCATTCCCCAGTTTTGCATAACCAACACTGTTATAATAATACATGTTTTACCTCTGTAATTATCTTGTATCTAAGCCTCTGCTGACTGCCCACTTATTTCAGTTCTTTTGAAAGGCATGCAGTTTAGCCAATCAGTGCTCACTCCTAGGTCACTTTATGTGCATGAGCTCAATGTTATCTATATGAAACATGTGAACTAATGCCCTCTAGTGGTCAAAATGTATTCAGATTAGAGGCAGTCTTCAAGGTCTAAGAAATTAGAATATGAACCTCCTAGGTTTGGCTTTCAACTAAGAATACCAAGAGAACAAAGCAAAATTGGTGATTTAAATCATGAAAGTTTTTCTGGACTTGACTGTTTTCAGTGTCAGTGGCACAAAGGGTAAAAATGATTGCTCTTTTACTTTTCACAAAAGGGGATACATCATTGCTTTCAATGTGTTCATTGCGTAAAAAGTCAGATACTTTTATTAAACTGAAACATTGTTATTATAATGTAAAACCCAATTAGGGGATAAATTAATCTTTTAATAAAAAAATGTGGCTGTGTGCTGTTTTGATAACTGGTCAGATTACTGATCCATAACTTATTGGTATTTAAAATTAGTAAATAATCAGTGTCTTGTACATTACTAGCAGCATGGTTGAGGAGGGAAATAGGAGGAACACAGCATAGTTATACATATATACAGTATAACTTGACTATAATGTCAACACACACAAATGCTTTGAGAAAACAATTTGCAGAACCTAAAAATAAATAGGATGAAATGTCTTATTTGGTTAAAGTAAGTTATTGACTCTCTACATGATTTTTCATATTGATACAGTTGGAATCTTCTTTAATAATCCTTTTTACAGATTCAAAAAAAATTGAGTGAGAAAACATTCATGACACCTATACCATTTTAAATTGCCTACAAATTATGACTTCAAATTTAATTTTATAACTAGTATTTAAACATCATCTATTACTAGACTACCTTCATTTTGCTTTTTAAATGTTGTATTTAATAAAAAATATATATTTTATGAGCATGTAGAAGCAAGGATATTTTGTTCAAATGTGAACAGCATCTGTAGAAAATCCACAGGGACCTATGTGTTGGATCTTATTCCAAGCAGAGTGGCGTGACATGTCTCAATTACTTTAACATCAAAACCATAGAGCAAATGCCAGCTTGCTACCTACATTTGTAAAGGAAGCAAGCACAAAGACATCAGGTCTGAGGAAAGGAAAAAAAGATGGTTATACTTATACTATATGGCACATGGCTTATACATTACTCTATTATTTATTAACTGCTCCATTGAATGGGAGGGCACAGTGCTATCATCCATTATACCTGCTGTCTATGAAGGATTCCACTGTATTAAACTCTGAAACTGGCATTCATTCCTTATTCTTAAGTGGTAAGAAGCAACATATCCCCTGTATTGGTTGTAAAGATGGTACATATACAATAAGAAAGTGCCCAGGCACAGGGAACACAATACTACATAGAGTTAGCCTTTCCTCTTTCAAATATATGGTCTTATGCCACTCTAGTGCAGATGATAGCTGTAAAAATACCTTCTGCACCAGCAAGCTGGATAAGGCTAGCTCTAATGTAGCCTTTGGCATCTACTTATCAAGCTGTCAACCACAAATACGCTGGAATTCCTCAGCGTATTTGTGGCGAGCCTGATTCCCCTTAGTTATCAAACCCTACAGACCGGCAAAAGTAGAATTTTGTGACGTAACATACGATCCGCCGGGCAAAGTCCGAAACAGACTGATGCTTACGTCATTACAGATGTTCTGAATGCAAATTCGGCACTATCTGACTACTTTTGTAAGTTAACAAAATTCTACCAGGTACGCTCACCACTATTACGGCCCAGTGTACCTGGTTTTCAATCCGCCGCCCTGGAGGCGGCGGATACCATAGGTATCAATGGGAGTCTGAAAGCAGCGAAAGCTCATGTTCTCTGCTGCCGATATCCCATTGATTCCTATAGTAATGTTTACACCTAACACCCTAACATGTACCCCGAGTCTAAACACCCCTAATCTGCCGCCCCCTACACCGCCTCCACCTACATTATACTTATTAACCCCTAATCTGCTGCCCCGCCTCTGCCGCCACCTACATTATACTTATTAACCCCTAATCTGCCTCCCTATATCTGCCGCCACCTACCTACATTTATTAACCCCTAATCTGCCGCCCCCAACGTCGCCGCCACTATATTAAATTTATTAACCCCTAAACCTAAGTCTAACCCTAACCCTAACACCCCCTAATTTAAATATAATTAAAATAAATCTAAATAAAAGTTCCTATCATTAACTAAATAATTCCTATTTAAAACTAAATACTTACCTATACAATAAACCCTAAGCTTGCTACAATATAACTAATAGTTACATTGTAGCTATCTTAGGGTTTATTTTTATTTTACAGACAAGTTTGTTTTTATTTTAACTAGGTAGAATAGTTATGAAATAGTTATTAACTATTTACTAACTACCTAGTTGAAATAAATACAAAATTACCTGTAAAATAAAACCTAACCTAAGTTACAATTACACCTAACACTACATTATAATTAAATGAATTCCCTAAATTAAATACAATTAAACAAAATTAAATAAAATTATCTAAAGTACAAAAACCCCCCCACTAAATTACAGAAAATAATAAACAAATTACAAGATTTTTAAACTAATTACACCTAATCTAATCGCCCTAACAAAATAAAAAAGCCCCCCCCCAAAAAAATAAAAAAGCCCTACACTAAATTACAAATACACTAAATTACAAATAGCCCTTAGAAGGGCCTTTTGCGGGGCATTGCCCCAAAGTAATCAGCTCTTTTGCATACAAAGAGAGAAGCGCTCTACCAGGAACAAACAACAGCTCAGTGGCTTGTTCTATGGCGATTTACCACCCGGAAGCAGCCTCTTTTAGACCAGTGTGCTTTTCACAGAAGAAAACTTTCCTGAAGTATATCAGTCTGATCCCGCCAAGTAAGGTCAGTCCAGCCCCGAAATACCAGGCAATTCTCCTCTGAACAAGGAACATGACAACCCCAGACGATCGTTTCGGCCTCCTATGGGCCTCGTCAGTGAGGTGCAGCCACATTCCTCTAAGCACACTGGGCAAGGAGTCCACGTCTGGTTTCCCCCATCACCCATAGGGAGACTTCCCCAGGGTCATAATAATTTGCATACAAAGAGAGAAGCGCTCTACCAGGAACGAACAACAGCTCAGTGGCTTGTTCTATGGCGATTTACCACCCGGAAGCAGCCTCTTTTAGACCAGTGTGCTTTTCACAGAAGAAAACTTTCCTGAAGTATATCAGTCTGATCCCGCCAAGTAAGGTCAGTCCAGCCCCGAAATACCAGGCAATTCTCCTCTGAACAAGGAACATGACAACCCCAGACGATCGTTTCGGCCTCCTATGGGCCTCGTCAGTGAGGTGCAGCCACATTCCTCTAAGCACACTGGGCAAGGAGTCCACGTCTGGTTTCCCCCATCACCCATAGGGAGACTTCCCCAGGGTCATAATAATTTGCATACAAAGAGAGAAGCGCTCTACCAGGAACGAACAACAGCTCAGTGGCTTGTTCTATGGCGATTTACCACCCGGAAGCAGCCTCTTTTAGACCAGTGTGCTTTTCACAGAAGAAAACTTTCCTGAAGTATATCAGTCTGATCCCGCCAAGTAAGGTCAGTCCAGCCCCGAAATACCAGGCAATTCTCCTCTGAACAAGGAACATGACAACCCCAGACGATCGTTTCGGCCTCCTATGGGCCTCGTCAGTGAGGTGCAGCCACATTCCTCTAAGCACACTGGGCAAGGAGTCCACGTCTGGTTTCCCCCATCACCCATAGGGAGACTTCCCCAGGGTCATAATAATTTGCATACAAAGAGAGAAGCGCTCTACCAGGAACGAACAACAGCTCAGTGGCTTGTTCTATGGCGATTTACCACCCGGAAGCAGCCTCTTTTAGACCAGTGTGCTTTTCACAGAAGAAAACTTTCCTGAAGTATATCAGTCTGATCCCGCCAAGTAAGGTCAGTCCAGCCCCGAAATACCAGGCAATTCTCCTCTGAACAAGGAACATGACAACCCCAGACGATCGTTTCGGCCTCCTATGGGCCTCGTCAGTGAGGTGCAGCCACATTCCTCTAAGCACACTGGGCAAGGAGTCCACGTCTGGTTTCCCCCATCACCCATAGGGAGACTTCCCCAGGGTCATAATAATTTGCATACAAAGAGAGAAGCGCTCTACCAGGAACGAACAACAGCTCAGTGGCTTGTTCTATGGCGATTTACCACCCGGAAGCAGCCTCTTTTAGACCAGTGTGCTTTTCACAGAAGAAAACTTTCCTGAAGTATATCAGTCTGATCCCGCCAAGTAAGGTCAGTCCAGCCCCGAAATACCAGGCAATTCTCCTCTGAACAAGGAACATGACAACCCCAGACGATCGTTTCGGCCTCCTATGGGCCTCGTCAGTGAGGTGCAGCCACATTCCTCTAAGCACACTGGGCAAGGAGTCCACGTCTGGTTTCCCCCATCACCCATAGGGAGACTTCCCCAGGGTCATAATAATTTGCATACAAAGAGAGAAGCGCTCTACCAGGAACGAACAACAGCTCAGTGGCTTGTTCTATGGCGATTTACCACCCGGAAGCAGCCTCTTTTAGACCAGTGTGCTTTTCACAGAAGAAAACTTTCCTGAAGTATATCAGTCTGATCCCGCCAAGTAAGGTCAGTCCAGCCCCGAAATACCAGGCAATTCTCCTCTGAACAAGGAACATGACAACCCCAGACGATCGTTTCGGCCTCCTATGGGCCTCGTCAGTGAGGTGCAGCCACATTCCTCTAAGCACACTGGGCAAGGAGTCCACGTCTGGTTTCCCCCATCACCCATAGGGAGACTTCCCCAGGGTCATAATAATTTGCATACAAAGAGAGAAGCGCTCTACCAGGAACGAACAACAGCTCAGTGGCTTGTTCTATGGCGATTTACCACCCGGAAGCAGCCTCTTTTAGACCAGTGTGCTTTTCACAGAAGAAAACTTTCCTGAAGTATATCAGTCTGATCCCGCCAAGTAAGGTCAGTCCAGCCCCGAAATACCAGGCAATTCTCCTCTGAACAAGGAACATGACAACCCCAGACGATCGTTTCGGCCTCCTATGGGCCTCGTCAGTGAGGTGCAGCCACATTCCTCTAAGCACACTGGGCAAGGAGTCCACGTCTGGTTTCCCCCATCACCCATAGGGAGACTTCCCCAGGGTCATAATAATTTGCATACAAAGAGAGAAGCGCTCTACCAGGAACGAACAACAGCTCAGTGGCTTGTTCTATGGCGATTTACCACCCGGAAGCAGCCTCTTTTAGACCAGTGTGCTTTTCACAGAAGAAAACTTTCCTGAAGTATATCAGTCTGATCCCGCCAAGTAAGGTCAGTCCAGCCCCGAAATACCAGGCAATTCTCCTCTGAACAAGGAACATGACAACCCCAGACGATCGTTTCGGCCTCCTATGGGCCTCGTCAGTGAGGTGCAGCCACATTCCTCTAAGCACACTGGGCAAGGAGTCCACGTCTGGTTTCCCCCATCACCCATAGGGAGACTTCCCCAGGGTCATAATAATTTGCATACAAAGAGAGAAGCGCTCTACCAGGAACGAACAACAGCTCAGTGGCTTGTTCTATGGCGATTTACCACCCGGAAGCAGCCTCTTTTAGACCAGTGTGCTTTTCACAGAAGAAAACTTTCCTGAAGTATATCAGTCTGATCCCGCCAAGTAAGGTCAGTCCAGCCCCGAAATACCAGGCAATTCTCCTCTGAACAAGGAACATGACAACCCCAGACGATCGTTTCGGCCTCCTATGGGCCTCGTCAGTGAGGTGCAGCCACATTCCTCTAAGCACACTGGGCAAGGAGTCCACGTCTGGTTTCCCCCATCACCCATAGGGAGACTTCCCCAGGGTCATAATAATTTGCATACAAAGAGAGAAGCGCTCTACCAGGAACGAACAACAGCTCAGTGGCTTGTTCTATGGCGATTTACCACCCGGAAGCTCTACTCTGTGAAAAGCATTGCTGGGCTAAAAGAAGTTGCACTCAGGTGGTAAATCGCCATAGAACAGGCTAACAATGGTATTGAGCTGGTTGTTCGTTCCTGTGAGTGCATTTCTCTCTGTGTGTATTTAGTCTCCCTATGGGAAAAAGGGTCAACCAGACGTGGACTCCTTGCTCAGTGTGCTTAGAGGAATACTGCTACACCTCACTGACGAGGCCCAATGAAGGCTGAAACGATCGTCTGGGGTTGCTGTGTTCCTTGTTCAGAGAGGAATTGCCTGGTATTTCGGCGCTGGACTGACCGTCATAGGCGGGACCAGACTGATATACTACAGGACAGTTCTACTCTGTGAAAAGCATTGCTGGGCTAAAAGAAGTTGCACCCAGGTGGTAAATCGCCATAGAACAGGCTAACAATGGTATTGAGCTGGTTGTTCGTTCCTGTGAGTGCATTTCTCTCTGTGTGTATTTAATCAGCTCTTTTACCTGTAAAAAAAAGTACTAATCCCCCCCCCAAAATTAAAACCCACCACCCACACAACCAACCCTACACTAAAACCCACCCAAAACCCCCTTAAAAAAAACTATCTTCCGCTTCAGGCGGAGCTGAAGCGGCGTGGGTTGGAAGCAGCATCCGCTGCTTCATAAATCGACCCCTATGTGTTGGGAATTAAGAAATGCCTTGTTTAAAATGAAAGAACATTTACATTTTGTCATTGTCAGAACCAAAAAAATTAACATGTTTAGATGCTACTATTCATTTTTTTTTCAGAACAATGTCCCTTTTAATATTAAAATAATATATTTTTTCCCATGTAAAACTAGGGTTAATTAGATCAATGATAAAAAGAAGTAACTTTATCAAGGAAATACATTTGAATGCAACCATTCTAACATTCATAAATATATTGCAAATGCAGATTGTCATGGGATGGTTTTGTAGCAGATTTAAACTCAAATTTCAGGCTTTGTGATGAAACATTAGGGAAGCAATTCTGGAGAAGTAATGGCTTTATTAAAGTCTGGTCTACGGTCTGCCAAGCGCTTTATAGACACTGATTGGTACTGAGACAGGAAATTAAGGACTGTAGGAAAGCAACCTTTGCCCTTTTTTTGTTCTCTTTTAATAAAATCATTAAAAATACTTTCCTCAAAGTCAGATGTTACTGGAAAACTTTTAACAATGTATTTCAACAAAAAGTAAACATGCAATATGTTTTCATACAGTAAATCCCTTCTCTACATGCCTTACACAAATTGCTGCAAGCAATACGAGGGGTTTCGTTTTAATAAAGTTCCTGTCTGTTTTGTCCCAATTCTCTCACCTGCTTAACAAGGAAATGTTCCTTAGTCTATATTAATACCACAAAACATTTTATACTATTAACGCAAAATAGCCTGTGGGCAGATTTATATCAATATTGTTTAGATTTAGACTCATCTGTTTAGAACTGAAATATTAAATGGTAAAGCTTAAAAAGGAATTTAAAAATGATATTTATAGGGAGTAACTCCACTAAAGAAGGAAATAAACCAGTTATTTTTGTAGACTTGTAGACAATATGAATGTGCACATGCATGTAAGCACGCAAACTCATACACACTCACAAAAATCAGCATATAGTGAATATATAGCAAGACAAAGGCCTAGATTAAGCTTATTAGCCTGTCTAGCCAGATCCATCTTTAAATTCATGGTGCCTCATTTTACCTACTTGTTCTACTTTTAAAATATACAGTTGTGCTAAATGGCCCAATACTTGACATATCACAAAGCCAACATAAACCGCTAAATATAAAAAAACAAATAGAGACTCATTTTGGAAACTCATTATTGTGTGTAATTGCTAAATATTCATATGTCTGTTTTGTTATGCTGAAGTAGTCTTGTTGGAAAGAACAGAATTTCTCTCAGCAACCTCACAGTTGCAAACCAGAGGCTGACTGTGAGCATACCAGGGTGTTCTCAACATGCAGATTAAAAAAGATGTCTTTGCCTGTGTGAAGTATCATATCTTGCGGGCTGCGGTCATGTTAGATTGTTAGATGGTTTGTCTCTATTTATTGTTCTTGAACCATATACTTGAGAGCTGAAGTCTGCTTTACCACGGGTATCCTTTGTGAAGGAGCAGTAACACACTACTGGGAGCTAGCTGAACAAATCAGATGAACCACTGACAAGAGGCATATATGTGCCGCCACCAATCAGCAGCAATCTCCCAGTATGCATTGCTGCTCTTGAGCCTACAAAGGAATATTTTTCAGTTATACCTTCATCAGCAAAAACGCTTCTATTAAAACGTATTACTGTTTTTCTGCACCATACACACATATTCTATAAGGGCCCTGCACCACATGCTTGATCATGGAGCTGGCGGTGGTGTGTATTGCTTCTAAAGACATAATGAGTGTCATACAAGCCACCGCTGGCTCTCTGAGAAGGTGTGGTGTTTGAATACTGATACACAACCTTCACAGCATATGTGTGTATGTCACTGAAAAACATTTAATAGAAGGCTTTTTTTTCTGATTAAGGTATCTTGCAAAATATTTATTTTTCAAATTGAAATGCACCCCTGCACATTTCATTATTTCTCTTAGTATCTATTTTTGAAAAATTAATTCTCATGAGAGTGCATCTATCTTTAGCCATCTTGCATCAGTGTTTGCAACAATGTTTATATGTATGTTATACATTGTTGCAAATACTGGTGAAAGGAATGCTAAAGTCATGTGCACACCTAGGATTATTTTTTTTAAAAAAAGGATACCAGCAGAACTAATCAAAATTGATAATAGAATTAAATTAGTAAGTTGTCTAATATTCATGCTCTATTGGAATCATAACTATTTAATTTTAACTTAACTGTCCCTTTAATAGGACCAGCATCTACAGACTTATAAAGGACAGAAGTAATTGATCATCTCAGAATAATTATAGTTTTATAAGCAATTAAAAGATTTATTTTATATGCAGACCTTTTGTAATGCTTAATTATTCATATAGACTTGACATATATATAAAAAACATTAAAGGGACAGTCTTCTTGAATTTTTTTTATTGTTGATTTCTTTATTACAACACAGTTATATTAATATACTTTTTACAATCTTAAATACAAACTACTTCCACTGTGAGCGGACAGCATGCAAGCTAGGCCTTAAAGGGACACTGAACCCAATTTTTTTCTTTTGTGATTCAGACAGAGCATGCAATTTTAAGCAACTTTCTAATTTACTCCTATTATCAAATTTTCTTCAATCTCTTGGTATATTTATTTGAAAAGCAAAAATGTAAGTTTAGATGCCGGACCATTTTTGGTGAACATTCTGGGTTGTCCTTGCTGATTGGACAGCACCAATAAACTAGTGCTGTCCATTTTACTGAACCAAAAATTGCTGGCTCCTTAGCTTAGATGCCATCTTTTTCAAATAAAGATAGCAAGAGAACAAAGAAAAAAAAAGTTGCTTAAAATTTCATGCTCTATCTGAATCATGAAAGAAAAATTTTGGGTTCAGTGTCCCTTTAAGTCTCAAAGTCTGTTAGTCGTTGGGTAAATACAATACAAGGACATCTGTAATATTGGAAATAAAGCAATACCTATCTTAGAGAATGATCCTATGATAGGGGAATATGTTGCTGAAAAGGGTATACATTTGCGTGTCTAGAAGAGCAAGGACACTTGAAGACATCATTTAAAGAGATTTTTCTAACAAAGGGGGACAAACGAGAAGTTGGTTGCACCCTCAAAAGGGCTTCTTCAAGTGTGGAACTGTGCCTTGTATGAGTTGTGATTATGTGTCCAAGGGTACTTTTGCTCAAGTGGGACAAATAAGAAATAGAAGATATTTGGTCACCTTACTTGTACCTCTAGATATGTAGTGTATTTACTGACATGCAATAGTGGTAAGACACAATATACTGGATGCACAACCCATCTTCTAAAGGACCGCATTAGAGAGCACATTCATTTCATCAAGGCTGACCATCCCAAGACACAAGTAGCTGAACATTTTAGACTTCATGGAGATTTAGGTTCTGGTAATGCTTTTTTCTTTCAGGCTATAGACTGGGTACAGAATAGACATGTGCGATTCGTTTAATATCGATTCGGAAATTCAGCCGAATTCGTAAAAATCGGGATTCGGATCGATTCGGATTTCCGAATTAAAATAGTGCTGAATTTACCGAATAAATCCGAATTAGTATGGATTTATTCGGATTTATTCGGTAGATTTGGATGGCCATGGATTACCCTAGTATTGTACAGTATATTAGGTTATATCACTCTGCTATGGGTTACACCTAATATACAGTACATAATACTAGTCTAATACACACTTACACAGCATATCCCACCGAATTTCCGAACTGAACCGAATCAAACCAAATCCTGCCGAATTTATTAGAATCTGAATGAATCCGAAACGAATCCGAACCGAATTGATTCGAATTTTTCCGAATTTGAATTGATCCGAACCAAAATTCGAAAAAATCTGAATCGATCCGAACCGAACTGAACCAAATTTTTTCGCCATCCACATATCTAGTACAGAATAATATAAGATGGGTGACAAGCTAGGTAGGTTAAATAGGAAAGAAGCATACTGGATATTTGTCCTACAAATTGGCACTCCACATGGTATTAAGGAGATCTGGGATCTCAAAGCCTATACGGACATAGAATAAGAATGACAATGGCTTAATATTTTTTGAATTATAAATACTGAGTAAAGCTATACAAAGCTATTAATCTAAAATACATGATAGGAGCACTAACACTAGCAACAGTGTTAGTTATAGTTTGTTTAATTTGTTATCAATCCTGTCATTTTTATCTTCTCTTCTTCTTTGTTTTCTTCTCTCTTGTACAGATTTGGATATAAACATTAATATACTGGGATCGAGATATCATGCCAACAATTCCAGAATATATACTAATATTCACGGTTATTATATACTGTTATTTTCTTTTACTAATGCTGGATTGTTATAATTATTTTATTTATCTCGCTTCTATGCATTTTTGAATCTTTGAGAAATTTATTTGAAACATTTTTCAATTTGTATCAACTTTAGATATACTGTACATTCCATCTGAGGGTCAGAAAACAATAGTAATATTATTACCTTATTGTATGTAGCATATTTTGGATTATCATTTTTTACACTGCTTTATCTATGCACTTATTTGTAACACTGTTTTTAACTTGTATAACAATGGGTTTATAATGTATGCTATTTAAGACTTGAAGGGGAGTTACCATTTATCCCTGACCAAGTGCCTGTCGACATGAAACGCGTAGGCTGTTTCACTAGCATGTTTGGCTCTTGCATAAGCTTCACTTGATACAAATAAAGATGTCTTTCACTTTCACCACCTTCAAGAATCGTTTATTTAGCTTTTTAATATACTTTTTACCTCTGTGATTACCTCTGTATCTAAGCTTCTGCAGACTGCCCCCTTATCTTAATTCTTTTGGCAGACTTGTGGTTTAGCCAATTATTGCTAACTCATAAATAACTCCACAGGAGTGAGCACAGTGTTATCTATATGACACACATGAACTAGCAATGTCTAGCTGTCAAAAATTGGGAAAATTCACAGAGTTTAAGAGACGACCTTCAAGGGCTTAAAAATTAGCATGTTAGTCTACTTTCAACCAAGAATACCAAGAGAACATAGCAAATTGGATGATTAAAGTATATTGGAAAGTTGTTTTAAATTGAATGTCCTACCTGAATCATGAAAGTTTAATTTTACTAGACTTTCTATTTGTGAAAAAATAGTCAAAATGCAGATAAGAAGTGGACTTCAAAGGCTTAGAAATTAGTTTGTGCCTACCTAGGTTTAGCTTTTAACAAGAGAACAAAGCAAATTTGATGATAAAAATAAATTAGAAAGTTGTTTACAATATCCTGCACTATACACGTTTAACTTTTACTTGACTCTCCCTTTAATGTACCTTAAATTTGTTATATTAATAATGCTACATTCAAAAAACAAGGATCCAAGGATAAAATGAATTAAATATGTTGTTAATGTACTAACCAAGTGAGCAAAGGCTATTTCCATGCCAAATAACTGAAAGAAGACCAGTAATACTCACATATATTAAACCATGATTCCATTTAGACCATCACTCACTGGCGTAGAACTTTATGTCCAGTTACATTTTACAATAGATGTCAAGGTGTTAACTTATATATATTTCAACTGACAATATCCTTTTTTTTTCAGCTACATAAATCACTAAACGTGCTATAAAAGTTCAAGTTGAATTTATCGCAGAGGTTCTGCTACAACATCCTATACGTCAAGCATAGATACTCCCTGACTGTTCTCTTCCTCTTGCCGGAGAGAAAAATGGTGAGAACATGTCAGATGTTATCTACAAATAATTTATTTTGGAAATATCAAACTGGAAATGATTTATTTATATAAGAACACAAAAAAAAAATTTCCTGAAAGATTTTCTGCTTGCTCCTGTAAACAGGATACTACCTTTATCAGAAAACATCCTGGATAATTCTATAAGTGAGTTTTATACATTTCTATTTTTGTTACTTCCAAGTTATTCGAAAATCTGTTTTTGGATGCAGATCTTGTGTTTATTTTTTTATTTTGTGGTATGTCCTTTGAGTCTTCTTATTATGTTGGCCATCAATTCAAAGTTTCTTTATTGGTGTAGCTATATATATATATATATATATATATATATATATATATATATATATATATATATATATATATATATATATATATATATATATATATGTAGAAATCTAAAAAGACAAGCGCACAGAGACACCTCTCATAGTGCAGATCAATTTGGTTTATTTACACAAACATTTAAAATACAAGATAAGTAGTGGAAGGTATTCCTTACTCACAAATATGACCTCAATCGAAATGAGGTAAGATAAGGCAATTGGATACTCAAAGTGTCCCCACTTATAACCTGGAAAACGCCGGGCTGTACAGGCAGTCCTCAAATCTCTATTTCGTAGATGAGGCTTAGTATTATTTTCTCCGGTAATAGTGGTCACAGTTCCTCATATGCTTGTTAGCAATCACAGATGAACTTGGGTAAATATAGCACAATCTGCTCTATTCAGAGCTGTAGAATACCGCTATGCTTCTCTTGTAATGCTTGAAGAGAGCTCTCGGCGTGTCTGTCGGCAGTGACGTAAGGTGGGCGTGGCCTTGATCAAGCCTCTGACGAAGCGGTTGTTTACCGTGAAACGCGTAAGCGGTATTCTACAGCTCTGAATAGAGCAGATTGTGCTATATTTACCCAAGTTCATCTGTGATTGCTAACAAGCATATGAGGAACTGTGACCACTATTACCGGAGAAAATAATACTAAGCCTCATCTACGAAATAGAGATTTGAGGACTGCCTGTACAGCCCGGCGTTTTCCAGGTTATAAGTGGGGACACTTTGAGTATCCAATTGCCTTATCTTACCTCATTTCGATTGAGGTCATATTTGTGAGTAAGGAATACCTTCCACTACTTATCTTGTATTTTAAATGTTTGTGTAAATAAACCAAATTGATCTGCACTATGAGAGGTGTCTCTGTGCGCTTGTCTTTTTAGATTTCTACAGCTGTACTACATCACTCAATCAGAACCTTGGGTGTTTCCTTGACGAGCTGCACTGAAATCATCTCCCTGCACATTTTTCACAGGAATATCATCAGAAGGATAAGACTGTCTTTTTTAAAATTCTAAATTATTCTCTAATTGTTACAAAATTATTTTATTATGTTTTTTATGTTTTTTACTTTATATTTCATGTATATCTGAACATTTTAGATAGAATCAAATATAGGCTCACTTTCCACTGACAATAGTGATTAATTTTCAGGTTGTTTATTATAACACACTTGTAATTAGATCAGTTTCTAGAGAAACAATAGAACTATTAAGTTAATCTATTGTATTTTCTACAACTACATTTAACTAGTACAATCATTTTATTACTAGTACATATAAGTGTGCGCAACTTTTCTTTTATTTTCTAAAGGTAGGATTCACTAGTTGAGTCCTCTTTTGGAATTTAAACTAATTCATATATATATATATATATATATATATATATATATTTATATTTATATATATATATATATATACTCCCCTTTCAATCTGTTAAAATTTGCCAGGAAATTTTATATTCAGCTAAGGTGGTTTTTTGATTCCTTGACTTTACTTCTGAAGACCTATATGGAAGTAAAAAAATATTTGGCCAATGGGAAGGCAAAATCTAGCACCTTATAGAAAAAAATAAGTTGTTGCACCCTGGATGAGCCAGAATGACCAAATGCATTTTGTATTGCTACAAGGGCTAAGTCAAGAAATAAACCGATGTTACATCACTTGATATAAATTTCTTTACCAACTTAACATCTCTAACAGGAATTGTATTGATTCTTTAGAAATCCAACAGAATGTGATACTAAAACATGAAAGCTTTGTTTTAGTTTTAACAATAACAATCAGTGGCGAAACTATCATTGGCGCACAGATGCAGTGGCACCAGGGCCCCGCCAGTCTTTACATAGGTGTGTGCCAATGTGGTCATTACCCATCTATAGATACTCAACAGAATTATACAGTACAGTGTGTTCACTATCAGTATATAGCTATTCTGTCCCTATACAGCACAGCAAATTCATCAGAGTATACATAGTGAATCTATTTACAGGTTATAGTGTAAGACACACCCAGCATTATACATAACAGTGTGCTCACTACCAGTGAATAAATACTCAGTATCATTATAAAGTGCAGCATGCTTATTATCAGTGTGTACATTTAAATATATATGTTTTCACTTTACCAATAATTAGATTACAAGTGGAGCACTATTTATCGCTCCCACTAATGTGCTAACTCTCAGCTAGATTACATGTTTGTGAGTTTGTCTTTTAACACTGAAAATATTGTATTTTTAGCAATAAAACAGAAACGCAGCCATTACAAGTCTTGTCGGTATAGGTGTACCGCAAACCTTTTAGTCTGTAACACATTGTCAGTACCGCACTCTTAAAAATGACCTTTTTTAATGGGATTCCCATAGCGCTGGTATTACGAGTTTTGCATTTTGGCTAAAAAAAATGGTGTTACAGCCTAAAACGACAAGATCCTTAAAGCCATCTAAAAGCAGTAGTTATGAGTTTTACACTACAAATCTGTAGCATAAAACTCATAACTAAAGTGTTACAAAGTACACTAAACACCCATAAACTACCTATTAACCCCTAAACCGCTGCCCTCCCACAGGGATTGGCATTACCCTTAAAAGGCCATTTAGCTCTTTTACATGCCCAAACCCTAAACTAAAAAAAAGCCCACCCAAAAAACCCTTAAAAAAAACTATCACTAACTCCCGAAGTTCCACTTACAGTTTTTGAAGTCCCACTTGAGCAATCTTCATCCAGGCGGCGAGAAGTCTTCATCCAGGCATCCTCTTCAATCTTCATCCCGGCGGCATTTTCTTTCTTGATCCTGGTGGGTCCATCCTTAAGACATCCGGCACGGAGAATCCTCTTCATACATTCGTCGTTGTACACTGAATCTTCAATGCAAGGTACGTGATCCAAGATGGCGTCCCTTGCATTCCTATTGGCTGAAAAATTTGAATCAGCAAATAGGAATTAGAGCTGCTAAAATTTAAGCAGCTCTCATTCTATTGGATTTATTTTGTGGGTTTGGGGGGGGTGGGGGTTTGTATACTGTTAGGGGGTGCTTGAGCTGATTAATTTAGGGCAATGCCCTTCAAAAGGCCCTTTTAAGGGTCCTTGGTAGTTTGGGGGGGGGGGGGGTTGTATACTGTTAGGGGGTGTTTGTTTTTGTTGTTGTAGCAAAAGAGCTGTTTAACTTAAACTTTAACTTATTCTAGATTAGATTTTTTATTTTTGGATGTTTTTTTTTTTTTAAAGGGCATTAGAATAGGAATAATTTATATATTTTTGGATATTTTTTTTTTTTGTAATGGTATTTTGTTTATTTTTTGTAATGTTAGGTTTTTGTGTAAGGTAGCTCATGAATTATTTCACAGGTAAGTTTGTATTTATTTTAACTAGGCAGTTAATAAATAGTTAATAACTATTTACTAACTAGTCTACCTAGTTAAAATACATACAAACTTACCTGTTAAATAAAAAAAAAACCTAAGCTAGCTACAGTGTAACTATTAGTTATAGTGTAGCTAGCTTAGGTTTTTTTTTTACAGGTACTGTATGTATTTAGTTTTAAATAGGTATTATTTAGTTAATAATTGTAAATTTAATTTAGATCTATTTTAATTATGTTAAAGTTAGGGGGTGTTAGGGTTAGGTTTGGGGTAGGTGTAGGGGTTAATAGTTTAATTTAAGTTGTTGCGATGTGGAGGGCTGGAGGTTTAGGGGGTTAATAGGTTTATTTATTGATAGTGATGTGGGAGGCCAGAGGTTTAGGGGTTAATAACATTATTTAGTTGCAGCGATGTCAGGGGTGGCGGAATAGGGGACAATAACTTTAATATACTGGAGGCGATGTTGGGGAGCGGTGGAATAGGGGTTAATAAACTTTAGTATAGTGGTGGCGATATTGGAAGCAGCAGATTAGGGGTTAATAACTTTATTTAGGTGGCAGCGTTATTGGGAGAGGCAGATTAGGGGATAATAACTGTAGGTAGATGTCTGCAATGTTGGGGGCGGCAGATTAGGGGTGTTTAGACGTAGGGTTTATGTAAGGGTGTTAGGTTTAAATTTTATTTTATTTTTCCCCATACACATCAATCGGGCTGCATTACGGAGCTTTTCTTTCCACGATCGCAGATGTTAGACTTTTTTCTTACCCGCTCTCCCCATTGATATCTATGGGGAAAACGTGCATGAGCATGTCAAAACAGAGATTGTTTTTGGTGCGGTATGGAGCTTAAAAGCAAGATATCACCCGCATAAGCCGGGTTTTGTAAAACTTGTAATGTCAGCGCTATGAGGGATTAAATAACGCAACTTTTGTTGTGTTTGCTAATTTCCCTATAGCGCTCAAAACTCGTAATCTAGCTGTCTGCTAGAAGTAAGCTTTTTGGGGTCGATCCGATAAAAATTGTCGCCCGCAAAAGTCGGCGACGCCAATATTTGCGCTGGTTTGGTATCCTATATACGGCGTAACCTAGAAGTTACGCGCGTATATTTCTGCCGTCGCCCGTAGTTTTTTGGGCCATAGGCAGGTATACCAAACCCGCGCAATTTGGTATCCAATATACAGCGTAAGGACTTACGTGGCGAAAATGGAGAAATCTTACTCCATTTTCACCTCGCCACAAAAAGCAGCCGTAAGAAGCCTTACGCTGACTATTGGAGCCCCGTAACTCCCTAAACTGGCTGCTAAAATAAACCTAACACCTAACGCATGCGCAATGTCTATCTCCCTGTCAACCGTGATCTTCTAAAATAAACCTAACACCTAACGCATGCGCAATGTCTATCTCCCTGTAAACCGCGATCTGCTAAAATAAACCTAACACCTACGCATGCGCAATGTCTATCTCCCTGTCAACCGCGATCTGCTAAAATAAACCTAACACCTAACGCATGCGCAATGTCTATCTCCCTGTCAACCGCGATCCCCCGCCGCAATCCCTAATAAAGTATTTAACCCCTAAACCGCTGCCATCTACATAAACTAACCCCCTACTGTGAGCCCCTAAAACCACCACCATCTAACTGATCTATCCCCTAATGTGAACCCCTAAAACCGCCACCATCTAACTGATCTATCCCCTAATGTGAACCCCTTACGCCGCCGCCATCTATATTAAAATTATTAACCCCTAATTTAATCTACCTACCCCGCCGCCAGCTATATTATCTATATTAACCCTAAGTATATTATAGTTAATATAGTTATTACATTATATATATATTAACTATATTAACCCTAATTATATTAAGGTTAATATAGTTAATATAGTTACTATAGTATTTATATAAACTATATTAACTCTATCTAACCCTAACACCCCTAACTAAATTCTTATTAAATAAATCTAATTCATATTATAAACTAAAATATTCCTATTTAAATCTAAATACTTACCTATAAAATAAACCATAAGATAGCTACAATGTAATTAATAATTACATTATAGCTATGTTAGGGTTTATATTTATTTTACAGGTAAATTGTTAATTATTTTAACTAGGTACAATAGCTATTAAATAGTTATTAACTATTTAATAGCTACCTAGTTAAAATAATTACCCAATTACCTGTAAAATAAATCCTAACCTAAGTTACAAATACACCTACACTATCAATAAATTAAAGAAACTACAAATATCTATCTAAAAATACAATTAAATAAACTAAACTAAATTACAAAAAAAACAAAACACTAAATTACAAAAAATAAAAAAAAGATTACAAGATTTTTAAGCTAATTACACCTATTCTAAGCCCCCTAATAAAATAATAAAGCCCCCCAAAATAAAAAAATTCCCTACCCGATTCTAAATTAAAACAAGTTCAAAGGTCTTTTACCTTACCATCCCTTAAAAGGGCCTTTTGTGGGGGCATGCCCCAAAGAAAACTGCTCTTTTGCCTGCAAAAAAAAACACAATACCACCCCCCAACATTACAACCCACCACCCACATACCCCTAATCTAACCCAAACCCCCCTTAAATAAACCTAACACTACCCCCCCCTGAAGATCTCCCTACCTTGTATTCACCCCGCCGGGCAGAACTCCTGATCCGATCCGGGCGATGTGTTCCAGCAAGCGGCAGTGAAGTCTTCTTCCATCCGGGCGATGTCTTGAAGCAAGCGGCAGAGAGTCTTCTTCCATCGGCGACGTCTTCAAGCAAATCGGCATCTTCAATCTTCTTACTTCGCTCCTCCTTGGTTCAGCCAATCGGATTGAACTTTAATCTGATTGGCTGATTCAATCAGCCAATCAGATTTTTCTACCTTAATTCCGATTGGCTGATAGAATCCTATCAGCCAATCGGAATTCGACGGACGCCATCTTGGATGACGTCATTTAAAGGAATCTCATTCGTCGGGAAGTCGTTGTGCCGGAAGGATGCTCCGCGGCGGAGGAGCGAAGTAAGAAGATTGAAGATGCCGATTTGCTTGAAGACGTCGCCAATGGAAGAAGACTCTCTGCCGCTTGCTTCAAGACATCGCCCGGATGGAAGAAGACTTCACTGCCGCTTGCTGGAACACATCGCCCGGATCGGATCAGGAGTTCTGCCCGGCGGGGTGAATACAAGGTAGGGAGATCTTCAGGGGGGGTAGTGTTAGGTTTATTTAAGGGGGGTTTGGGTTAGATTAGGGGTATGTGGGTGGTGGGTTGTAATGTTGGGGGGTGGTATTGTGGTTTTTTTTTGCAGGCAAAAGAGCAGTTTTCTTTGAGGCATGCCCCCACAAAAGGCCCTTTTAAGGGATGGTAAGGTAAAAGAGCTTTAAACTTGTTTTAATTTAGAATAGGGTAGGGAATTTTTTTATTTTGGGGGGCTTTATTATTTTATTAGGGGGCTTAGAATAGGTGTCATTAGCTTAAAAATCTTGTAATCTTTTTTTTATTTTTTGTAATTTAGTGGTTTTTTTTTTTTGTAATTTAGTTTAGTTTATTTAATTGTATTTTTAGATAGATATTTGTAGTTTCTTTAATTTATTGATACTGTAGGTGTATTTGTAACTTAGGTTAGGATTTATTTTACAGGTAATTGGGTAATTATTTTAACTAGGTAGCTATTAAATAGTTAATAACTATTTAATAGCTATTATACCTAGTTAAAATAATTAACAATTTACCTGTAAAATAAATATAAACCCTAACATAGCTATAATTTAATTATTAATTACATTGTAGCTATCTTAGGGTTTATTTTATAGGTATTTAGATTTAAATAGGAATATTTAAATTAATAATATTAATATTAGATTTATTTTAATAAGAGTTTAGTTAGGATGTTAGAGTTAGATAGGGTTATTATACTTAATATATATATATAATATAATAACGATATTATCTATATTAACCCTAATATAATTAGGGTTAATATAGTTAATATATATAATATAATAACTATATTAACTATATTAACCCTAATATAATTAGGGTTAATATAGTTAATATAGCTGGCGGCGGTGTAGGGGGATTAGATTAGGGGTTAATACATTTATTATAGGTGGCCGCGGTGTAGGGGATGTAGATTGTAGGCAAAAGAGCAGTTTACTTTGTGACAATGCCCCGCCAAAAGCCCTTTTAAGGGCTGGCAAAAGAGCTGTTACTTTGGGGCATGCCCCGCAAAAAGCCCTTTTAAGGGCTGGCAAAAAAGCTGTTACTTTGGGGCAATGCCACGCAAAAAGCCCCTTTTCAGGGCTATTTGTAGGGTTAGACTTAGGTTTAGTGGTAGGGATAGTTTAGTATTTTATGGGTTGAATAATTTAATATAGATGGCGGCGGGGTAGGGGGATTAGATTAGGGGTTAATAATTTTAAAATAGCGGAGGGGTAGAGGCTCACTTTAGGGGGTAGGTAAGGTAGATGGCGGCGGTGTTAGGGGCTCACTTTAGGGGGTTATAGATTTAATATAGCTGGCGGCGGTTTAGGGGTTAATAACTTTATTAGGTAGCGGCGGTTTAGGGGTTAATACATATTTTATTGTTAGGATAGTGAGGGGGGATAGCGGATAGGGGGTTAGACGTGTCGGGCTATGTTAGGGAGGCGTGTTAGACAGTGCGGGTGATTTAGACTTTAGTCAGGTTTTGTAGGCGCCGGCAGTTTCTAACGTGCCGCAAGTCACTGGCGACGCCAGAAATGTGTACTTGCGCAGATTTCTGGACATCGCTGGTTTGTCAGACTTACGGCACGTTAGCATCTGACGGCGACATATATGGGATAGCTCGAGTTGCGAGCTGAAACTGCGGGCGACGCGGGTTCCCTCGCTTGCGCCGCAAACTACGATCTATATCGGATCGCGCCCTTTGTGTGCATTGGGTAGTGCTCGTACTACAACTTGAAAGTAAAACGTTTTCACTCTCGCTCTAACCCAACACGCACAAAATGTCGAACATCAAATATCACAAATGCATTAATGTATTCCCTCATAGAAGTCAATGGAGCAAGTGCGCTAACCCAATGAGAAAAATATTTATATTTCACATTCCAATGTTCTTCACATAGCAGAATATGTTCTATTTATTTATAAATACATATTTCTACATATATCTAATAGTATTATGGTAATATATATATATATATATATATATATATATATATATATATATATATATATATATATCCAAGTTGTGTAGTATATGCACTCCACCAACCAACTTCAGCTTGCCAGGGTGCTGTTGCTAGGTATATAAAGATTCTATGAAAAAGCACTCACTGGACTTTGGACATCAGTGACAAAACAGTTTTTTATTGTGACGTTTCAGGACCATAAAGTCAGAGGAAGGGACGTTTGTGGTCCCGAAACGTCACAATAAAAAAATGGATTGTCACTGATGTCCAAAGTCCAGTGAGTGCTTTTTCATAGAATACATCTATCTATCTATCTATCTATCTAAATAAAAATATATATATATACCTATATTTATAGATGATTATATATAGATATAGATATATAGATATGAATAGGAATATTATTTTATAAATACATAGAACATATTCTGCTATGTGAAGAGCATAGCAGAATATAACACTTTATTACATATGAATTTTGTATAAATATAATTTTTCATGTTTTCAGCTACTTGACTGAAAAGGGTCCCAATGCACATATATATATATATATATATATATATAAAGATGGTCCTACTGCCTACAAGAATCTAACTTTGTCCAACAAAAGGAATACATAGTGACCAAGGATTGCAAAGGATTGCATTGGCACTATTTTTCTTCATCCAAAAGTACAGATACTCTCTGCGCAGAGTGGAAGCCGAATCTACTTTCAGAAAAAAATTGGTGTGTGACATCAAACGACTATCAGCGAGGCTGCAGCGTTACCTATGCCAGAAGGTGAGTGGAGGCGACATACCCACAAAGAAACAGAAAGGCATGCAGAGGTAAAGTAGCCGATAGTGCGAATCATACACACGATCCAACTACAAACTATTACATCAAAATGAAACTGGGCACTTTATAAACTACAGAACTAAGAAATTATACAGGCACAAGGAACGTATATTTAAAGGAAAATACAATTGGGACTAGTCGTTTATTGAAACAATTCATATATATACACATATTTTTTACTTTTCTTCTCAAAGTGTGACTTTACTTTCAGCTACTACCGCAACATAAAGAGTGGTGCACCACTATATTTCTAAACTTGCAAACAAGTTGTATATGTAAATCCCCAATTTTCTTTTAACTCTATGCAATAGCATTTTTAAAGTATTGAAATACTTGCCTTTACTCTTTTAGTTCTTAAATATTTAAGACCGGTCATAAAATTAGGATTTTACCTATGTGTTTATTGAAATAACTGTGTTTGTATTTTATAACAAATTTGCTTTATTGATTTCATAATATATTCAAACAACATTTGCCTATATCAGTGACACATTCCCTGCTGCTGTTTAGCACAATCAAACCAGTTCAGGATTTTACCTATGTGTTTATTTATTGAAATAAATGTGTTTGTATTTTATAACAAATTTGCTTTATTGATTTCATAATATATTCAAACTACATTTGCCTATATCAGTGACACATTCCCTGCTGCTGTTTAGCACAATCGAACCAATTCAGGATTTTACCTATGTGTTTATTGATATAAATGTGTTTGTATTTTATCACTTATTTGCTTTATTGATTTTATATATTTGCCTATACCAGTGACACATCCCCTGTTGCTGCTAGCGCACTCTCACCAATTTATATATTTCTTGTATCTTTCCATTATATATCTGTTTTTGGGAGCAGATAGGTGATAGTGCAAGGGGCAATTTGCGCACCATTAAGAATTCCATAATCCATGCAAAAAAGGCAGCACTCACTGGTCATTTGTAAGTAAAATGTAGCTTTTAATAATACAAAAATGACCAGTGAGTGCTGCCTTTTTTGCATAGTACATACTGTTTTGACATTGTACCCTGGCAGCTGCTACTAAATATATGGAGGCCAGTTATCAACGTGTCTACTTACCTGCCTTCGCCGGCCCAATACGCCCGCCTAAGCTCATCTACCATCGCCACCACGGACCTGAATAATCTCGCCAAAGTTATCAATAAAGCTGTCAAAAAGCCGTGCACCAAGTACGGGGCGATGAGCAGTGGACTGTGATAGTTATCACTCATCCGATCTCGCTGCTCTTCGGCTTTTTCCCAGCTTTATTGATACCCCTTTCACTAAGCACTCACACTAAACTACACTGTTCTACCCAATATACCGGCACCCCCGGAGCCCCCCGCAACTAAATAAAGTTATTAACCCCTAAACCGCCGCTCCTAGACCCCACCGCAACTATAATAAATGTATTAACCCCTAAACCGCTGCTCCCGGAGCCCACCGCCACCTACAATATACCTAGTAACCCCTATCCTGCCCCCCCTATACCGCCGCAACCTATAATAAATTTATTAACCCCTATCCTGCTGATTCCGGAACCCGCCGCAACTAAATAAATTGTTTAACCCCTAAACTGCCACTCCCGGACCCCGCCGCCACCTATATTAAACTTATTAACCCCTAATCTGCCCCCCCTACACCGTCGCCACCTATAATAAATTTATTAACCCCTATCCTGCCCCCCCTACACCGCCGCCACCTATAATACATTTATAAACCCCTATCCTGCCCCCCCTACACCGCCGCAACTATAATAAATATGTTAACCCCTAAACCTAAGTCTAACCCTAAACCTAACACCCACCTAACTTAAATATTAATTAAATACATCTAAATATTATAACTCTTATTAACTAAATTAATCCTATTTAAAACTAAATACTTACCTTTAAAATAAACCCTAATATATCTACAATATAAATAATAATTAGTAGTAGATATTAGTATCAGTAACAAAAAGGCCAAAAAGTGAGCGGTACAGCCAATACCGCAAGATCCATACTGTAAACTGAAAGTCAGTAGTTATGAGTTTCATGCTACAATGCTGTAACATAAAACTCATAATTAAAGTGCTAAAAAGTATCACTAACACCCATAAACTGCCTATTAACCCCTAAACCGAGGCCCTCCCGCATCGCAAACACTAAAATAAAATTATTGATCCAATCAGCCAATAGGATTGAGCTTGCATTCTATTGGCTGATTGAAGCTTAATCCTATTGGCTGAATGCATCAGCTAATAGGATTTTTTCATCTTTAATTCCGATTGGCTGATAGAATTCTATCAGCCAATCGGAATTCAAGGGATGCCATCTTGGATGACGTCCCTTAAAGGAACCTTCATTCTTCAGTCGCCGTCGTAAGAAGACGATGCACCGTGCCGGATGCCATGAAGATGGAGCCGCTCCGCGCCAGATGGATAAAGATAGAAGATGCCGTCTGGATGAAGATTTCTGCTGGCTTGGATAAAGGCTTTGGCCTGCTTGGATGACGAATGAAGACTTCTCCCGGCTTCGCTGAGGACTTATGCCGCTTCATTGAGGATTGATGTCGGGTCTTCAAAAACTGTAAGTGGATCTTCAGGGGTTAGTGTAAGGGTTTTTTTTAAGGGTTTATTAGGTGGGTTTATTTTTAGCTTAGGGTTTGGGCGAAAAAAAGAGCTAAATGCCCATACAAATGCCCTTTTCAGGGCAATGGGGAGATTAGGTTTTTTTAGTTAGGATTTTATTTGGGGGGTTTGGTTGTGTGGGTGGTGGGTTTTACTGTTGGGGGGTTGTTTTTATTTTTTTTAAAGGTAAAAGAGCAGATTTCTTTCAGGCAATGCCCCGCAAAAGGCCCTTTTAAGGGCCAATGGCAGTTTAGTTTAGGCTAGGTTTAGGCTAGGGTTTTTTTTTTATTTTGGGAGGGATTTTTTATTTTGATAGGGCTATGAGATTAGGTGTAATTAGTTTAAATATTTGATAATTTCTTTTTTATTTTGTGTAATTTAGTGGGTTTTTTTTGTAATTTAGTTAATTGTATTTATTAAATGTAATTGATTTAATTGTAGTGTAAGGTTAGGTGTTAGTGTAACTCAGGTTAAGTTTTATTTTACAGGTAAATTTGTATTTATTTTAGCTAGGTAGTTAGTAAATAGTTAATAACGATTTACTAACTAGTCTACCTAGTTAAAATAAATACAAACTTAGCTGTGAAATAAAAATAAAACCTAAGATAGCTACAATGTAACTATTAGTTATAATGTAGCTAGCTTAGGGTTTATTTTAAAGGTAAGTATTTAGTTTTAAATAGGAATTATTTAGTTATTAATAGTAGGTTTTATTTAGATTTATTTTAATTACATTAAAGTTAGTGGGTGTTAGGGTTAGGGGTTAATAACTTTAGTATAGTGGCAGCGACATTGGGGGTGGCAGATTAGGGGTTAATAAGTGTAATGTAGGTGACAGCGACATTGGGGGCAGCAGATTAGGGGTAATAAGTGTAGGTAGGTGGCGGCGATGTTAGGGGTGGCAGATTAGGGGTTTATAAGTGTAATGTAGGTGGCAGCGAGGTCGTGAGCAGCAGATTAGGGGTTAATAAGTGTAATGTAGGTATCGGTGGTGTCGGGGGCGGCAGATTAGGAGTTAATAACTGTAATGTAGGTGGCGGTGATGTGGGGCGCGGCAGATTAGGGGTTAATAAGTGTACTGTAGGTGTTGGCGATGTAAGGGGAAGCAGATTAGGGGTGTTTAGACTCGGGGTTTATGTTAGGGTGTTAGGTGTAAACATAACTTTTGTTTCCCCATAGGAATCAATGGGGCTGCGTTACGGATCTTTACACTCCTTTATTGCAGGTGTTATGCTTTTTTTCAGCCGGCTCTCCCTATTGATGTCTATGAGGAAATCGTGCACGAGCACATAAAACCAGCTCAAAGCAGCGCTGATATTGGAGTGCGGTATGGAGCTCTATTTTAGTATCAGTGACAGATGCACAATAATGTTATTCACAAGTATTAGTATCAGTAACAGATCCACAATAATGATATTCACAAGTATTAGTATTAGTAAAAGATGCACAATAATGATATTCACAAGTATTAGTATTAGTAACAGATGCACAATAATGTTATTCACAAGTATTAGTATCAGTAACAGATTCACAATAATATTATTCACAAGTATTAGTATCAGTAACAAATCCACAATAATGTTATTCACAAGTATTAGTATCAGTAACAGATGCACAATAATGATATTCACAAGTATTAGTATCAGTAACAGATGCACAATAATATTATTCACAAGTATTAGTATCAGTAACAGATCCACAATAATATTATTCACAAGTATTAGTATCAGTAACATATGCACAATAATGTTATTCACAAGTATAAGTATCAGTAACAGATCCACAATAATATTATTCACAAGTATTAGTATCAGTAACAGATCCACAATAATATTATTCACAAGTATTAGTATCAGTAACATATGCACAATAATGTTATTCACAAGTATTAGTATCAGTAACAGATCCACAATAATATTATTCACAAGTATTAGTATCAGTAACATATGCACAATAATGTTATTCACAAGTATTAGTATCAGTAACATATGCACAATAATATTATTCACAAGTATTAGTATCAGTAACATATGCACAATAATGTTATTCACAAGTATTAGTATCAGTAACAGATCCACAATAATATTATTCACAAGTATTAGTATCAGTAACAAATCCACAATAATGTTATTCACAAGTATTAGTATCAGTAACATATGCACAATAATATTATTCACAAGTATTAGTATCAGTAACAGATCCACAATAATATTATTCACAAGTATTAGTATCAGTAACATATGCACAATAATGTTATTCACAAGTATTAGTATCAGTAACAGATCCACAATAATATTATTCACAAGTATTAGTATCAGTAACAAATCCACAATAATGTTATTCACAAGTATTAGTATCAGTAACAGATGCACAATAATATTATTCACAAGTATTAGTATCAGTAACAGATCCACAATAATATTATTCACAAGTATTAGTATCAGTAACAGATCCACAATAATATTATTCACAAGTATTAGTATCAGTAACAAATCCACAATAATGTTATTCACAAGTATTAGTATCAGTAACAGATGCACAATAATGATATTCACAAGTATTAGTATCAGTAACAGATCCACAATAATATTATTCACAAGTATTAGTATCAGTAACAAATCCACAATAATGTTATTCACAAGTATTAGTATCAGTAACAGATGCACAATAATGATATTCACAAGTATTAGTATCAGTAACAGATGCACAATAATATTATTCACAAGTATTAGTATCAGTAACAGATCCACAATAATATTATTCACAAGTATTAGTATCAGTAACATATGCACAATAATATTATTCACAAGTATTAGTATCAGTAACATATGCACAATAATGTTATTCACAAGTATTAGTATCAGTAACATATGCACAATAATATTATTCACAAGTATTAGTATCAGTAACATATGCACAATAATGTTATTCACAAGTATTAGTATCAGTAACAGATCCACAATAATATTATTCACAAGTATTAGTATCAGTAACAGATCCACAATAATATTATTCACAAGTATTAGTATCAGTAACATATGCACAATAATGTTATTCACAAGTATTAGTATCAGTAACAGATCCACAATAATATTATTCACAAGTATTAGTATCAGTAACATATGCACAATAATGTTATTCACAAGTATTAGTATCAGTAACATATGCACAATAATATTATTCACAAGTATTAGTATCAGTAACATATGCACAATAATGTTATTCACAAGTATTAGTATCAGTAACAGATCCACAATAATATTATTCACAAGTATTAGTATCAGTAACATATGCACAATAATGTTATTCACAAGTATTAGTATCAGTAACATATCCACAATAATATTATTCACAAGTATTAGTATCAGTAACATATGCACAATAATGTTATTCACAAGTATTAGTATCAGTAACAGATCCACAATAATATTATTCACAAGTATTAGTATCAGTAACAGATCCACAATAATATTATTCACAAGTATTAGTATCAGTAACAGATCCACAATAATATTATTCACAAGTATTAGTATCAGTAACAAATCCACAATAATGTTATTCACAAGTATTAGTATCAGTAACAGATGCACAATAATGATATTCACAAGTATTAGTATCAGTAACAGATCCACAATAATATTATTCACAAGTATTAGTATCAGTAACAAATCCACAATAATGTTATTCACAAGTATTAGTATCAGTAACAGATGCACAATAATGATATTCACAAGTATTAGTATCAGTAACAGATGCACAATAATATTATTCACAAGTATTAGTATCAGTAACAGATCCACAATAATATTATTCACAAGTATTAGTATCAGTAACATATGCACAATAATGTTATTCACAAGTATAAGTATCAGTAACAGATCCACAATAATATTATTCACAAGTATTAGTATCAGTAACAGATCCACAATAATATTATTCACAAGTATTAGTATCAGTAACATATGCACAATAATGTTATTCACAAGTATTAGTATCAGTAACAGATCCACAATAATATTATTCACAAGTATTAGTATCAGTAACATATGCACAATAATGTTATTCACAAGTATTAGTATCAGTAACATATGCACAATAATATTATTCACAAGTATTAGTATCAGTAACATATGCACAATAATGTTATTCACAAGTATTAGTATCAGTAACAGATCCACAATAATATTATTCACAAGTATTAGTATCAGTAACAAATCCACAATAATGTTATTCACAAGTATTAGTATCAGTAACATATGCACAATAATATTATTCACAAGTATTAGTATCAGTAACAGATCCACAATAATATTATTCACAAGTATTAGTATCAGTAACATATGCACAATAATGTTATTCACAAGTATTAGTATCAGTAACAGATCCACAATAATATTATTCACAAGTATTAGTATCAGTAACAAATCCACAATAATGTTATTCACAAGTATTAGTATCAGTAACAGATGCACAATAATGATATTCACAAGTATTAGTATCAGTAACAGATGCACAATAATGTTATTCACAAGTATTAGTATCAGTAACAGATGCACAATAATGTTATTCACAAGTATTAGTATCAGTAACAGATGCACAATAATGTTATTCACAAGTATTAGTATCAGTAACAGATCCACAATAATAATATTCACAAGTATTAGTATCAGTGACAGATGCACAATAATGTTATTCAGAAGTATTAGTATCAGTAACAGATGCACACTAATGATATTCACCAGTATAAGTATCAGTAACAGATGCACAATAATGTTATTCACAAGTATTAGTATCAGTAACAGATCCACAATAATATTATTCACAAGTATTAGTATCAGTAACAAATCCATAATAATGTTATTCGCAAGTATTAGTATCAGTAACAGATGCACAATAATGATATTCACAAGTATTAGTATCAGTAACATATGCACAATAATGTTATTCACAAGTATTAGTATCAGTAACAGATGCACAATAATGTTATTCACAAGTATTAGTATCAGTAATAGATGCACAATAATGTTATTCACAAGTATTAGTATCAGTAACAGATCCACAATAATAATATTCACAAGTATTAGTATCAGTGACAGATGCACAATAATGTTATTCAGAAGTATTAGTATCAGTAACAGATGCACACTAATGATATTCACCAGTATAAGTATCAGTAACAGATGCACAATAATGTTATTCACAAGTATTACAGGCCCATTTATCAAGCTCCATACGGAGCTTGAAGGGCCGTGTTTCTGGCGAGTCTTCAGACTCGCCAGAAACACAACTTATGAAGCAGCGGTCTAAAGACCGCTGCTTCATAACCCTGTCCGCCTGCTCTGAGCAGGCGGACAGGAATCGCCGGAAATCAACCCGATCGGGTTGATTGACAGCTCCCTGCTGGCGGCCGATTGGCCGCGAGTCAGCAGGGGGCGGCGTTGCACCAGCAGCTCTTGATGCACAATAATGTTATTCACAAGTATTAGTATCAGTAACAGATGCACAATAATGTTATTCACAAGTATTAGTATCAGTAACAGATCCACAATAATGTTATTCACAAGTATTAGTATCAGTAACAAATCCACAATAATGTTATTCACAAGTATTAGTATCAGTAACAGATGCACAATAATGATATTCACAAGTATTAGTATCAGTAACAGATGCACAATAATGTTATTCACAAGTATTAGTATCAGTAACAGATGCACAATAATGTTATTCACAAGTATTAGTATCAGTAACAGATGCACAATAATGTTATTCACAAGTATTAGTATCAGTAACAGATCCACAATAATAATATTCACAAGTATTAGTATCAGTGACAGATGCACAATAATGTTATTCAGAAGTATTAGTATCAGTAACAGATGCACACTAATGATATTCACCAGTATAAGTATCAGTAACAGATGCACAATAATGTTATTCACAAGTATTAGTATCAGTAACAGATCCACAATAATATTATTCACAAGTATTAGTATCAGTAACAAATCCACAATAATGTTATTCACAAGTATTAGTATCAGTAACAGATGCACAATAATGATATTCACAAGTATTAGTATCAGTAACAGATGCACAATAATGTTATTCCCAAGTATTAGTATCAGTAACAGATGCACAATAATGTTATTCACAAGTATTAGTATCAGTAACAGATGCACAATAATGTTATTCACAAGTATTAGTATCAGTAACAGATCCACAATAATAATATTCACAAGTATTAGCATCAGTGACAGATGCACAATAATGTTATTCAGAAGTATTAGTATCAGTAACAGATGCACACTAATGATATTCACCAGTATAAGTATCAGTAACAGATGCACAATAATGTTATTCACAAGTATTACAGGCCCATTTATCAAGCTCCGTATGGAGCTTGAAGGGCCGTGTTTCTGGCGAGTCTTCAGACTCGCCAGAAACACAACTTATGAAGCAGCGGTCTAAAGACCGCTGCTTCATAACCCTGTCCGCCTGCTCTGAGCAGGCGGACAGGAATCGCCGGAAATCAACCCGATCGGGTTGATTGACAGCTCCCTGCTGGCGGCCGATTGGCCGCGAGTCAGCAGGGGGCGGCGTTGCACCAGCAGCTCACAATGGTGCAATGTTAAATGCGGAGAGCGTATTGCTCTCCGCATTTAGCGAGGTCTTGCGGACCTGATCCGTAGTGTCGGATCAGGTCCGCAAGCCCTTTGATAAATGGGCCCCTTAGTATCAGTAACAGATGCACAATAATGATATTCACCAGTATAAGTATCAGTAACAGATGCACAATAATGTTATTCACAAGTATTAGTATCAGTAACAGATGCACAATAATGATATTCACAAGTATTAGTATCAGTAACATATGCACAATAATGATATTCACAAGTATTAGTATCAGTAACATATGCATAATAATGTTATTCACAAGTATTAGTATTAGTAAAAGATGCACAATAATGTTATTCAGTATTAGTGTCAGTAACAGATGCACAATAGTGATATTCACAAGTATTAGTATCAATAACAGATGCACAATAATGTTATACACAAGTATTAGTATCAGTAACAGATGCACAATAATGATATTCACAAGTATTAGTAAAAGATGCACAATAATGATATTCAAAAGTATTAGTATCAGTGACAGATGCACAATAATATTATTCACAAGTATTAGTATCAGTAACATATGCACAATAATGTTATTCACAAGTATTAGTATCAGTAACATATGCACAATAATATTATTCACAAGTATTAGTATCAGTAACATATGCACAATAATGTTATTCACAAGTATTAGTATCAGTAACAGATCCACAATAATATTATTCACAAGTATTAGTATCAGTAACAGATCCACAATAATATTATTCACAAGTATTAGTATCAGTAACAGATCCACAATAATATTATTCACAAGTATTAGTATCAGTAACAAATCCACAATAATGTTATTCACAAGTATTAGTATCAGTAACAGATGCACAATAATGATATTCACAAGTATTAGTATCAGTAACAGATCCACAATAATATTATTCACAAGTATTAGTATCAGTAACAAATCCACAATAATGTTATTCACAAGTATTAGTATCAGTAACAGATGCACAATAATGATATTCACAAGTATTAGTATCAGTAACAGATGCACAATAATATTATTCACAAGTATTAGTATCAGTAACAGATCCACAATAATATTATTCACAAGTATTAGTATCAGTAACATATGCACAATAATGTTATTCACAAGTATAAGTATCAGTAACAGATCCACAATAATATTATTCACAAGTATTAGTATCAGTAACAGATCCACAATAATATTATTCACAAGTATTAGTATCAGTAACATATGCACAATAATGTTATTCACAAGTATTAGTATCAGTAACAGATCCACAATAATATTATTCACAAGTATTAGTATCAGTAACATATGCACAATAATGTTATTCACAAGTATTAGTATCAGTAACATATGCACAATAATATTATTCACAAGTATTAGTATCAGTAACATATGCACAATAATGTTATTCACAAGTATTAGTATCAGTAACAGATCCACAATAATATTATTCACAAGTATTAGTATCAGTAACAAATCCACAATAATGTTATTCACAAGTATTAGTATCAGTAACATATGCACAATAATATTATTCACAAGTATTAGTATCAGTAACAGATCCACAATAATATTATTCACAAGTATTAGTATCAGTAACATATGCACAATAATGTTATTCACAAGTATTAGTATCAGTAACAGATGCACAATAATGTTATTCACAAGTATTAGTATCAGTAACATATGCACAATAATATTATTCACAAGTATTAGTATCAGTAACATATGCACAATAATGTTATTCACAAGTATTAGTATCAGTAACAGATCCACAATAATATTATTCACAAGTATTAGTATCAGTAACAAATCCACAATAATGTTATTCACAAGTATTAGTATCAGTAACATATGCACAATAATATTATTCACAAGTATTAGTATCAGTAACAGATCCACAATAATATTATTCACAAGTATTAGTATCAGTAACATATGCACAATAATATTATTCACAAGTATTAGTATCAGTAACAAATCCACAATAATGTTATTCACAAGTATTAGTATCAGTAACAGATGCACAATAATGATATTCACAAGTATTAGTATCAGTAACAGATGCACAATAATGTTATTCACAAGTATTAGTATCAGTAACAGATGCACAATAATGTTATTCACAAGTATTAGTATCAGTAACAGATGCACAATAATGTTATTCACAAGTATTAGTATCAGTAACAGATCCACAATAATAATATTCACAAGTATTAGTATCAGTGACAGATGCACAATAATGTTATTCAGAAGTATTAGTATCAGTAACAGATGCACACTAATGATATTCACCAGTATAAGTATCAGTAACAGATGCACAATAATGTTATTCACAAGTATTAGTATCAGTAACAGATCCACAATAATATTATTCACAAGTATTAGTATCAGTAACAAATCCATAATAATGTTATTCGCAAGTATTAGTATCAGTAACAGATGCACAATAATGATATTCACAAGTATTAGTATCAGTAACATATGCACAATAATGTTATTCACAAGTATTAGTATCAGTAACAGATGCACAATAATGTTATTCACAAGTATTAGTATCAGTAATAGATGCACAATAATGTTATTCACAAGTATTAGTATCAGTAACAGATCCACAATAATAATATTCACAAGTATTAGTATCAGTGACAGATGCACAATAATGTTATTCAGAAGTATTAGTATCAGTAACAGATGCACACTAATGATATTCACCAGTATAAGTATCAGTAACAGATGCACAATAATGTTATTCACAAGTATTACAGGCCCATTTATCAAGCTCCATACGGAGCTTGAAGGGCCGTGTTTCTGGCGAGTCTTCAGACTCGCCAGAAACACAACTTATGAAGCAGCGGTCTAAAGACCGCTGCTTCATAACCCTGTCCGCCTGCTCTGAGCAGGCGGACAGGAATCGCCGGAAATCAACCCGATCGGGTTGATTGACAGCTCCCTGCTGGCGGCCGATTGGCCGCGAGTCAGCAGGGGGCGGCGTTGCACCAGCAGCTCTTGATGCACAATAATGTTATTCACAAGTATTAGTATCAGTAACAGATGCACAATAATGTTATTCACAAGTATTAGTATCAGTAACAGATCCACAATAATGTTATTCACAAGTATTAGTATCAGTAACAAATCCACAATAATGTTATTCACAAGTATTAGTATCAGTAACAGATGCACAATAATGATATTCACAAGTATTAGTATCAGTAACAGATGCACAATAATGTTATTCACAAGTATTAGTATCAGTAACAGATGCACAATAATGTTATTCACAAGTATTAGTATCAGTAACAGATGCACAATAATGTTATTCACAAGTATTAGTATCAGTAACAGATCCACAATAATAATATTCACAAGTATTAGTATCAGTGACAGATGCACAATAATGTTATTCAGAAGTATTAGTATCAGTAACAGATGCACACTAATGATATTCACCAGTATAAGTATCAGTAACAGATGCACAATAATGTTATTCACAAGTATTAGTATCAGTAACAGATCCACAATAATATTATTCACAAGTATTAGTATCAGTAACAAATCCACAATAATGTTATTCACAAGTATTAGTATCAGTAACAGATGCACAATAATGATATTCACAAGTATTAGTATCAGTAACAGATGCACAATAATGTTATTCCCAAGTATTAGTATCAGTAACAGATGCACAATAATGTTATTCACAAGTATTAGTATCAGTAACAGATGCACAATAATGTTATTCACAAGTATTAGTATCAGTAACAGATCCACAATAATAATATTCACAAGTATTAGCATCAGTGACAGATGCACAATAATGTTATTCACAAGTATTAGTATCAGTAACAGATGCACACTAATGATATTCACCAGTATAAGTATCAGTAACAGATGCACAATAATGTTATTCACAAGTATTACAGGCCCATTTATCAAGCTCCGTATGGAGCTTGAAGGGCCGTGTTTCTGGCGAGTCTTCAGACTCGCCAGAAACACAACTTATGAAGCAGCGGTCTAAAGACCGCTGCTTCATAACCCTGTCCGCCTGCTCTGAGCAGGCGGACAGGAATCGCCGGAAATCAACCCGATCGGGTTGATTGACAGCTCCCTGCTGGCGGCCGATTGGCCGCGAGTCAGCAGGGGGCGGCGTTGCACCAGCAGCTCACAATGGTGCAATGTTAAATGCGGAGAGCGTATTGCTCTCCGCATTTAGCGAGGTCTTGCGGACCTGATCCGTAGTGTCGGATCAGGTCCGCAAGCCCTTTGATAAATGGGCCCCTTAGTATCAGTAACAGATGCACAATAATGATATTCACCAGTATAAGTATCAGTAACAGATGCACAATAATGTTATTCACAAGTATTAGTATCAGTAACAGATGCACAATAATGATATTCACAAGTATTAGTATCAGTAACATATGCACAATAATGATATTCACAAGTATTAGTATCAGTAACATATGCACAATAATGTTATTCACAAGTATTAGTATTAGTAAAAGATGCACAATAATGTTATTCAGTATTAGTGTCAGTAACAGATGCACAATAGTGATATTCACAAGTATTAGTATCAATAACAGATGCACAATAATGTTATACACAAGTATTAGTATCAGTAACAGATGCACAATAATGATATTCACAAGTATTAGTAAAAGATGCACAATAATGATATTCAAAAGTATTAGTATCAGTGACAGATGCACAATAATGATATTCACAAGTATTAGTATTAGTAAAAGATGCACAATAATGTTATTCACAAGTATTAGTATCTGTAACAAATGCACAATAATGATTATTCACACGTATTAGTATCAGTAACAGATGCACAATAATGTTATTCACAAGAATTAGTATCAGTAACAGATGCACAATAATGTTATTCACAAGTATTAGTATCAATAACAGATGCACAATAATGATATTCACAAGTATTAGTATCAGTGACAGATGCACAATAATGTTATTCACAAGTATAAGTATCAGTAACAGATGCACAATAATGTTATTCACAAGTATTAGTATCAGTGACAGATGCACAATAATGTTATTAACAAGTATTAGTATCAATAACAGATGCACAATAATGTTATTCACAAGTATTAGTATCAGTAACAGATGCACAATAATGATATTCACAAGTATTAGTATCAATAACAGATGCACAATAATGATATTCACAAGTATTAGTGTCAGTAACAGATGCACAATAGTGATATTTACAAGTATTAGTATCAATAACAGATGCACAATAATGTTATTCACAAGTATTAGTATCAATAACAGATGCACAATAATGTTATTCACAAGTATAAGTATCAGTAACAGATCCACAATAATGTTATTCACAAGTATTAGTTTCAGTAACAGATGCACAATAATGTTATTCACAAGTATTAGTATCAGTAACAGATGCACAATAATGTTATTCACAAGTATTAGTATCAATAACAGATGCACAATAATGTTATTCATAAGTATTAGTATCAGTAACACATGCACAATAATGATATTCACAAGTATTTGTATCAGTAACAGATGCACAATAATGATATTCACAAGTATTAGTATCAGTAACATATTCACAATAATGATATTCACAAGTATTAGTATCAGTAACATGCACAATAATGTTATTCACAAGTATTAGTATTAGTAAAAGATGCACAATAATGATATTCACAAGTATTAGTATCAGTAACAGATGCACAATAATGTTATTCACAAGTATTAGTATCAGTAACATATGCACAATAATGTTATTCACAAGTATTAGTATCAGTAACAGTTCCACAATAATGTTATTCATAAGTATTAGTATCAGTAACAGATGCACAATAATGATATTCACAAGTATTTCTATCAGTAACATATGCACAATAATGATATTCACAAGTATTAGTATCAGTAACATATGCACAATAATTATATTCACAAGTATTTGTATCAGTAACAGTTCCACAATAATGTTATTCATAAGTATTAGTATCAGTAACAGATGCACAATAATGATATTCACAAGTATTTGTATCAGTAACATATGCACAATAATGATATTCACAAGTATTAGTATCAGTAACATATGCACAATAATAATATTCACAAGTATTAGTATCAGTAACATATGCACAATAATGTTATTCACAAGTATTTGTATCAGTAACATATGCACAATAATTATATTCACAAGTATTAGTATCAGTGACAGATGCACAATAATGTTATTCACAAGTATTAGTATCAGTAACAGATGCACAATAATGATATTCACAAGTATTTGTATCAGTAACATATGCACAATAATGATATTCACAAGTATTAGTATCAGTAACATATGCACAATAATGTTATTCACAAGTATTAGTATCAGTAACATATGCACAATAATGTTATTCACAAGTATTTGTATCAGTAACATATGCACAATAATGATATTCACAAGTATTAGTATCAGTGACAGATGCACAATAATGTTATTCACAAGTATTAGTATCAGTAACAGTTCCACAATAATGTTATTCATAAGTATTAGTATCAGAAACATATGCACAATAATGTTATTCACAAGTATTAGTATCAGTAACATATGCACAATAATGTTATTCACAAGTATTAGTATCAGTAACAGTTCCACAATAATGATATTCACAAGTATTTGTATCAGTAACATATGCACAATAATGATATTCACAAGTATTAGTATCAGTAACATATGCACAATAATGATATTCACAAGTATTTGTATCAGTAACACATGCACAATAATGATATTCACAAGTATTTGTATCAGTAACATATGCACAATAATGATATTCACAAGTATTTGTATCAGTAACATATGCACAATAATGTTATTCACAAGTATTAGTATCAGTAACATATGCACAATAATGTTATTCTTAAGTATTAGTATCAGTAACAGATGCACAATAATGATATTCACAAGTATTTGTATCAGTAACATATGCACAATAATGATATTCACAAGTATTAGTATCAATAACAGATGCACAATAATGTTATTCACAAGTATAAGTATCAGTATCAGATCCACAATAATGTTATTCACAAGTATTAGTATCAGTAACAGATGCACAATAATGATATTCACAAGTATTAGTATCAGTAACATATGCACAATAATGATATTCACAAGTATTTGTATCAGTAACATATGCACAATAATGATATTCACAAGTATTTGTATCAGTAACATATGCACAATAATTATATTCACAAGTATTTGTATCAGTAACATATGCACAATAATGTTATTCACAAGTATTTGTATCAGTAACATATGCACAATAATGATATTCATAAGTATTAGTATCAGTAACATATGCACAATAATGATATTCACAAGTATTTGTATCAGTAACATATGCACAATAATGATATTCACAAGTATTTGTATCAGTAACATATGCACAATAATGATATTGACAAGTATTAGTATCAGTAACATATGCACAATAATGTTATTCATAAGTATTAGTATCAGTAACATATGCACAATAATTATATTGACAAGTATTAGTATCAGTAACATATGCACAATAATGTTATTCACAAGTATTAGTATCAGT
Organism: Bombina bombina; assembly: GCF_027579735.1. NCBI lineage: Eukaryota > Metazoa > Chordata > Amphibia > Anura > Bombinatoridae > Bombina > Bombina bombina. Next base: position 195,161,071 of record NC_069508.1, on the reverse strand, counting down.
AACAGATGCACAATAATGTTATTCACAAGTATTAGTATCAGTAACAGATGCACAATAATGTTATTCACAAGTATTAGTATCAGTAACATATGCACAATAATGTTATTCACAAGTATTAGTATCAGTAACAGTTCCACAATAATGTTATTCACAAGTATTAGTATCAGTAACAGTTCCACAATAATGTTATTCATAAGTATTAGTATCAGTAACAGATTCACAATAATGTTATTCACAAGTATTTGTATCAGTAACATATGCACAATAATGATATTCACAAGTATTAGTATCAGTAACATATGCACAATAATGTTATTCACAAGTATTAGTATCAATAACAGATGCACAATAATGATATTCACAAGTATAAGTATCAGTAACAGATGCACAATAATGTTATTCACAAGTATTAGTATCAATAACAGATGCACAATAATGTTATTCACAAGTATTAGTATCAGTAACATATGCACAATAATGTTATTCACAAGTATTTGTATCAGTAACATATGCACAATAATGATATTCACAAGTATTAGTATCAGTGACAGATGCACAATAATGTTATTCACAAGTATTAGTATCAGTAACAGTTGCACAATAATGATATTCACAAGTATTTGTATCAGTAACATATGCACAATAATGATATTCACAAGTATTTGTATCAGTAACATATGCACAATAATGTTATTCTTAAGTATTAGTATCAGTAACAGATCTACAATAATGTTATTCATAAGTTTTAGTATCAGTAACATATGCACAATAATGTTATTCACAAGTATTAGTATCGGTAACAGATGCACAATAATGATATTCACAAGTATTTGTATCAGTAACATATGCACAATAATGATATTCACAAGTATTAGTATCAGTAACATATGCACAATAATGTTATTCACAAGTATTAGTATCAGTAACATATGCACAATAATGTTATTCTTAAGTATTAGTATCAGTAACATATGCACAATAATGATATTCACAAGTATTAGTATCAGTAACAGATGCACAATAATGTTATTCTTAAGTATTAGTATCGGTAACATATGCACAATAATGATATTCACAAGTATTAGTATCAGTAACATATGCACAATAATGATATTCACAAGTATTTGTATCAGTAACATATGCACAATAATGATATTCACAAGTATTAGTATCAGTGACAGATGCACAATAATGTTATTCACAAGTATTAGTATCAGTAACAGATGCACAATAATGATATTCACAAGTATTTGTATCAGTAACATATGCACAATAATGATATTCGCAAGTATTTGTATCAGTAACATATGCACAATAATGTTATTCTTAAGTATTTGTATCAGTAACAGATCTACAATAATGTTATTCATAAGTTTTAGTATCAGTAACATATGCACAATAATGATATTCACCAGTATAAGTATCAGTAACAGATGCACAATAATGTTATTCACAAGTTTTAGTATCAGTAACATATGCACAATAATGTTATTCACAAGTATTAGTATCGGTAACAGATGCACAATAATGATATTCACAAGTATTTGTATCAGTAACATATGCACAATAATGATATTCACAAGTATTAGTATCAGTAACATATGCACAATAATGTTATTCACAAGTATTAGTATCAGTAACATATGCACAATAATGATATTCACAAGTATTAGTATCAGTAACATATGCACAATAATGATATTCACAAGTATTAGTATCAGTAACATATGCACAATAATGATATTCACAAGTATTAGTATCAGTAACATATGCACAATAATGATATTCACAAGTATTAGTATCAGTAACATATGCACAATAATGATATTCACAAGTATTAGTATCAGTAACATATGCACAATAATGATATTCACAAGTATTAGTATCAGTAACATATGCACAATAATGTTATTCACAAGTATTAGTATCAGTAACATATGCACAATAATGTTATTCACAAGTATTAGTATCAGTAACATATGCACAATAATGATATTCACAAGTATTAGTATCAGTAACAGATGCACAATAATGTTATTCTTAAGTATTAGTATCAGTAACAGATGCACAATAATGATATTCACAAGTATTAGTATCAGTAACAGATGCACAATAATGATATTCACAAGTATTAGTATCAGTAACAGATGCACAATAATGTTATTCTTAAGTATTAGTATCAGTAACAGATGCACAATAATGATATTCACAAGTATTAGTATCAGTAACAGATGCACAATAATGTTATTCTTAAGTATTAGTATCAGTAACAGATGCACAATAATGATATTCACAAGTATTAGTATCAGTAACATATGCACAATAATGATATTCACAAGTATTAGTATCAGTAACATATGCACAATAATGATATTCACAAGTATTAGTATCAGTAACATATGCACAATAATGATATTCACAAGTATTAGTATCAGTAACATATGCACAATAATGATATTCTTAAGTATTAGTATCAGTAACAGAACTACAATAATGTTATTTACACATCTTCTAAAGGTTTGAACTATTGCTTCATATCACTGCCTTCCTAAGGATAAATTCATGTGCTGCTCTGTGTATTCTCCCTGTTGTTAATTTGTGTCTAGGTTTCTTGTTGACCACATAAGTACATATACAAACCATTATAGTCTCATTGGTTTACCAACATGAATGCATCACTTTTCTTCCTTTTAAAGCCTGCTTTTTTGTCAAATATGCTGTCTCTGGTTGCAGCTTGAGAGAAGGGCTGCAGCAAAAAGGAAGAACTATTGCTAATTTAAAAAAAAAAATAATATTGTACTATAATAGCCCTAGTGGTTACTTACAATTGTTGATAGCAGTTTATTTCTTAAAATTGCAACATCACTAACAAACTCAAGTACCATAGGATTCCATGCATTAATTGGACAAATATTCATGGTTCATAGACAGTATTATGTTGCCCTTTATTTTTTTATATTGCTGTCACCTTATCTGATAGGCAACTTTTGTAGGAAAAGGTAATGAATATGATTGGTCATTTACTCAACAATTTAGTGATGTTCCAGGGCTCTATTGGCACAGCAAGTCTGATTGTATCAGCTATCTTAAAACAATAAGAAAACAACAACAACAGAGGCAAAGTGTATTATTACTTACTTCTTGGGAATTGTGTTTTATAGTCTTTGGGATAAAGATTCTAGATTAGCTATTTCTTAACCAATACAACAGACTTTCCATAAAGTTTAATAAACAGTAAAAGGTCAGTTCAGCTCTTAAGTCATTCTTTACATATTTTTAACTTGTTATTAAATCCCATTTGAACCTTTAGGCGGTGTCCTGGCTAATTTTGCTTGAATAAATACAAGAAGATATAAAGACCAAAAAAAATAAATAGAAAAAAAAAACATAAACCAGCGTTTAAAAAGTTAAGATCAGATCTCAAATTACCCCCCAAATCAATTGTGATATACTTTATTAAAAAATAGATAGTAACATCTTTATTTTTTAATAAAATAACTGCAAAAAGCAGTTTTTGGGGTCTAAATGGAGATGGTGTGAGATGATAGAAAAAAATGGCACTGAAAAGTGCCTTTACATTGCGATCTATGAGAACTGTATGTTTTCAGTAAATATATATATATATATATTTGCTTATATACATATATATTTATATGTATAAACACATATTAACACATAAATATATAAGTATATAAGCATGTACATATATATATTTTAAAATGCTTGTAATATAAGCGCTGGTATTATGAAATGGAGCACTAATATTGATTGCATGCAAGCAGGGCCGGCACACCCACTAGGCAAACTACTCAGCCGCCTAGAGCGCACTGTCGCCTAGGGTGCAGCCGGCCACGACCCGATTCCCCCAAAAAAGCTTAATTTTGCTGCTACATCTCTGAGGGACTCCTAGCCCCCTGGGCCTCTCTGCTTTAGTGTAAAATGGGCCGCCACACCACCTATTAGGACAGTGCACCCGTGAGTGACTGAGCAGGCAGGAACAGTTAGTAATACTGTCTTGCATACAGCAACCGTGAGACTGAGCCTCAACTTAAGTCTTACGGTCATTGTATGTTGTAGAGACTGACAGGTGATGGCTGGCTGCTTATGACTGGTGAGTGATTGATCTGGCTGGGGTCAGGGGGTGGGATGAATACTTAACAGGGCTGGGGCGGGCCTCACGTGATGATGCTGCAATCTCACGCTCTGACACTTATTACTTGCTTCCTCCCACCCAGATTCCCAGCAGCAGCTGCGCGCGCAGGAAAAGTGAGAGGGATCTGAGAGGGAAGCAGCGAGCTCAGCTGAGGTAATAAACAGCAGCAAGGCTAGGCTGGTGGTGCCTGTGGTTACGCAGTGTATCTGGTGATTAAAAACATCCCATTCACCAGTGTTGTATGTAATTTAGCTTTTTGTACTCAGTCACTCTTAACATTTTTTTGGGGATGGATGTATGCAGCCATCATGATCAGTCATGTGTGTCATAGCTGCATCAAGAGATTCAGCACCTAACCTCTGCCTTTCTCTCTCCCCCTCTCTCTCTCCCACCTCTGTTTGTCTCTCTCTCCGCCCCCACTGTCTGTCTCTCCCCGCTCTGTCTGTTTTTCTCTCTCTCTGTCTCTCTCTGTCTCTCTCTGTCTCTATTTCTCTCTCTGTCTCTTTCTCTATCTTTCCCTTCTCTTTCTCTATCTTCTCCCTCTCTGTCTCTTTCTTTTCCCCCCTCTCTGTCTCTCTCTCTTCCCCCCTTTCTTTCTCTCTCTCTCTTCCTCCCTCTATGTCTCTCTCTCTTCCCCCTCTCTGTCTCTGTGCCTCTTCTCTCTCCTCTCTGTGTCTCTTCTCTCTCTCCTCTGTTTCTCTCTCCCCTCTCTGTCTCTCCTCTCTGTCTCCCCCCCTCTGTCTCTCTCTCCCCATCTGTCTCTCTCTCCCCTCTGCATGAAAATGTGTAATTAGGGTGACTGTATGAAATTGTGTAATTAGGCAGGCAATGGTGGCTTATATATAAGGTTATATACAGATCACTCTCTATATATTTGCCTCTTTATGTACAGTATATGGATTTTTATTGTCCAATACAAGCTTGGACAAAACCATGTATACAAATATTTATTTACTCCACATGATTAATCATTATGTTAAAGGACTTTAACATAAATGTTTGTAGATGATCCATTTATATTGCCCATCTTGGTGTGTTTTTGTAAAAATGTATAGTTTTGCTTATTTTAAAAATCAGTGTCCTGATTTTCAGACCCCTAACCAAGCCCCAACATTTTAGATGTATACTGATGTATACAGACTTCAGAATGCTTCTGTTTGTATAATGGGTCTTTTCATAAGCAGGGGAGGTTTTTTTTGGTGTGGGGGGGCAAGTAGCTGGTTTTGCCTAGAGCGCAAAATAGCACCGGCCCTGCACGCAAGTGATATTTAGCGCTTCACTTGTAATCTAGCTCTTTGTGTTTAGTGTCCCTTTAAAATGCTATACAGCACACAGAGGCCTAATTTGCTAAAGCTTTATGGTCTTGTAAGATTATACCATATGCCTTGTCATTGTTATGAGGCTCTTAGAGATTGGGAACTGTGTATCTCATTAAGGATAGTTCATAGATATGCTTTATGTTAAAGGGACAGTATAGCCTCATTTTGTATCCCCTTGAATTTGTTCCCAATGATCAATTTTACCTGCTAGGCTGTGTATTAAATTGATTATAATAGATACTTAACCTTTATTTCAGCATTTTAAATTGTTGATTTTGCCTATGGTATCACTACCTATATTGAAACTCTCTAAACTTAAGTATAGGCTATAAAAAAGCTGTGTGAACATAGCCAGTAGAAGAAATGACACTCCCAGTGGGAGGTAGGCAAGATAAGTATTAAAATGTTAACTTACAATTGTTTTCTCTAAGTATTGGAATTTGGTATACAAACATAGATAATGGAGCAATTGTGTGTATCGAAAGAAATAACATATGAAGATCTGGTTTCCCTGCAAGCTCAACCCATTTGCATGGGTTTTGCTGTTAAAAGAAAGAAGCCAGCCTTTTCATATGCAAAGTTAAACCTAAAGAAACATTTTGTCATACTTTTTATAATCTGCTGCTGGTATAACCAGTCATTGGAAACATATTAAAGGAAAAACAATGTTACAGCATACTGTCCCTTCAAGAAGGAGAGACATTTACTTTACATCATAATGCTAAATAAAATGAGTTGTAAACCTGAGTAAGGCCATTCAAGGTTTTATACTGGATAATTTTATTGTGTGTAATAGAAAGCAAGACAAGATACTCTCCAATAAGGCAGGAGTGCATTACTTGGCGCCTGCCAGGGATGATATGGTTAATATGGAAGTGCAGTACTTTAAAGATGAAGATCTGATCAAACATGACCATGTAAATTCTGTGCCAAAATTAATATCAAAAGCTACAGGTGCTGACAGCTGTACGTGCATCCGGCTGCTTCATTCCAATGGCTTTAGTTGAAACTTGCAAATATGTCACATTCTGAGGTTTTGTACAGTTTGTGCCTTAATGCTATGTTTTGTATAGACAAGGATATGCCAGCATGTCTGTCATTCTAAACAAGAAATCTGCAGGCTTGTGATGTCATGCTGAAAAAGGAATGCAAAATAATTTCCTCTGAGACTAAACAAGTAATCCTGTTTATGTTTTGCAATATTTTGTGTTCCAATTGGGCATACACAGCTTTTAGTACTTTTAGAAAATTACTTTTTTTTTTTGCAGTAAATCCCCCAAAAATGAAAGACAACGCACAAATAAAAATCACCAAAATTACAAGTTTTGCGGTATGGTGCGGTAAGGCTATACCGCTGAAAAATTGGCCATTGCTCGTGGAATGATAGGTCACCAGTATTACAAGTCGCGGCAAGCATTTAAGCCTAAAACGCAATGATCCATTTCGCACTCAAAAAATTATATTTGAGTGGGTGATTTCCATAATGCTGTATTACAGGCTGTGCAGTCCGGCTAAAATGCTAGCGTTATTGGCTATACCGCCCTGATACATTCCGCAATCTGAGACCACTAGTTATGGATTTTGCAAAACTAAAATGTTTCACAAAACACATAACACAAATCTTACAAAGTACACTAACACCCATAAACTACCTATTAACCCCTAAACCGCCACCCTCCCGCATCGCAAATACTATATTTAACATATTAACCCCTAATGCCGGGGCGGATGCAGAGAGACAGAGAGCTCTAAAGAGGGGGGATAGAGAGAGCAGAAGAGGGTGGACAGAGAGAGCAGAAGAGGATGGATAGAGAGAGCAGAAGAGGGGGATAGAGAGAGGGAGAGAGAGAGAGCAAAAGAGAGAGGGGGAGAGAGACAGCAAAAGAGAGGGGGGAGAGACAGCAAAAGAGAGGGGGAGAGAGTCAGCAAAAGAGAGGGGGAGAGAGTGCAAAAGAGAGGGGGGAGAGAGCACAAATGAGGGGGGAGAGAGCGCAAAAGAGAGGAAGGAGAGAGCACAAAAGAGAGGGGGAGAGCGCAAAAGAGAGGGGGAGAGAGCGCAAAAGAGAGGGGGGAGAGAGTGCAAAAGAGAGGTGGAGCATGCACAAAGAGAACACACTGCTAAAGCAACCACTCAAGTGTTGCTTTAGCAGTGTGTTTGGGGTCATTGTCCTGCTGGAAGGTGAACCTCCGTCCTAGCCTCAAATCATGCACAGAGTGGTACAGGTTTTGCTCAAGAATATCCCTGTATTTAGCACCATCCATCTTTTCCTCAACTATGACCAGTTTCCCAGTCCCGGCTGCTGAAAAACATCCCCACAGCATGATGCTGCCACCACCATGTTTCACTGCGGGGATGGTGTTCTTTAGGTGATTTGATGTGTTGGGTTAGCGTTTTCTTTGATGGCCGAAAAGTTAAATTTTAGTCTCATCAGACCAGAGCACCTTCCTCCATACATTTTGGGAGTCTCCCACATGCCTTTTCACAAACTTAAAACGTGCCATTTTGTTTTTTGCTGAAAGTAATGGCTTTCTTCTGGCCACTCTGCCATAAAGACAAACTCTATGGAATGTATTGTCGTCCTATGTACAGATACTCCAGTCTCTGCTGTGGAACTCTGCAGCTCCTCCAGGATTACCCTAGGTCTCTGTGCTGCCTCTCTGATTAATGCCCTCCTTGCCCAGTCCGTGAGTTTTGGTGGGCGGCCATCTCTTGGCAGGTTTGCCATTGTGCCATGTACTTTCCATTTGGTTATGATAGATTTGATGGTGCTCCTGGGGATCATCAAAGATTTGGATATTTTTTTAATAACCTAACCCTGACTTGTACTTCTCAACAACATTGTCTCTTACTTGTTTGGAGAGTTCCTTGGTCTTCATGGCAGTGTTTGGTTAGTGGTGCCTCTTGCTTAGGTGTTGCACCCTCTGGGGCCTTAAAAAAAGGTGTGTATATGTAATGACAGATCATGTGACACTTAGATTGCACACATGTGGACATCATTTCACTAATTATGTGACTTCTGAAGGTAATTGGTTGCACCAGTTTTTTTTTATGGGCTTCATAACAAAGGGGGTGAATACATACGCACATGCCAATTTTCTGTTTTCTATTTCTAAAATAATTTTAAAATACATTTTTATGTATATATTTTTCTCATTTCACTTAACCAACTTAGACTATTGTATTCTGATCCATCTCATAAAATTCAGATTAATAAAACATTGAACTTAAGGATTGAGCTTGCATTCTATTGGCTGATTGGAACAGCCAATAGGATTGAACTTCAATCCTATTGACTGATTGCATCAACCAATAGGATTTTTCCTACCTTAATTCTGATTGGCTGATAGAATTCTATCAGACAATCGCAATTGAAGGGACGCCATCTTGGATGACGTCACTTAAAGGAACCTTCATTCTACAGTCAACGCCGATGGAAGAGGATGCTCTGCGTCGGATGTCTTGAAGATGGACCCACTCCGGATGGATGAAGACAGAAGATGCTGCCTGGATAAAGACTTCTGCCCGTCTGGAGGACCTCTTCTGCCCGGCTTGGATGAAGACTTCTGTCCGTCTGGAGGACCACTTCGCCCGGCTTCGTTGAGGACTTCTGCCCAGTTGGGTGAAGACGTCTCAAGGTAGGGTGATCTTCAAGGGGTTAGTGTTAGGTTTTATTAAGGGGGGATTGGGTGGGTTTTAGAGTAGGGTTGGGTGTGTGGGTGGTGGGTTTTAATGTTGGGGGGTATTGTACATTTTTTTCAGGTAAAAGAGCTTTGGTGCAATGCCCCGCAAAAAGCCCTTTTAAGGGCTATTTGTAATTTAATGTAGGGTATGGCTTTTTTTTATTTTGGGGGGCTTTTTTATTTTGTTAGGGGGATTAGATTAGGTGTAATTAGTTTAAAAATCTTGTAATTATTTTATTATTTTCTGTAATTTAGTGGGGTTTTTTTTTGTACTTTAGGTAATTTTATTTAATTTTATTTAATTGTAGTTAATTGTAGTTAATGTAGGTAATTAATTTAATTATAGTGTAGTGTTGAGTGTAATTGTAACTTAGTAGGTTTTATTTTACAGGTAGCTTTGTATTTATTTTAACTAGGTAGCTATTAAATAACTATTTAATAACTATTGTAGCTAGTTAAAATTAATACAAAGTTGCCTGTAAAATAAAAATAAACCCTAAGATAGCTACAATGTAACTATTAGTTATATTGTAGCTATCTTAAGGATTATTTTATAGGTAAGTATTTAGTTTTAAATAGGAATAATTTATTTAGATTTGTTTAAATTATATTTAAGTTAGGGGGTGTTAGGGTTAGTGTTAGACTTAGGTTTAGGGGTTAATACATTTAATATAGTGGCGGCGGTGTAGGGGGGGGCAGATTAGGGGTTAATAAATATAATGTAGTGGCGGCGGTGTAGGGGGGGCAGATTAGGGGTTAATAAATATAATGTAGGTGGCGGTGGGCTCCGGGAGCGGCGGTTTAGGGGTTGGTGGTTTAGGGGTTAATACATTTATTAGAGTTGCAGTGGGCTCCGGGAGCCGCGGTTTAGGGGTTAATACATTTATTAGAGTTGCGACAGGGTCCGGGAGTGGCAGGATAGGGGGTAAACAGTAAAGTGTGGGTGTTTAGAGAGAGGGTACCAATAATGCTGTGAAAAAGCCGACGAAAAGAGAGATCGATGACTGTATATATATATATATATATATATATATATATAGTTAATAACAGTCCGCTGCTCATCGCCCCGTACTTGGTGCGAGGATTTTTGACAGCTTTTTTGGTAACTTTTGAGAATGTATTCAGGTCCACGGCAGCGATGTTAGGCGATCTTAGAAGAGCGTATTGGTGCCGTCGAATGCAGGTAAGTTGACGGCTTGATAAATAGATGCCACTGTCTGGCATGCTTGCTTACTATAGAAGATTATTTACATTTACTCCTTAGTACGGATTAGATATATGCAATTCGGTTCGGTTCGATTCAGAAATTTGGAAAATTCAGAAAATTCGGCGATTCGGATTACTTTGGATTTATTCGGTAAATTCGGATGGCCATGGATTACACTAGTATTGTACAGTATATTAGGTTATATCACTCTGGTATGGGTTACACCTAATATACAGTACATAATACTAGTCTAATCCCACCTAACACTTACCGAAATTCCGAACCGAATCGAATCCAGCTGAATTTCTTCGAATACGAATGAATCCAAAACGAATCCGAAACAAATCCGAAACAAATCGATTCAACATTTTCCGAATTCGAATCGATCCGAACCATACTTCAAAAAATTCCGAATCGATCCGAACCGAACCAAATTTTTTCGCCATGCACATGTCCACTATGGATATATATGAAAGGACTCCTAATCTGCATGTTTACATGCTTTCATGAATCAATAGAAAGTAAAATAAAAAGTATTAAAAATATATTGTGGTGAGAAATAAAACAACACAAGGTACAATAAAACTTGTGTCTTTGTTGAAGCGATATCTGATAGGTAGTGTGCACATGTCTGGCACACTACATGACAGGAAATAGTGCTGCCATCTAGTGCTCTTGCTAATGTATAACAGTGTTATAAAACTGCTGCCATCTAGTGCTCTTGCTAATGTATAACATTATTATAAAACTGCTGCCATCTAGTACTCTTGCTAATGTATAACATTGTTATAAAACTGCTGCGATCTAGTGCTCTTGCTAATGTATAACATTGTTATAAAACTGCTGCCATCTAGTGCTCTTGCTAATGTATAACATTGTTATAAAACTGCTGCCATCTAGTGCTCTTGCTAATGTATAACATTGTTATAAAACTGCTGCCATCTAGTGCTCTTGCTAATGTATAACAGTCTTATAAAAATGCTGCCATCTAGTGCTCTTGCTAATGTATAACATTGTTATATAACTGCTGCCATCTAGTGTTCTTGCTAATGTATAACATTGTTATAAAACTGCTGCCATCTAGTGCTCTTGCTAATGTATAACATTGTTATAAAACTGCTGCCATCTAGTGCTATTGCTAATGTATAACATTGTTATAAAACTGCTGCCATCTAGTGCTCTTGCTAATGTATAACATTGTTATAAAACTGCTGCCATCTAGTGTTATTGCTAATGTATAACATTGTTATAAAACTGCTGCCATCTAGTGCTCTTGCTAATGTATAGCATTGTTATAAAACTGCTGCCATCTAGTGCTCTTGCTAATGTATAACATTGTTATAAAACTGCTGCCCTCTAGTGCTCTTGCTAATGTATAACATTATTATAAAACTGCTGCCATCTAGTGCTCTTGCTAATGTATAACATTGTTATAAAACTGCTGCTATCTAGTGCTCTTGCTAATGTATAACATTGTTATAAAACTGCTGACATCTAGTGCTCTTGCTAATGTATAACATTGTTATAAAACTGCTGCCATCTAGTGCTCTTGTTAATGTATAACATTATTATAAAACTGCTGCCATCTAGTGCTCTTCTTGATGTATAACATTATTATAAAACTGCTGCCATCTAGTGCTCTTGATAATGTATAACATTGTTGCAAAACTGCTGCCATAGTGTGTTGCAGACACGTGCACACTTCTGAGCTTACCTTCCTGCTTTTCAACAAAGGATAATAGAAAATGAAGAACATTTAATAATAGAAGTCAAATGGAAAGTTGTTTAAAATTGTATGCTCTGAATCACAAAAGAAATAATTTGGATTTTATGTCCCTTTAAACACTTTATTTATTTATATAACAATGTATTTATTCCAGTTGTGCTGGTCTAAAAGAGGCTGCTCCTAGCCAGCCCAAAATTATAGTCATCACTTTTAATCCCACCCACTACCCCACCCACACCACACCCACTAACCCCCTCTCTTTGAATATGTTTAGCCAATGTAAAACACCTTATTGTGCAGTAACTATAAAATATTATTTTTGTTTTATATCATAAATTAAATAATGCTACATACAGTAATACATTTTAAAATATTGAAAATCCTCTGATGAAGAAGTAGCTTTCATTTTATTACCTTCGAAACGCGTAAGAATAAATAAGGAACACTGACATTTGGTATTTCTATCTGGGTGACATTTGATTTTAATATTTCAGAAGGAGAATACGTGTATCTATGTGACATTGACTGAAGGGATATTACGTGTATCTATACTTGTTTTACGATGTGCAATCGATACTTCATAAGTGATTGAGGTTAAAATTTTTAGCTGCTTTTACCGTGTGTGTTATTTTAAAATTAAAACAGTTTTTATACAGTATTGCACTGTCTGGTTTTATTTATTTCCCTTGGTACTACATAGTGAGAAGGGAAGTCTTCCATAACCCAGGGAAGGACAGAAGCATTAACACAAGGTGGCGAAAGTGAAGCCTCTTCTTGAATCGTGCGACACGTACCTCATTTGATTGAGGTACAAGTTTGTAAGTAGAAACCCCGAAAGGGTATTTGTATAGTTTTTACATTGCATATACGTTTCATCTGAAGACTCTGATACTGCCCAGATTTGGACTTTTCTTATCTATGAATACATTTATTTATGTATGTCTTATTACACATTAGCATACCATTTGTAAGTGTCTTCTTTGCACTTGTTTTGTATGTTTTTTGAATTGTAGTGTTGGTGTTTTTGGGGCTACTAATACTTACATTTTAAAGATAGGCAGCTATTTAGGGTTTGCTTTGTTGATACGGACTGAAAGATTTAGTCACGGATCAGCGCTGGTTTGAATACTCTTTTCTTTTAAATATTTATATATATATATATATATATATATTATTTTTATCTGTGTGTACATATGTATTTATATAGGCATATATTTATTTACAGACATATATACACATATAAACACATACATTCATATGTACACCTATATAGACATATATTTATATAAGTGCATTGACTCCCTTTGCAGTTAAGTAGATGAAAACGTAAAAACATATTAATGCAATATTCATACATATTTATATTTAAGTGTTTACCTGTTTATTTACTGTAAATATTTCACATTCCAATGTTCTGCAAAGAGCGGAATATGTTCTAAGTATTTTTAAATAGATATTCATATATATATATATATATATACAGTGGGGCAAAAAAGTATTTAGTCAGCCACCAATTGTGCAAGTTCTCCCACTTAAGAAGATGAGAGAGGCCTGTAATTTTCATCAAAGGTATACCTCAATTATGAGAGACAAAATGTGGAAACAAATCCAGACAATCCAAATCATAATGTTAGATGCCTTTGTGAGAGAGAGAGCTACCCAGCATACTCCTAAATGCCTGGCCTGCCTGTATAGCATTGATAGTGCTTTCCCAAATGTGAGTGCATTTCCACCATTTTGCATTAACTTTGCCATCTGTTTGAACTTATTACACTATGGGTGCCTTCTTTTTATATATTTTTTTAAACATTACATTTATTACTTTTATCCCTCAACTAAAAAAATAATTAGATCAGCTGTGGCAGGGTATCATGTTTAGTATGATGATCACTTGACAGATATAAAAACCATTAGCTTGCATAACTGTATCGCCTCTTTTAAATAATAAATCTTTCTATATAATTATCAGCATAGTATAGAATTATTCAGCAACCATCCAGTCTATAATTCCTTATACTTATTCAGTTTAAATGCCATATACTGATTTACTCACTTTGACTTAAGTGTCTAGATATGCCTAGTGTTGGCAAATGTCAATCACATGAAAACTTTTTTATTATTTCACTTTTATTTGTTCTTCTACATTTTAGAAACTCCTGACGTTAGCCTTTTCAGAACATTAGGTCAATCCTGGTCACTGTTCAGAGCTATAAAGAACAGAAGCCTGAACAAAATCAAATTATAATTTTTTTAGTTTTATGCGACTTCCTTCTATAGTCAGTCATCTCGTTTTCTCTATGAGGCAGTGCAGGTTATTTATGGGCCCTACTGGAGAGCACGTTCATACATTTCTCCTATACCCTTAGAATATTTATCTTCTATAAATCCTGATTTGAGGACCAGTAACATTTCTGTAGGTATATTATTCCAGAAGAACTTGTTTTTTTGTTGAATTATATTTTATTTTAGTTATGAGTTTACCTTTATTGCCCAAAATATATATTTAAAACCAAAAACACCAGAATATACAACTGCACACCAGGACACATTCCTTTTGAATTTTGCATGACATTTTTTCAAATGATTTTGAAGATTAAGTGCCAGATCTTTGTATTATTGTAAACTTAGCAATTGGTGGTAACCACAGAAATCCCCACTGTAGTCAATAACAATATTTCTCTGTCTGCCAATTTTAACGTTTACAGCCACAATGCAATCTAATCTTTGATTAATGTGCCTTTGCTTTTTAATGAGCTTCAATTTGAAAATAGCTATAACTGAAAAAAAAATCATTGACTTATATGTTACAATAAATGAATTAATTAATTAAATTTAACTCAGCGACTCTATAAATGCACATCCATTATTATTTCACTTACTAGAATATTAACCAGCTTGTTTTTCCTTGACATTATTGACAACTTAAAAGCATATTTTTATAATTATATTTTTATTGTGAAAATGAAGTACTATTTGACAAAAGGTACAATAGCAAACATCTGGCAGGCAAATCAGTACTAAAGGGATATGAAATCCAAATTTTTTTCTTTTGTGATTTAGACAAAGGGGGATATTTATCAAAGCGTCAACTATGTTGCATTCGCGGGCTTCAATACACTCGCCAAACATCACGGCCGCAGATCTGAATACGATCTCCTTATTTATCAAAAAGCTGTCAAAAACACGCGTGTCAAGTACGGTGAAAAGAGCATCGGACTGGTGTTAACTAACAGTCATCGATGTTGTGGCTATTCTGTTTTTTCCCAACTTTATTTATACCATTTCATTACTGTCCACGAACAAGCACAATTCTCTTTAGCACACTAAACAATGTTGTCTGTCATATCTCTGTGTTTATTCATACCACTATATGTATATATTGTAAATGTATTATTATTCTGAGCAGTAATAATTGTGAATATAACATGTAATCAGAGTATCATATGTACTTATTTGCAATCTATGGATATTTTAAAAGGATAGGAAAGTAAAAAATTAAGTTGCACTACTGGGAGCTAGCTGCTAATTGGTGCCTGCACACATTTGTCTCTTGTGATTGTCTAAATAGATGTGTTCAGCTAGCTGCCAGTAGTGCAATGCTGTTTCTTCAGCAAAGGACAACAAGAGAATTAAGCATATTTGATAATAGAAGTAAATTGGAAAGTTGTTTAAAATGGTGTGTTCTATCCAAATCATGAAATAATATTTTGGGGTTTCCTGTCCCTTTAAGAGCTGGGCCAGGTTTCTCTCTGCACCTGTCTAACCCCTCCTGATTGCAATCTATTTAAAAAAAAAAAACACTCCTTCTCAGGTGTTATAAAATGGGCTGGCATATAAGATGACATTTCTTACTGAAAAAGAAATCCAAAAGAAGGACGAAATACACTGAAAATAGCATGCCAGTAAAGAGGTGATTTTAATTTCTGCTGTATCTGATTCATGACAGTTTAAAGTTAGGTGGGCTATCCCTTTGAGCTATCAGCTTAAGATTCTATTGAATCAAACATCAGTTCGAATTTAAAAATCCTTGTCTAAAATATTTTACTGTGTGTCCTAATGTCAACATCAATGTTTATCTTTAATACTAATTTCACATATACATACTTTCAAAGTATAATACTCAATGTAACAAATGGCACTTGCAAGTTCTGATGAGTGGTCAATGACACAAGTATTGAGCAATTTGATTCGCTAGTGATAGTTTATAATGTGTATTTAAATCAGATTGGCTGATGTCATAAATCATGTGATTATGCATATTCCAATCAAAAGTGGTGGAAAAATTCACTAGTGTCTGGGTTGTTTAGGGGTTGGTGTCATAATTGGTGCAAAAAGTGTTGCGTCAAATATGGCGTAAAGTGGAGAGTGTGCCTTAAATTACATGGCTTAAACATGGTGCACATAGATTTTTCAAACAAATAAAAAGGAAGTTAGCTATAATATGTTGTGTATTTCATTTTTATCTCTATATCTATTAGTGAAACAAGTTTGGGGCAAAACTTTGTACCAAATATGTAGAAATAATATTTTCCCCGTGATTTGTAATGAGAGACAAATTTGTAGCATAATCCACAAGTAGTAATGTATTTTTCATTGTATCCCTATATCTACTAGTGCATCAAATGTGGAGCAATAATACTGTTTGATTTAGAAAGGGTATACAAGTATAATAAAGTTTATAATTTACTTTTTTATGTAATATACTTCATTCTCTTGCAGCATCAAACATAAGCTTTCTGTGTTTTCAGACTCCCATTGAGTTCTATGGCATCCGCGACCTGAAGGGTGGTGGATTGAAAACTAGGTACACTGAGTCAGAAAAGATGTGAGCGTAACTGTAGAAATTTTGATAACTTTGTGAGAGCTTCAAATAGTGTTGAATAGGAGGGGGAATGAACACGATTCTGCTCGAATTCCACAGGTTTTCAACTGGCATCGATTTCCATCGGATTGAGATTGTATGTTACATCACAAATGTCAACATTTGCCGATCTTGAGGCTTTGATAACTACGACAGATTAATCTTGCGACAATTACGACGCAGAATTTGAGCGTATTTTCGGTTGACGCTTTGATAAATATCCCCCAGAGCATATAATTTATCAAAAGTTTCCAATGTATTTCTTTTATCAAATGTGCTTTGTTCCCATAGTAATTATTGGTTAAAAATACCTAGGTAAGTATCTAGACCATAAAACACAGAGCGCAACCTTGATTAAAAGTAATGTATTTTTTATACAAAATAATCCTGCTAGTAATTGCACTGGAGCAACAAGATAAAACCTGCACATCAAAACAACAAAACTGGGACCTGAAAGGTATCGTCTAGTCTGTTTTCCTTACCGCTACAATAACCACTGTCTTCAGAATGAAGCAAAGACAAGTAAAGCTGGGAGATATGAATGCCCACAGTTCTGTGTCCAATTTGATCAAGGTCCCGCAGTGTGCTTAAAAAATCCTCCTACGGGTTTCATCTGAAACCCGAGCAGACTTTATCAGGGATGTGAATTTTTAATATGCTAAATTGTACCCGGCTGCGGTTTAAATGAACCCTGGAACGGAAATGGTGGTAGGGAACTGTCATGATGAATTTGATTCCATCATAGAACCTAACACAAAAAATCCTCCTATGGGTTTCATCTGAAACCCGAGCAGACTTCATCAGGGATGTGAATTTTTAATATGCTAAGTTGTACCCGGCTGCGGTTTAAATGAACCCTGGGGCGGAAATGGCGTTAGGGAACTGTCATGATGAATTTGATTCCATCATAGAACCTAACACAAAAGCCTCACACATACTTATAATCACCTCCCAGTCATAAATAACATATGATATATTTAAAATGTAACATTTATAAATAAAAAGTGTTTGAATATTGACATTATTGTTCAATCTTATATAAGAATGGTGCCCAAATATGTTAATATAAAACAATATTAGGTACATCATATATTTACTGATGTTTGGAAATAAGAACTAATGGAAACCATAAATTTGAATGAAATAAAGATCCGTAGTAACTTTGTTACATAAATAGTATTCTAAATGCCCATACTATATTGATAGATATTGATTTTAGCTGAGTAGATCAAATTCATACAGCAAAAGATAAACATGACGTTTCTTCCTTAATAAACATAAGGACAGGCAACCATAAAGTGCACACTACAAACAAAAATCACTGTGTACACCCAATAGGTGCCTTGTCTCTCCGCACAAAAATCTCAGCTGGGAAATAATCACATAACAGACACTAAATCTAAGTCAACATTTAGACCATAAGGTTGTAAACTTTGCAATTCAGTTATCCAGAAGAATTATTTTCTACGTAATGTAATCAATCTATTAGGACCCTCTATAGAAGGTGGAATCCAATCATTGGGGGATATTTATCAAGCCGTCAACCGCAAATATGCTGGAATTCCATAGCATAATTGTGGTGACCTTGATTCGACCTAGTTATCAAAGCCTACATGCCCGCAAACGTTTAAATCTGTGACGTAACATACGATCCACCAGTCTCAATCCAACACAGTTTGATGATTAACTCATTACAGATGTTCCGAAAACACCTTCGGCACTATTTGACACTTTTTCAAAGTTATCAAATAGTTAACAGGTATGCTCGCGGCTATTCTGGCTCAGCGTACCTGGTTTTCAATCCGCCACCCTGGAGCCGGCGGATGCCATAGGAATCAATGGGAGTCTGAAAGCAGCGAAAGCTCATGTTTGATGCTGCCAGATATCCCATTGATTTCTATGGTAGAAAACCAGTAACATTTACACCTAACACCGTAACATAAGCTCTGAGTCTAAAAAACCCTAATCTGCTGCCCCGACATCACCGCCACCTACATAATGTTATTAACCCCTATCCTGCCACTCCCCAACACCGCCGCAACTAAATAAAAGTATTAACCCCTATCCCGGACCCCGCTGCAACCTAAATAAAGTTATTAACCCCTATCCCGTCGCTCCCAGACCCCGCCACAACCTAAGTAAAGTTATTAACCCCAAACCTCTGGCCTCCCACATCACTACCATTAACTAAACCTATTAACCCCTAAACCACCAGCCCCCAACAATGCCATAAACTAAATTAAGCTATTAACCCCTAAACCTAACAACCCGCTAACTTTACATTAAAATTACAACATCATTATCTTATAATTAATTAAAACTTACCTGTAGAATTAAAAGAAACTATATTAAACTATTAATTAACCTACCCTAACTATTATACTAAAATTACATTAAACTAGCAATTAAATTAACTATATTACATATTAAAAAACCCTAACAGTACTCAAATTATTTAAATCTACTATTAAAAATTAATAAATTACAAACAAAAAAAATAATGGTAAGTTACAAAAAAACCAAACACTAAATTACGAGAAAACAAAAACCCACAGTATAAAAAATAAAAACAAATTACACCTAATCTAATAGCCCTATCAAAAAAAAAAGCCCCCCAAAATAAAAAAACATAGCCTAGAATAAACTACCAATGGCCCTTAAAAGGGCCTTTTGCGGGGCATTGCCCCAAAGAAATCAGCTCTTTTACCTGTAAAAAAAATACAAACATCCCCCAACAGTAAAATCCACCACCCACCCAACCAACCCACCCAAATAAAAAGCCTATCTAAAAACCTAAGCTCCCCAATGCCCTGAAAAGGGCATTTGTATGGGCATTGCCTTTAAAAGGGAATTTAGCTCTTTTACCTGCTCAGACCCTACTCTAAAAATAAAACCCCCCAAAAAACCCTTAAATAAATCTAACACTAACCCCTGACAATCCACTTACAGTTTTTGAAGTTCCGCTTGAAGGATCCATCAAGCCGGCAAGAAGTCTTCATCCGTGTGGCAAGAAGTCTTCATCCATGCGGCCTCTTCTATCTTCATCCATCCGGCGCGGAGCGGGTTCATCCTGAAGACATCCAGCGCAGAGCTCCTCTTCAATATGGTCGCCGCCGTAAACTTGAACTTGAATGCAAGTGACGTCATCCAAGATGGCATCCCTTGCATTCCTATTGGCTGAAAGGTTCCAATCAGCCAATTAGATTAGAGCTGCTAAAATCCTATTGGCTGTTCCAATCAGACAATAGGGTTGAGATCTCATCCTATTGGCTGATTGGAACAGCAAATAGGATGAGAGCTGCTCAAATCCTATTGGCTGATTGGAACAGCCAATAGGATGAGAGCTACTCAAATCCTATTGCCTGATTGGAACATCTTGGATGACATCACTTGCATTCAAGTTCCAGTTTACGGCGGCGACCGTATTGAAGAGGAGCTCCGCGCCGGATGTCTTCAGGATGGACCCACTCTGCCCGCCGGATGGATGAAGATAGAAGAGGCCGCATGGATGAAGACTTCGCCAGATGGATGAAGATGGAAATGGGCCGCCCGGATGAAGACTTCTTGCCACACGGATGAAGACTTCTTGCGGGCTGGATGGATCCTTCAAGCTGAACTTCAAAAACTGTAAGTGGATTTGTTGGGGGTTAGTGTTAGATAGGATTTTTATTTGGGAGGGTTGGTTGGGTGGGTGGGTGGGGGGTTTTACTGTTGGGGGTGTTTGTATTTTTTTTTACAGGTAAAAGAGCTAATTTCTTTGGGGCAATGCCCCGCAAAAGGCCCTTTTAAGGTAGTTTATTGTAGGCTAGGTTTTTTTTATTTTTTTTATTTTGATAGGGCTATTAGATTAGGTGTAATTTGTTTTTATTTTTGATACTGTGGGTTTTTTTTTTTTCATAATTTAGTGTTTGTTTTTGTAACAGCGTTATTTTTTTTTGCAATTTAGTAATTTTTAATAGTAGATTTAAATAATTTGAGTAGGGTTAGGTTTTTTAAATATGTAATATAGTTAATTTAATTGCTAGTTTAATGTAACTTTAGTATAATAGTTAGGGTAGGTTAATTAATAGTTTAATATAGTTTCTTTTAATTCTACAGGTAAGTTTTAATTTATTATAAGATAAGGATGTTGTAATTTTATTGTAAAGTTAGCGGGTTGTTAGTTTTAGGGGTAATAGCTTAATTTAGTTTATGGCGATGTGGGGGGGCAGGCGGTTTAGGGGTTAATAATTTTATTTAATGGTAGCAATTTATGTGGGAGGCCAGAGGTTTAGGGGTTAATAACTTTATTTAGTGGTGGCGGGGTCCGGGAGCGGGGTCCGGGAGCGGTGGAATAGTGGTTAATAACTTTATTTAGATGCGGCGGGGTCCGGGAGTGGTGAAATAGGGGTTAATAACTTTATTTAGGTTGCGGTGGGGTCCGGGAGGGGTGGGATAGGGGTTAAATATTTTAGTATAGTTTAGTGATAGGGTATAAATAAAGTTGGTATAAAGTCGAATAGCACCGAGATCGATGACTGCTAGTTAATAACATCGCCCCGTACTTGGTGCACAGCTTTTTGACGTTTTTTTATAAATATGGAGATCGTATTCAGGTCTGTGGCCGCGATGTTAGGAGATGTTAGGCGAGCGTATTGGTGCTGGCGAATGCAGCATAGTTGAGGCTTTGATACTGATATATATGTACTGTATGTATACATAGTGTGATACTGATGTATATGTACTGTATGTATACATAGTGTGATACTGATATATATGTACTGTATGTATACATAGTGTGATACCGATATATATGTACTGTATGTATACATAGTGTGATACCGATATATATATATACTGTATATATACATAGTGTGATACCGATATATATGTACTGTATGTATATATAGTGTGATACTGATATATATATACTGTATGTATACATAGAGTGATACCGATATATATGTACTGTATGTATACATAGTGTGATACCGATATATATATATACTGTATATATACATAGTGTGATATCGATATATATGTACTGTATGTATACATAGTGTGATACTGATATATATATACTGTATATATACATAGTGTGATACTGATATATATGTACTGTATGTATACATAGTGTGATACTGATATATATGTACTGTATGTATACATAGTATGATACTGATATATATGTACTGTATGTATACATAGTGTGATACCGATATATGTACTGTATGTATACATATTATGATACTGATAAATATGTACTGTATGTATACATAGTGTGATACCGATATATATATGTACTGTATGTATACATAGTGTGATACTGATATATATGTACTGTATGTATACCTAGTGTGATACTGATATATATGTACTGTATGTATACATAGTGTGATACCGATATATATGTACTGTATGTATACATAGTGTGATACCGATATATATGTACTGTATGTATACATAGTGTGATACTGATATATATGTACTGTATGTATACATAGTGTGATACCGATATATATGTACTGTATGTATACATAGTGTGATACCGATATATATATACTGTATGTATACATAGTGTGATACTGATATATATGTACTGTATGTATACATAGTGTGATACCGATATATATGTACTGTATGTATACATAGTGTGATACCGAATATATATGTACTGTATGTATACATAGTGTGATACCGATATATATGTACTGTATGTATACATAGTGTGATACTGATATATATGTACTGTATGTATACATAGTGTGATACTGATATATATGTACTGTATGTATACATATTGTGATACCGATATATATGTACTGTATGTATACATAGTGTGATACTGATATATATGTACTGTATGTATACATAGTGTGATACTGATATATATGTACTGTATGTATACATAGTGTGATACTGATATATATGTACTGTATGTATACATAGTGTGATACTGATATATATGTACTGTATGTATACATAGTGTGATACTGATATATATGTACTGTATGTATACATATTGTGATACCGATATATATGCACTGTATGTATACATAGTGTGATACTGATATATATGTACTGTATGTATACATAGTGTGATACTGATATATATGTACTGTATGTATACATATTGTGATACCGATATATATGTACTGTATGTATACATAGTGTGATACTGATATATATGTACTGTATGTATACATAGTGTGATACTGATATATATGTACTGTATGTATACATAGTGTGATACTGATATATATGTACTGTATGTATACATAGTGTGATACTGATATATATGTACTGTATGTATACATAGTGTGATACTGATATATATGTACTGTATGTATACTAAGGGGGGTAGTTATCAAGCTGTCTACTTTTCTGGCTTCGCCGGCCCAATACGCCCGCCTGATCGGAACAGCCAATAGAATGCGAGCTCAATCTGATTGGCTGATTGGATCAGCCAATCGGATTGAACTTGAATCTGATTGGCTGATTCCATCAGCCAATCAGATTTTTCCTACCTTAATTCCGATTGGCTGATAGAATCCTATCAGCCAATCGGAAATTGAGGGGACGCCATCTTGGATGACGTCCCTTAAAGGAGCCTTCATTCGTCGTAGTCCGTCGGTGAAGAAGGAGGTTCCGCGGCGGCGGAAGGAAGATTCAAGACCCGGCTTGGAAGATGACATCGCCCGGATCGAAGACTTCTTCAGCGCCGCCTGGATGATGACTTCATCGGATGGAAGATTTCTTCAGCGCCCCTTGGATGATCACTTCTGCCGGTCCGGATGTCCACTTGGGTTCCATCGCTGCTCGGCTGAGTGAAGACGACTCAAGGTAGGATGATCTTCAGGGGATTAGTGTTAGGTTTTTGTAAGAGGGGTTTGGGTTAGATTAGGGGTATGTGGGTGGTGGGTTTTAATGTTGGGGTGGGTTTGTATTTTTCATTTACAGGCAAAAGAGCTGAACTTTTGGGGGCATGCCCCCACAAATGGCCCTTTTAAGGGCTGGTAAGGTAAAAGAGCGTTGAACTTTATTTAATTTAGAATAGGGTAGGGCATTTTTTTATTTTGGGGGGTTTGTTATTTTATTAGGGGGCTTAGATTAGGTGTAAGTAGCTTAAAATTGTTGTAATATTTGTAAAATGTTTGTAACTTATTTTTTTATTTTCTGTAACTTAGCTTTTTTTATTTTTTGTACTTTAGTTAGTTTATGTAATTGTATTTAATTGTAGTTATTTGTAGGTAGTTTATTTAATTAATTTAATGATAGTGTAGTATTAGGTTTAATTGTAACTTAGGTTAGCATTTATTTTACAGGTAATTTTGTATTTCTTTTAGCTAGGTAGTTATTAAATAGTTAATAACTATTTAATAACTATTCTAACTAGCTAAAATAAATACAAAGTTAACTGTAAAATAAATATAAATCCTAAGATAGCTACAATGTAACTATTAGATATATTGTAGCTATCTTAGGGTTTATTTTACAGGTAAGTATTTAGTTTTAAATAGGATTAATTTATTAAAGTATAGTGTAGTGTTAGGTGTAATTGTAACTTAGGTTGGGATTTATTTTACAGGTAAATTTCTCTTTATTTTAGCTAGGTAAGCTATTAAATAGTTAATAACTATTTAATAGCTATTGTACCTAGTTAAAATAAATTGAAAGATGCCTGTAAAATAAAAATAAATCCTAAGATAGCTACAATATAATTATTATTTATATTGTAGCTATATTAGGGTTTATTTTAAAGGTAAGTATTTAGTTTTAAATAGGATTAATTTAGTTCATAATATAAATATTATTTAGATTTATTTAATTAATATTTAAGTTAGGGGGGCGTTAGGGTTAGTGTTAGACTTAGGTTTAGGGGTTAATAACATTATTATAGAGGGCGGCGGTATAGGGGGGCAGGATAGGGGTTAATAGGTATAATGTAGGTGGCGGTGGGCTCCGGGAGCGGCGGTTTAGGGGTTAATACATTTATTATAGTTGCGGTGGGCTCCGGGAGGCGGCGGTTTAGGGGTTAAACTATTTATTTAGTTGTGGCGAGCTGTGGGATCTGCAGGATAGGGGTTAATACATTTATAATAGAGGGCGGCGGTATAGGGGGGGCAGGATAGGGGTTAATAGGTATAATGTAGTTGGCGGTGGGCTCCGGGAGCGGCGGTTTAGGGGTTAATATGTATAGAGTAGCTTGCGGTGGGCTCCGGGAGCGGCGGTTTAGGGGGTAATAACTTTATTTAGTTGCTGTGGTGTAGGGGGGACAGATTAGTGGTGTTTAGACTCGGGGTACATGTTAGGGTGTTAGGTGCAGACAGATCCCATAGGAATCAATGGGATGTCTGGCAGCAGCGAACTTGTACTTTCGCTATGGTCAGACTCCCATTGATTCCTATGGGATCCGCCGCCTCCAGGCTGGCGCTTTGAAAACCAGGTACGCTGGGCCGTAAAAGTGCCGAGCGTACCTGCTAGTTTTTTGATAACTATCAAAAGTAGTGAGATTGTGCCGCACTTGTGTGCGGAACATCTGGAGTGACGTAAGAATCGATCTGTGTCGGACTGAGTCCGGCGGATCGAAGCTTACGTCACAAAATTCTACTTTTGCCGGTCTCGAGCCTTTGATAACTAAGGCGAATCAGCCTCGCCACAAATACGCTGCGGAATTCCAGCATATTTGAGGTTGATGGCTTGATAACTAGGCCCCATAGTGTGATACTGATATATATGTACTGTATGTATACATAGTGTGATACTGATATATATGTACTGTATGTATACATAGTGTGAAACTGATATATATGTACTGTATGTATACATAGTGTGATACTGATATATATGTACTGTATGTATACATATTGTGATACCGATATATATGTACTGTATGTATACATAGTGTGATACCGATATATATGTACTGTATGCATACATAGTGTGATACTGATATATATGTACTGTATGTATACATAGTGTGATACCGATATATATATATACTGTATATATACATAGTGTGATACTGATATATATGTACTGTATGTATACATAGTGTGATACTGATATATATGTACTGTATGTATACATAGTGTGATACTGATATATATGTACTGTATGTATACATAGTGTGATACTGATATATATGTACTGTATGTATACATAGTGTGATACTGATATATATGTACTGTATGTATACATAGTGTGATACTGATATATATGTACTGTATGTATACATAGTGTGATTCTGATATATATGTACTGT
The DNA here is from genome assembly GCF_027579735.1 of Bombina bombina. NCBI lineage: Eukaryota > Metazoa > Chordata > Amphibia > Anura > Bombinatoridae > Bombina > Bombina bombina. Next base: position 195,134,880 of record NC_069508.1, on the reverse strand, counting down.
ATGTATACATAGTGTGATACCGATATATATGTACTGTATGTATACATAGTGTGATACCGATATATATGTACTGTATGTATACATAGTGTGATACCGATATATATGTACTGTATGTATACATAGTGTGATACTGATATATATGTACTGTATGTATACATAGTGTGATACTGATATATGTACTGTATGTATACATAGTGTGATACTGATATATATGCACTGTATGTATACATAGTATGATACCGATATATATGTACTGTATGTATACATAGTGTGATACTGATATATATGCACTGTATGTATACATAGTGTGATACTGATATATATGTACTGTATGTATACATAGTGTGATACCGATATATATGTACTGTATGTATACATAGTGTGATACCGATATATATGTACTGTATGTATACATAGTGTGATACCGATATATATATATATACTGTATATATACATAGTGTGATACTGATATATATGTACTGTATGTATACATATTGTGATACCGATATATATGTACTGTATGTATACATAGTGTGATACCGATATATATGTACTGTATGTATACATAGTGTGATACCGATATATATATATACTGTATATATACATAGTGTGATACTGATATATATGTACTGTATGTATACATAGTGTGATACCGATATATATGTACTGTATGTATACATAGTGTGATACCGATATATATGTACTGTATGTATACATAGTGTGATACCGATATATATGTACTGTATGTATACATAGTGTGATACCGATATATATATATATATATACTGTATATATACATAGGGTGATACCGATATATATGTTTCTATATGCTTTTACTTTTAATTGTGTTCATTAAACAAATGTATATTTCTGTATAATTTACACTTGTGCCTTGTTTGTGACCTTATAATCTTAGTATTATTATTTTTTTTAGAGCAAAATAAACATGACCTGAAATTAGCAAATTAGGGCCTAGATTTAGAGTTGGGCGGTAGCCGTCAAAACCAGCGTTAGAGGCTCCTAATGCTGGTTTTTACCGCCCTCTGGTATTTGGAGCCAGTCATTAAAGGGTCTAACGCTCACTTTCCAGCCGCGACTTTTCCATACCGCAGATCCCCTTACGTCAATTGTGTATCCTATCTTTTCAATGGGATCTTTCTAACGCTGGTATTTAGAGTCGTGTCTGAAGTGAGCGTTAGAAATCTAACGACAAAACTCCAGCCGCAGAAAAAAGTCAGTAGTTAAGAGCTTTCTGGGCTAACGCCGGTTTATAAAGCTCTTAACTACTGTGCTCTAAAGTACACTAACACCCATAAACTACCTATGTACCCCTAAACCGAGGTCCCCCCACATCGCCGCCACTATATTAAATTTTTTTAACCCCTAATCTGCCGCTCCGTATACCGCCGCCAACTACGTTATCCCTATGTACCCCTAATCTGCTGCCCCTAACACCGCCGACCCCTATATTATATTTATTAACCCCTAATCTGCCCCCCACAACATCGCCGCCAGCTACCTACAATTATTAACCCCTAATCTGCCGACCGGAGCTCACCGCTAGTATAATAAATGTATTAACCCCTAATCCGCCTCACTCCCGCCTCAATAACCCTATAATAAATAGTATTAACCCCTAATCTGCCCTCCCTAACATCGCCGACAGCTAACTTCAAGTATTAACCCCTAATCTGCCGATCGGAGCTCACCGCTACTCTAATAAATTGTTTAACCCCTTAAGCTAATTCTAACCCTAACACTAACACCCCCCTAAGTTAAATATAATTTTTATCTAACGAAATAAATTGTCTTATTAAATAAATTATTCCTATTTAAATCTAAATACTTACCTGTAAAATAAATCCCAATATAGCTACAATATAAATTATAATTATATCTTTTTTTTTTAAATATCTTTATTTTTCAAGTGCAACAGACAGATAGAAGTAATTACATTCGGTAGTATTTACGTGGTATATGATTACATGGCAAATGATAACATCAATTATAAAACAGTTGTCATGTCAATACTGTAGCCTGGGTCTTGAAAAGTGATAAAAGAAAAGAGCAAAAGAAAAAACAAAAACAAATTTCCATCGTGCACAATTTTTCTTTTAACCTTAAACACAAAATAATATTAACTTCCTAACTCTCAGCTGGCATAATTCACTCTCCGACAACCTCCTCCCCCCCCCCCCCCCCGGGAACTTCTCCGAACTAGTCTACCAGTCTCCTCGCAATGTTGCCTCTAAAACGTACTCTGTGTTCTTAAATGGTGCAATGATTATAGTACGCGAAGTATCTGGTAGTGTGTGAATAAAGGGTCCCCATTTGTTAAAGAAGGACCGAACCCTAGCATTCATGTCTCCTAAGCCGTCTGCTTGCTCAATAAAAAGTTGCTTTAGCAACGCCTGCTTTAGCTGTGTAACAGTGGGTGGGTTTCGTTTGAGCCAATTTTGGAAGATCAGATGTCTCGCCATCAATACTATATTAGAGATAAGTAGTTTAATATGTTTGGGTAGGCCTAAAAAGTCAAGGAATACTACATTCTGAAATGTCCAATCCCCACAGGGGCATTGTATTTTTGTCTTTACCCAGTGTGCCGTCATCTTCCAGAATCTGACTAGTTTAGGACAGTTCCACACCATGTGTTCAATATCCGCGTCTATCAGACTGCACCTAGGACACTTACTGTCCCTGTCTGCCTTCCATCTCTGGAATTTCCCAGGGGTAACATAGCTGTCGTGTATTAGCTTAAAATGGGATTCTCTCACCTCTGAGGAGAGAGTTGCTGACTTTACTCTACTGATGCTTTTCTCAACTTCCACCGCTGTCACATCTTTTGCAAGCCTATCACTCCAAATGGAGGCTATCTTGTCTATGCAGGTTGTCCCCGCTAGTCTGTTCATCTTTGTGTACAATGGTGCTATAGAGGTGATGCCATGTCGAGCTAATTCTATGCTTTGTTTTATAGCTGTTTGGTCTCTGTTGTTCCCCTCCCTCCGTAGTGTGTCAAAGTAATGTCTGGCTTGCAAGTAAGCGTAGTGATGTGTTCTGGGCAGGTCAAACGTGGTTCTTAGGGTTTCAAAAGTCTGCATGAGTCCCCCCTCCCTTGTCATTGTTTGACCTACTGTGCGAAGTCCCTGGCTCTTCCACTGAAGAAAAGCTTTAGTCGATATACCTGCAGGGAACTCAGGGTTGCCGCACCATGGCAAATATGCGGTCAATCTGTGGTTGCCCCCTAGTGTCTTGCAAAACTGTCTCCAAGCTCTCGCCGGTTGGGCCAGGAACTCCATGTCTTTTAAGTGTTTGGTCGCTTGGGTTTGGGTCATGTGTGGGATCATCTCTAAAGCCCATGGTTTCGTCAGTTCATTTTCCAACCTAGGGTCAGAGAACTTTCCCCGTCCCGTCAGCCAGTCAATAACAAATTTACATTGGGCCGCCCAGTTGTATAGTTCAAAGTTTGGTAGTGCTAATCCCCCCATCTCCCTTGGGGCGGTAAGCTTGAGAAAACTGACCCTGTGTTTCTTGTTGTTCCAAATAAATTTAAGCACCTTTCCCTTAATGTGATTTAAGTCTGATTTTCGCAGTATTGCTGGCAGAGTCTGGAAAAAATAAAGCAGTTTGGGGAAATAGATCATCTTTATAAGTCCCACCCTTCCCGATAGGTTCAAGGGCAGCGAAAGTCCACCCCCCAATCAGGCTGTCTAATTGTTTAAGCAAGGGACCATAGTTAATAGAGTACCATCTGCGTGGGTCTGTGTGTAGTGTAATACCTAAATATTTGAAGTTACCCTCCACTATCCTAAAGTCATAGCCGGGAATTTGTTTTTTACCTTTTGACAATAACCAGAGTAGTTCAGTTTTGTCAGTGTTGACTTTGTATCCAGAGACTAAGCCAAATTCATTGATTATTTCCATCAATTTTGGAATATTTTTTTGAGGGTCTTGTACGTATAACACCATGTCATCAGCAAAGAGCGAGACATGCAAGGTCGACTCGCCTATGCGCATCCCCTGCATTGTCTGCCTAATTTTTATTGCCAGGGGCTCTATAGCCAGGTCAAAAAGGAGTGGGGAGAGGGGGCAGCCCTGTCTAGTGCCTCTATGGAGTGTGAAGGGTCTGGTAGGTGTGCCATTGATTAGGAGGGATGCTTGGGGTTCTCTATAAAGATTCTCAATGGCCCTGACAAATGCACCTTCGATGCCCATCTTGCCCATGGTGGTGTATAAATGTTCCCACAAGACCTTGTCAAAGGCTTTTTCAGCGTCTAAGAATAGTAGGGCTGCCTCGTCATGTGTCGCTATGTTCTGGTTATGTTGCGTTATGTTCCAATAGTGTTGGATAATTGTTTGGACTCTTCGAATGTTAAGTACTGAAGATCTCCCCTTAACGAAACCTGTCTGATCCTCGTGTACTAATGTCGGGAGTATATTTGCTAGCCTGTTTGCAAGGAGTTTAGTTAGGATTTTGTAGTCCTGATTAAGCAGGGAAATAGGACGATATGACTGAGTTAAAAGGGGGTCTCTACCCTCCTTTGGAATAATACTGATATTGGCTTCCGCAAACCTGGGGGAGGGTCTAACTTCACCACTGAGGAGACCATTGAACAGCTGCGTCAAAGTCGGGCCTATATCGGTTCCCATTATTTTATAAAACTCTGCTGGCAAGCCATCAGGCCCTGGAGTTTTCTCTAATGTTAGATCCTTAATTATGGTCAGAATTTCGTTCAAAGTAACGGGGCTATTGAGGCTGTCAAGTTGGGCTCTGTCAATCGTTGGTATCCGCAACTGTTCCCAGAATCTGTCCATATCCCTTGGCAGTACCTCCTGTGGTGAGTAGAGATCTTTGTAAAAGTCAGTAAATGCCCTTTGGATGTCTTCCTCCCTATTCAAAACTACGTCGCCCCGCTTAATAGCCAGTATAGGATTTCTTTTTGTCGATAATTTCGTCATTCTCGCTAGCAGTCTTCCCGTCTTGCCTCCGAACCTATAGTACCTAGCCTGTATTTTAGAGTGTGTTTTGTTGGTTTGTTGGAGTATATAGTCATCTCTTGCTCGCTTAATGTCCTTGTATTTGAGTCTGTTGATTGTGTTTGGGTTCCTAAGATATTTATTCCTCGCATTTAAGATCTGTGCTAGTAGGAGTTCTGACTGTGCCCTGCTCTTTTTCTTGATGTTTGCGGCGTAAGCCGAGATAACCCCCCTCAAGACAGCTTTAGCTGTTTCCCAGAACAGTATAGGGTCACCTGCATGCAATTGATTGGTCTCTGCAAATGCCAGCCATTCCCCTAGGATGTGTCTATAGAAGTTGGGGTCTTTACATAAATACGCTGGGAACACCCACCTATTGGTTTTCCCCCTCCCGGGACTAAGTTGGATCTTGACTGCTACTGGGGCATGGTCTGAGATCGTTATTGGGTCTATCTCAGCTCCCAACACTCTGGGGCATAGCTCTGTGGATATCAGAAAATAATCGAGTCTGGCCATGGTGTCCTTTGCTACTGACATGCAGGTAAAATCCCTCTGCTCCGGGTATCTGGCTCTCCAGATATCTTGTAGCCCTAAGGTTTTCTTGAAATTATGAAGTATTAGGGATTCTTTTTTGGAGTTTCTAAAACTCTGAGGGGTAACGGCTTTCTTATCTGGGTTATAAAATCTATCGGCAGGGACCTGAGGAGCAATATTGAAATCTCCTCCGACAACAGTGGGCAGCGTGGTAAACTGCATTATCTTAGCGTGCAATCCCCTCCAGAAATGTTGTTTCTGTCTTTGTGGCCCATACACTCCTACCAGAGCAAAGGGGACTCCCATGACCTCTAATTGAAGCATTACAAATCTCCCCTCCTGATCTATGTCGGTCTTAGTGATAGTGTACGTCAGGTGTTTTCTAAGTTGTATAGCCACACCTCTAGCTCGTCTCAGTTCGTATGGGGTATATATAACTTCTCCCACCCAGCCCTGTTGCAATTTTTTGTGTTCAAGGTTCGTCAAATGTGTTTCCTCTAATATGGCTATGTCAACTTTTCTAGATCTTAGGTAACGCAGGATAGATCTGCGTTTTTGCGGAGAGGTTATGCCTCCCACATTCCAGCTCATAATATGTAGGTTATGTGTCATCTGTAACTCGGTTTGTGGATGGGATGTAGGGTAAGAAATTGATTACACGTAGGTCCGATAACACATTGTGTAAGAAACATTTTAGGTGTCTTGTTTGTACTTTACCACCAGATTTCAGACTAAGAACATTTCCCTTTGTCGGAGAGTCCCGGGGGAAGAGGAGAGCATCCTGCCAGCTAACTAAAAATAAAAACAACACGATTAACAACATTGAAGACAAATTAAACAGACATTTCAACAGATAGCTTTTAGAAAACAGAACCAATTGTTTTTTTCTTTCCATTGAAATAGCAGTCACTTAGCGTCTAATTCAATAACTGTGTATAAACTTATTCATTACTTTGCTGCACTTTATCCCCTTTAGTTGTACTACTTTGGTATGCTGAGAATGATTTTCCCCTCAGTTGTTCAGGTCAGGTCTCTACCTAAATGATGTGGTTGTGACTATCTTCGTGTTTCGCATCCCTCTATTTTCTAGTGCCAGAAAGGGTCACCTCTCCTCAGAGTATGTGTCTCCCGTATGTGTAATTTGTATTGGTGGAAATCAGCCTATCAGTTCTAGCATGTGATCCTCTCCGCCTGCCTGCCAGCGGGGGCCAGCATAGGAGGGGAGTATAATGTATAGGGGCACTGGAACTAGTAGTGTGCTGGAGGGTACCCTCTCCTTAGGTGAATGACCTTCATAGTGGGGGAGCTTGGGAGCTAGAGCTAGGTAATCAATCATGTCATTCGGTAGCCTCTAATACTTTTCTACTGGCCGCTCACCAAAATTATAAGCTAAAAGGTATTTGCAGTATGAAACAGAACAAATGAACAAACATATTCCCAAAGGCGTTCATGTTACCATATTAACCACTGAAAGACAACAAAAGCTATTAACATAATGAGGGAGAGGGGTGTTCCCTTCCATAAAGTCTTCTAGTGAGGTAGACTCATGTAAATGTGGGTGTCTCAATAGTAAATTTTTCTAATTTTCCTCCCTCTCAGTGCTTATCAACAGGTCTTAGCATGTTACCAGTCCCTCAGATTGGGTTCTCCATCCTTTCAGGCTTCCTTGTCAGCTAGCTCTTGTTCAAGTCTCAGGAACTTTCGCAGATGTTTAGGGTCATCGAAAAACTTAATTCCCTGCTGAGTCTGTAGTTTAAGTTTTGCTGGGAACAGCAGGGACACAGATCTCCCTGCCTCAATCAGCGATTTGCAGTAGGGAGAGAACTCCCTTCTTCTCCTGGAGATCTCGGCAGAGTAATCTTGGAAGATGAGGATTTTTTTCCCCTCAAACAGCAGTGGGGAACATTGACGATAGGCTCTCAAGATCGTGATTTTATCTTTGAAATTAAGATAGCGTATCATCACTTGTCTGGGTCCCCTGGTTGTCTTTGGGTCTTGGTTAATGATCCCTATTCTGTGGGCTCTCTCAGCTACACATGGTATATCCTCAGATGAGAGGTGCAAGAGAGTGGGCAAGGTTTTTTCTGCAAATTCTAGGAGGTCAGTGCTTGAGATAGTTTCTGGCAGTCCCACAATGCGCAGGTTGTTCCGCCTTGAGCGGTTTTCGAGGTCGTCGAGTTTATCAGTTAATAACTTGTTTTGGGCCTCAAGCGCTATTATTTTGCTGGAGTTTTCTCGCTGCCTAATTTCTCCATCTCCCACCCTTTGTTCCACATGTTGGAGCCTTGAGGAGAACGATTTAAACTCAGATGACAGAGTATCCATTCCCGTTTGTAGTTGTTCTATTTTAGGCAGGAACAGGGCTGATATTTGGGACACTATAGGGTGGGTTTCCAATGTCTCTTCATCTGCAGCATCTGTGGCCATAACCTCAGCAGTATGAATTTCTGCTACAGCTTTGGTTTTTCTGTCTTGGTGTTTCTGTCTGCTCGACATTGTACCAGTGGTCTTCACAAAACTGGAGTAGTACCTCTGCATGCAATGTGCCTCCACTCAGGGAAAGTGGTTTGCGCTGTAAGTGGCTCTAGGTGCCGTAAAAAGGTATGGATTGCGGGGGGTGCAGCGCAGTGTGAAAGGCTTATTTCATAACCAGAAATCGTGCATTATTCTCAGTATCTTTCAGAGCCATATAGAAAATCGGCATAGTCAGCCCTCTTCTCTCTTTATTTGTCTTATTGTCCATTCGGATGTGGCTTATAGTCGATCCCTACGCCTGAGGGTGTCTGCTTTCAAACTTTTATTCCCGCTTGCCATTCCTCAGTGATAGGACTTCTATTTCCCCAATGTGTAGTAACACCGGGTCGGTGCATGTATTTGGAGCGTCTCTGTACTCAGTGTAGGCCAGCCCACGTGGCTTAGAGTTCGCCTAAAAGTGTTTAAGATTGGCCTGTCGTATGGCTGTACGGGTAGCAATGCCAGAGTTTATGTGTACCACACAGCAGGGGAGTCTGGCTATGTTTTGTTCGCAGCCCTTAAAGTGTTTTGCTGTATGTTAAGTGCCCCGGTTTCTTACCCGCGGTGTTTCCAAGATGGCGGCTCCCCTCTATGCTTTTCTCCGGTCTCTCACTCCGCCACTCCTCGGTCTTAGTAGCGTTTGTCTTGGCAGCTTATAAGACCGGTACGGTAGGTTATCTGAGTGCGGTGAAATCTGAGCAGCAGTGAGGTGTTAGCAGTTGTTTCGTCGCGGCCGCGACTTTTCTTATTAGCGATATCTCGTTCCGGTGGGGGAGCCGTTGGCTTTGACTCCGTGCTGCAATAATGTCCGGACAGGTCCAGTAGGTCACCTGTCAAGGTTGGCGAGCTTTGTGGGCTATTGAGGTGTAGGATTTAGGAGTTTATCAGTCTATGTCTCCGGAGCTCCTTCTACCTGCGTCCTCACTCTTTGCCCGCCCACCGGAAGTCCAAATTATAATTATATCTTAGCTATTTTAGGATTAATATTTATTTTACAGGCAACTTTGTAATTATTTTAACCAGGTACAATAGCTATTAAATAGTTAATAACTATTTAATAGCTACCTAGTTAAAATAATTACAAAATTACCTGTAAAATAAATCCTAACCTAAGTTACAATTAAACCTAACACTACACTATCAATAAATAAATTAAATAAACTACCTAAAATTATCTACAATTAAACCTAACACTACACTATCAATAAATAAATTAAATACATTTCCTACAAATAAATACAATTAAATAAACTAACTAAAGTACAAAAAATAAAAAAGAACTGTTACAAAAAATAAAAAAATATTTACAAACATTAGAAAAAAATTACAACAATTTTAAACTAATTACACCTACTCTAAGCCCCCTAATAAAATAACAAAGACCCCCAAAATAAAAAAATGCCCTACCCTATTCTAAATTACAAAAGTTCAAAGCTCTTTTACCTTACCAGCCCTAAAAAGGGCCATTTGCGGGGCATGCCCCAAAGAATTCAATTCTTTTGCCTGTAAAAAAAAAACATACAATACCCCCCCAACATTACAACCCACCACCCACATACCCCTAATCTAACCCAAACCCCCCTTAAATAAACCTAACACTAAGCCCCTGAAGATCTTCCTACCTTGTCTTCACCATGCCAGGTATCACCGATCGTTCCAGGCTCCAAAATCTTCATCCAAGCCCAAGCGGGGGCTAGATATCCACCATCCGACGGCTGAAGAAGTCCAGAAGAGGGTCCAAAGTCTTCATCCTATCCGGGAAGAAGAGTAGATCCGGACCGGCAACCATCTTCTTCCAAGTGGCATCTTCTATCTTCATCCGATGAGGACCGGCTCCATCTTGAAGACCTCCACCACAGACCCATCTTCTTCTTACAGAATGGCTGGGTTTTCAGTGTGTTAGGCTCCAAAAAGGGAGCGTAGAGCATAATTTAACACCACTGCAACTCTAGATACCAGCGGTGCTTACGGACGCGGCCAGCTTCAAAAACGTGCTCGTGCACGATTCCCCCATAGAAAACAATGGGGCCATTTAAGCTGAAAAAAAAACTAACACCTGCAAAAAAGCAGCGTTCAGCTCCTAACGCAGCCCCATTGTTTTCTATGGGGAAACACTTCCTACGTCTGCACCTAACACCCTAACATGAACCCCCGAGTCTAAACACCCCTAACCTTACACTTATTAACCCCTTATCTGCCGCCCCCGCTATCGCTGACACCTGCATATTTTTTTTAACCCCTAATCTGCCGCTCCGTAAACCGCTGCTACCTACATTATCCCTATGTACCCCTAATCTGCTGCCCCTAACACCGCCGACCCCTATATTATATTTATTAACCCCTAATCTGCCCCCCTCAACGTCGCCTCCACCTGCCTACACTTATTAACCCCTAATCTGCCGAGCGGACCGCACCGCTACTATAATAAAGTTATTAACCCCTAATCCACCTCACTCCCGCCTCAATAACCCTATAATAAATAGTATTAACCCCTAATCTGCCCTCCCTAACATCGCCAACACCTAACTTCAATTATTAACCCCTAATCTGCCGACCGAATCTCGCCGCTACTGTAATAAATGGATTAACCCCTAAAGCTAAGTCTAACCCTAACCCTAACACCCTCATAAGTTAAATATAATTTAAATCTAACAAAATAAATTAACTCTTATTAAATAAATTATTCCTATTTAAAGCTAAATACTTACCTGTAAAATAAACCCTAATATAGCTACAATATAACTAATAATTATATTGTAGATATTTTAGGATTAATATTTATTTTACAGGCAACTTTGTATTTATTTTAACCAGGTACAATAGCTATTAAATAGTTAATAACTATTTAATAGCTACCTAGTTAAAATAATTACAAAATCACCTGTAAAATACATCCTAACCTAAGTTACAATTAAACCTAACACTACACTATCAATAAATTAATTAAATAAAATACCTACAATTATCTACAATTAAACCTAACACTACACTATCAATAAATTAATTACATACAAATACCTACAATTAAATACAATTAAATAAACTAACTTAAGTACAAAAAATAAAAAAAGAACTGTTACAAAAATAAAAAAATAATTTACAAACATTATAAAAATATTACAACAATTTTAAGCTAATTACACCTACTCTAAGCCCCCTAATAAAATAACAAAGCCCCCCTAAATAAAAAAATGCCCTACCCTATTCTAAAATAAAAACAGAAAAGCTCTTTTACCTTACCAGCCCTTAAAAGGGCCTTTTGCGGGGCATGCCCTAAAGAATTCTGCTCTTTTGCCTGTAAAAAAAACATACAATACCCCCCCCCAACATTACAACCCACCACCCACATACCCCTAATCTAACCCAAACCCCCCTTAAATAAACCTAACACTAAGCCCCTGAAGATCTCCCTACCTTATCTTCACCATGCCGGGTATCACCGATCCGTCCAGAAGAGGCTCAGAAATCTTCATCCAAGCCCAAGCGGGGGCTGAAGAGGTCCTTCATCGGGCTGAAGAGGTCCATCATCAGGCTGAAGAGGTCCATCATCCAGCTGAAGAGGTCCATCATCCGGCTGAAGAGGTCCATCATCGGGCTGAAGAGGTCCATCATCCGGCTGAAGCCTTGATCCCAGCGGGGGCTGAAGAGATCCATCATCCGGCTGAAGTCTTCTATCAAGCGGCATCTTCAATCTTCTTTCTTCCGGATCCATCTTCATCCCGCCGACACGGAACATCCATCCTGGCCGACGACTTCCCAACGAATGACGGTTCCTTTAAATGATGTCATCCAAGATGACATCCCTTGAATTCCGATTGGCTGATAGGATTCTATCAGCCAATCGAAATTAAGGTAGGAAAATTCTGATTGGCTGATGGAATCAGCCAATCAGATTCAAGTTCAATCCGATTGGCTGATCCAATCAGCCAATCAGATTGAGCTTGCATTCTATTGGCTGATCAGAACAGCCAATAGAATGCGAGCTCAATATGATTCGCTGATTCCATCAGCCAATCAGAATTTTCCTACCTTAATTCCGATTGGCTGATAGAATCCTATCAGCCAATCGGAATTCGAGGGATGCCATCTTGGATGACGTCATTTTAGGAACCGTAATTCGTCGGGAAGTCGTTGGCCAGGATGGATGTTCCGCGTCGGCGGGATGAAGATGGATCCGGAAGAAAGAAGATTGAAGATGCCGCTTGATAGAAGACTTCAGCCGGATGATGGATCTCTTCAGCCCCCGCTTGGATCAAGACTTCAGCCGGATGATGGACCTCTTCAGCCCGATGATGGACCTCTTCAGCCCGATGATGGACCTCTTCAGCCGGATGATGGACCTCTTCAGACCGATGATGGACCTCTTTAGCCCGATGATGGACCTCTTCAGCCCCCGCTTGGGCTTGGATGAAGATTTCGGAGCCTCTTCTGGACGGTTCGGTGATACCCGGCATGGTGAAGATAAGGTAGGGAGATCTTCAGGGGCTTAGTGTTAGGTTTATTTAAGGGGGGTTTGGGTTAGATTATGGGTATGTGAGTGGTGGGTTGTAATGTTGGGGGGGTATTGTATGTTTTTTTTACAGGCAAAAGAGCAGAATTCTTTGGGGCATGCCCCGCAAAAGGCCCTTTTAAGGGCTGGTAAGGTAAAAGAGCTTTTCTATTTTTATTTTAGAATAGGGTAGGGCATTTTTTTATTTTGGGGGGCTTTGTTATTTTATTAGGGGGCTTAGAGTAGGTGTAATTAGCTTAAAAATGTTGTAATATTTTTATAATGTTTGTAAATTATTTTTTTATTTTTTGTAACTTAGTTTTTTTTTGTTTTTTTTGTACTTTAGTTAGTTTATTTAATTGTATTTAATTGTAGGTATTTGTATGTAATCAATTTATTGAGAGTGTAGTGTTAGGTTTAATTGTAGATAATTGTAGGTATTTTATTTAATTAATTTATTGATAGTGTAGTGTTAGGTTTAATTGTAATTTAGGTTAGGATTTATTTTACAGGTAATTTTGTAATTATTTTAACTAGGTAGCTATTAAATAGTTATTAACTATTTAATAGCTATTGTACCTGGTTAAAATAAATACAAAGTTACCTGTAAAATAAATATTAATCCTAAAATAGCTACAATATAATTATACTTTATATTGTAGCTATATTAGGGTTTATTTTACAGGTAAGTATTTAGCTTTAAATAGGCATAATTTATTTAATAAGAGTTAATTTATTTCGCTAGATAAAAATTATATTTAACTTAGGGGGGTGTTAGTGTTAGGGTTAGACTTAGCTTTAGGGGTTAATACATTTATTAGAGTAGCGGCGAGGTCCGGTCGGCAGATTGGGGTTAATACTTGAAGTTAGGTGTTGGTGATGTTAGGGAGGGCAGATTAGGGGTTAATACTATTTATTATAGGGTTATTGAGGCGGGAGTGAGGCGGATTAGGGTTTAATACATTTATTATAGTAGCGGTGAGGTCCGGTTGGCAGATTAGGGGTTAATAATTGTAGGTAGGTGGAGGCAACATTGGGGGCGGCAGATTAGGGGTTAATAAATATAATATAGGGGTCGGCGGTGTTAGGGGCAGCAGATTAGGGGTACATAGGGATAATGCAGGTTGCGGCGGTGTGCGGTCGGCAGATTAGGGGTTAAAAATTTTTATTAGAGTGGCGGTGATGTGGGGGGCCTCGGTTTAGGGGTACATAGGTAGTTTATGGGTGTTAGTGTACTTTAGAGCACAGTAGTTAAGAGCTTTATGAACCGGCGTTAGCCCAGGAACTCTTAACTCCTGGCTTTTCTCTGCGGCTGGAGTCTTGTCGTTAGATTTCTAACGCTCACTTCAGGCAAGACTCTAAATACCGGCGTTAGAAAGATCCCATTGAAAAGATAGGATACGCAAATGGCGTAGGGGGATCTGCGGTATGGAAAAGTCGCGGCTGCAAAGTGAGCGTTAGACCCTTTCCTGACTGACTCTAAATACCAGTGGGCGGCCAAAACCAGCGTTAGTAGCCCCTAACGCTGGTTTTGATGGCTAACGCCGAATTCTAAATCTAGGCGTTAGTATTATTTTTAGAAAGCTAAAACTAGGTAGGCTTATATGCTAATTTCTAAGCTTTTGAACCATCTCTTATCTCAGTGCATTTTGACAGTTTTTCATAACGCTAATTCATGAGTGCCATATAGATAACATTGTGCTCACTGGAGTTAATTATGTATCAGCGCTGATTGACTAAAATGCAAGTTTGTAAATAGCACTGAGATAAGGGAGCAATCTGCAGAGGCTTAGATACAAGGTAATCACAGAGGTAAAAAGTATATTAATATAACTGAGATAAGGAGCAGTCTGCAGAGGCTTAGATACAAGGTAATCACAGAGGTAAAAAGTGTATTAATATAACTGAGATAAGGAGCAGTCTGCAGAGGCTTAGATACAAGGTAATCACAGAGGTAAAAAGTATATTAATATAACTGAGATAAGGAGCAGTCTGCAGAGGCTTAGATACAAGGTAATCACAGAGGTAAAAAGTATATTAATATAACTGAGATAAGGAGCAGTCTGCAGAGGCTTAGATACAGGGTAATCACAGAGGTAAAAAGTATATTAATATAACTGAGATAAGGGGGCAGTCTGCAGAGGCTTAGATACAAGGTAATCACAGAGGTAAAAAGTATATTAATATAACTGAGATAAGGGGGCAGTCTGCAGAGGCTTAGATACAAGGTAATCACAGAGGTAAAAAGTACATTAATATAACTGAGATAAGGGGGCAGTCTGCAGAGGCTTAGATACAAGGTAATCACAGAGGTAAAAAGTATATTAATATAACTGAGATAAGGGGGCAGTCTGCAGAGGCTTAGATACAAGGTAATCACAGAGGTAAAACATATATTAATATAACAGTGTTGGTTGCGCAAAACTGGGGAATGGGTAATAAAGGGATTATCTATCTTTTTAAACAATAAAAAATCTGTAGTAGACTGTCCCTTTAACTTCAACTCTGCATGCAGAATTTACAAAGACACAATTGTCATTCACCTAGATTACGTGTTTTGCGTTCGTGTATTAACGCTAAAAAAAGCCTTTTAGCCTGTAACGCAATGTCAGTTCGGCACTCGAATAAATGACGTTTTTGCATGGGATTTCCATAGCGCTGCCATTACAAGTTTTGCGGTGAAGCTAAAAAGCTTGTGTTACACCCTATACCGACACGATCCGTTTTCGCAATCTGAGAGCAGTAGTTATGAGTTTTACGCAACAAAACTATTACACAAAACTCATAACTAAAGTGTTACAAAGTACACTAACAGACATAAACTACCTATTAACCCCTAAACCGAGACACCTCCTGCATCGCAAACACTATATTAAAGTTATTAACCCCTAATCTGTCCCTCCCGACATCGCCGCCACTAATAAAATTTATTTACTCCTATTCCACCACTCCCCGACATCGCTGCCACTATAATAAAGTTATTAACACTTATTCCCCGCACCCCAACATCGCCCACACTATAATAAAGATATTAACCCCTATTCCGCGGCTCCTCAACATCACTGCCACTAAATAAAGTTATTAACCCCTAAACCTCTGGCCTCCCACTAAATAAACATATTAACCCCTAAACCGCCAGCCCCCTACATCGCCAAAAATGTAATTAAGATATTACCTAACAACCCAATAGCTTTAAATTACAATTACAAGATATCTATCTTAAAATAAATAAAAACTTACCTGGGGAATTAAAAAAATAAAATAAATGTAAACTATAAATTAAACTTACAAAAAATAAAAAAATACTAAATTACAAAAAATAAAAAATACTAATTTATGAAAAATAACAAACAAAATTATCTAGATAATCTAATAGCCCTATAAATATAAAAAGCCCCCCAAATAAAAAAAAAAAAACCCTAGCCTACAATAAACTACCAATAGCCCTTAAAAGGGCCTTTTGTAGGGCATTGCCCTAAATAAATCAGCTCTTTTTCCTGTAAAAAAATGCAAAGCCCCCCCCAACAGTAACAACCCGTAACCCAACCAACCCCCCAAAATAAAAAACCTAACTCTAAAAAAAACCTAAGCTACCCATTGCCCTGAAAAGGGCATTTGTATGGGCTATGCCATTAAAAGGGCATTCAGCTCTTTTTCATTGTCCTTAAAAGGGCATTTAGCTCTTTTAAGAAAGCCCAAAAACCTATTCTAATAAAAAAAACATTAAAAGAAGTAATAAAAATCCTAACACTAACCCCCGACGATCCACTTACAGTTTTTGAAGTCCGGACATCCATCCTCATCCAGGCGACGAGAATTCTTCATCCAGGCAGCGAGGTCTTCATCCAACCAGACGGCGTCTTCTATCTTCATCCAGATGGCATCTTTTATCTTCATCCGGTGGCATGGATCAGCTGCATCCTTAAGACATCCAGCGCGGAGCATCCTCTTCATACGGTCGCCGCCATATACTGAGTCTTTAATGCAAGGGAGCCTTTTCAAAATGGCGTCTCTTGCATTCCTATTGGCTGATTTGATTTTGGAAATTCAAATCAGCCAATAGGACGAGAGCTAATGAAATTCTAATGGCTATTCAAATCAGCCAATATTAAACTTATCTTTTTTTAATTTCCCAGGTAAGTTTTTATTTATTTTAAGATAAGGATCTTGTAATTTTAATTCAAAGTTAGGGGGTTGTTAGGTTTAGGGGTTAATAGTTTAATTTAGTGTTTTGAGATGTGGGGGGCTGGTGGTTTAGGGGTTAATAGGTTTATTTAGTGGTAGTGATGTGGCCAGATGTTTAGGGGTTAATAACTTTATTTAGTGGCGGCGATGTCGGGGAGTGGCAGAATAGGGGTTAATATCTTTATTATAATGTGGGAGATGTTGGGGTGTTGGTGAATAGGGGTTAATAACTTTAGTATAATGGCGGCAATATCGGGAGTGGCAGATTAGGGTTCAATAAATGTATTTTGTGGCGGCGATGCCGGGAGCGGCAGATTAGGGGTTAATATATTTATTATAGTGTGGCCGATGTTGGGGTGCGGGGGGAATAGTGGTTAATAACTTTAGTATAGTGGCAGCGATATCGGGAGTGGCAGATTAGGGGTTAATAAATGTATTTCAGTTGCAGCAATGTTGGGGACGGCAGATTAGGGGTTAATAACTTTATTTAGGCGTCGGCGATGTCTGGGGCAGCAGATTAGGGATGTTTAGATATGGGGTTTATGTTAGGTTTAAACGTAACTTTTTCCCCCCATAGACATCAATGGGGTTGTGTTACGGAGCCTTTCATTCCGCGATTGCGGGTATTAGTTTTTTTTCTACCACTCTCTCACCATTGATGTCTATGGGGAAAGCGTGCACGAGCACATCACAAAGCAGAGCTTGTATTTTGTGCGATATGTGCTATGGAGGGTGAAATAACGCAACTTTTGTTGCGTTTGTTTCGTACCCTCTATAACGCAAAACTCTAAATCTAGGTGATTGTGAAGTATTTCATCTTGTAGCTGCGTGCTTTTATTTTAAAGTAGACGCGGTTGTCTTGTATTTGTCTTGTTTTTGTCTTGTTTTGTTTTTCTTGAGATTTTTTTCTGTCTTTTGTTTTATTATTAATATTTTTTGTAATGTTTTGAAAAAGTGTTGTGATAGTTGTAACTCCACTATCCTTTACAGGGAAAAAAACAAAAAAGAATGTCCTATAAATCATACTGGAACATAGTGAGGTATTAGTTTTCAAAAGGGTGTTATTGAATCTGTGCTACTTTGGTGATACAGGCAGTTGCAGCTAGTGATGTCTCGAACAGTTCACCGGAGAACAGTTCCCGGCGAACATAGCTTGTTCGCGTTCGCCGCTGCGGGCGAACATATGCAATGTTCGATCCGCCTTCTATTCGTCATCATTGAGGAAACTTTGACCCTGTATCTCACAGCCTTCCGACACATTTGAGCCAATCAGCAGCAGACACTCCCTCACAGACCCTCCCAGCTCCTGGGCAGCAGCCATTTTAGATTCATTACGATCTTGCTTTCTTAGTGAGAGGAGGTTTAGTGTTGCTGCTGCTGACATTATAGGGAAATTGATAGCTAGGCTAGTGTATTTAGTGTCCACTACAGTCTTGAAGGACTCATCTCATCTCTGCTGCAAGGACAGCACCCCAAAAAGCCCTTTTTAGGGCTAGAACTTCAGTCGTTTTTTTTTTTTATTATTTATTTGCAATTTTATTTGCATTGGCCTGGCTTTCAGCCTGTGTGTGAGGCTCACAGCATATACTGTGATTAGTGCCACCACTGATATCTGCTTAACATTAGTGTAAATTTAAACAACAAAACTTTTAAATCATTTTGCTAGTGTAATCTAATTTCATTTTCTATCAGGCTTGTGTGTCAGGCTTACACAGCATATACTGTGGTTAATTGCTGTCCTAGCAGCCACCACTCATATCTTCTTAACATTATTTTAAATTTAAAAAAAAAAAACTTTTAAATCATTTTGCTAGTGTAATCTAATTTAATTTTCTATCAGGCCTGTGTCTCAGGCTCACACAGCATATACTGTGGTTAATTGCTCTGTGCCAGCCACCACTCATATCTGCTTAACATTATTGTAAATTTAAACAACAAAACTTTTAAATCATTTTGCTAGTGTAATTTAATTTCAATTTCTATCAGGCCTTTGTGTCAGGCTTACATAGCATATACTGTGGTTAATTGCTGTGCCAGCAGCCACAACTCATATCTGCTTAACATTATTGTAAATTAAAAAAAAAAACTTTTAAATCATTTTGCTAGTGTAATCTAATTTCATTTTCTATCAGGCCTGTGTCTCAGGCTCACATAGCATA
Organism: Bombina bombina; assembly: GCF_027579735.1. Lineage (NCBI taxonomy): Eukaryota > Metazoa > Chordata > Amphibia > Anura > Bombinatoridae > Bombina > Bombina bombina. The sequence continues at coordinate 195,116,025 of NC_069508.1, read as the reverse complement.
TACTGTGGTTAATTGCTCTGTGCCAGCCAGGCAGCCACCACTCATATCTGCTTAACATTAGTGTAAATTTAAACAACAAAACTTTTAAATCATTTTGCTAATGTAATCTAATTTCATTTTCTATCAGGCCTGTGTGTCAGGCTTACATAGCATATACTGTGGTTAATTGCTGTGCCAGCCACCACTCATATCTGCTTAACATTATTGTAAATTTTAAAAAAAAATTTAAAATCATTTTGCTAGTGTAATCTAATTTCATTTTCTATCAGGCCTGTGTCTCAGGCTCACACAGCATATACTGTGGTTAATTGCTCTGTGCCAGCCACCACTCATATCTGCTTAACATTATTGTAAATTTAAACAAAAAAACTTTTAAATCATTTTGCTAGTGTAATCTAATTTCATTTTCTATCAGGCCTGTGTGTCAGGCTTACATAGCATATACTGTGGTTAATTGCTCTGTGCCAGCCACCACTGATATCTACTTAACATTAGTGTAAATTTAAACAAAAAAACTTTTAAATCATTTTGCTAGTGTAATCTAATTTCATATTCTATCAGGCCTGTGTGTCAGGCTCACACAGCATAGACTGTGGTTAATTGCTCTGTGCTACCACTGATATCTGCTTAACAATCATTAGAGTAAATTTAAAAAAAAAAACTTTAAAATCATTTTGCTAGTGTAATCTAATTTAATTTTCTATCAGGCCTGTGTGTCAGGCTTACATAATATATACTGTGGTTAATTGCTCTGTGCCAGCCACCACTGATATCTACTTAACATTATTGTAAATTAAAAAAAAAAAAAATCATTTTGCTAGTGTAATCTAATTTCATTTTCTATCAGGCCTGTGTGTCAGGCTCACACAGCATATACTGTGGTTAATTGCTCTGTGCCAGCCACCACTCATATCTGCTTAACATTATTGTAAATTTAAACAACAAAACTTTTACATCATTTTGCTAGTGTAATCTAATTTCATTTTCTATCAGGCCTGTGTGTCAGTCTCACACAGCATATACTGTGGTTAATTGCTGTGCCAGCCACCACTCATATCTGCTTAACATTATTGTAAATTTTTTAAAAAAAACTTTTAAATCATTTTGCTAGTGTAATCTAATTTCATTTTCCATCAGGCCTGTGTGTCCGGCTCACATCATATAGTGTGATTAATAGCTGATCGATACTACATCATACCTGATGTTTTAAAGCACGTTATTTAAAAAAATATAGTAATGTTAGGTGATTAAGGCACTTTATGGCTTAAAACCAGACTCTGCATAAACGATGTAATTTTCCGTGGGAGTTTTGCCATGGATCCCCATCCGGCATGCCGCAGTCCAGGTGTTAGTCCTCTTGAAACAACTTTTCCATCACTATTGTGGCCAGAAAGAGTCTTTGTGGGTTTTAAAGTTTGCCTGCCTATTGAAGTCAATGGCGGTTCGCGAACAGTAGCGGAAGTTCGAGTCCGCCGTTCGCGAACCGAAATTTTAAGGTTCGCGACATCACTAGTTGCAGCATGACATGAAAACAAGCACTGGAGGGGTTAAAGGAACACAACAAACACATTTGTTTCAGGATTTAGATAGAACAAACTATTTTAAACAACTTTTAAATTTAATTATTTTTATCAAAATTGTCTCCACTCTATAACACTGCCCTACTGGGACAAGAGGCAAATAAGTGCAGCCACCAATCAGCAGCTAGCTCCCAGCAGTGCATTGCTGTTCCAGAGCCTATCTAGATATGCTTTTCAGCAAAAGATATCAGGAGAACAAAGCTTATTCGATAATAGAAGTCAATTAGAAAGTTCTTTATAATTGTGTGTTCTGTCTGAATCATGAAAGTTTAATTTTGACATTTCTGTCCCGTCAAAAAAATTATACTTGTTTTTTAAAAAGAGTGCAGACAAGCAGATTCACAATATAATAAAACTTTCAATGAATTGCAGACATTGGTTCCTTTAAGAAAGGAAATGGGTGATTTAAACAAGACAGACAATATTAAAATGTGCTAAACAACATGGCTGTTTATTGGACTGCAGTAACAAACTAAAGATGAAACGTGGCCTAAGCTAGTAAAGTAGATGGAATATTGAAAAACACAAAGGAACAACTGGTTCTTGCCTGTCATCAAATCCCTTTGTTTCGTTGTTATGAGAGATGAAAATAAAACGGTTATTTAAACTGTACACTCTAAGCTTGATATCTACATATAGTTTATTTGTAGTTTTGGGGTGCAAGGACTATTAATACTGTATCATGTTTCTTAATAAACAAGAGGGGGTTCAATATACTGCAAAGGTTATATTTAAATCTCATGAGTGCTTTTTTATAGTCTCTGAGCATTTCTTGTAAATAGACTAGACTGAAAAGTTCGTTCAATAAATCAATGCATAAAGGTTAAAAAAAGCTAAGTTCTCTGCTTAGAGCACATATGACCATTTACTGAACAAACAAGAGACTATCACACCCAATAAAAAGACCACGTTTTATTCTAACAGCCAGTTACTTTCTAGAGAAGAAAAAAAATCTGACTTGCGGGAACAATATGCAATAAAATAAACATGTAGAGATATAGCATATGTCTTTAACACACTCTATGCCTGGCAGAAAACGCAGTGCACATTAAACTTGATCTCTTTAAGTTATTATAGGAAATATGCATTGTTTATAGCTAAGAACAAATAATATATTTAAAGTTATATAAATAAACCTCTAACCTGTATAAAGGGAAGACAGAACTAAACGTTCATGATTCAGTGCGTACCATTTTTACAATTTTACAATTTATTTAAATAATTTACCAATTTCTCTTGGAGTGCTATGTTGAAACTTGGAATATGCTTGTGTATATGAACATAATGAACCCTTTGGGGCCTATTTATGAAGCTGCAGATGCAGCCTTAAGGTGTTGCAGGCTCATGTGAGCAGACCTGAAATTCTAGTAAAATAGCTGCGGTCTTAAGACGGCTGCTACTTAACCCGTCCCCCAGCTCAAGAGTGGAGGAGTTAAATCCTCCTGGGACGATTGACAATGCCTTCTAATTTGGATACTAAACAACTCCTTTCTAGATTTCAAGAGGTCATATGGAATGTTAATTGTTCTTGACTCACCATTGATGTCATGGGCCTCTATTCAGCAAACCCACATCACTATTGACTTGAAGCAGTTGAATTTCTATTAGATTACTAAAGTAATTATGATGTCTCATTAAAACGATTTATTTGTAGAGTCTTGGCTTTTTTATTGACGCCTAATTATTTTTAGTTTGAGGGTGATTTCCATCTCCAGAGACGTGTGACCAATATTGGGTGAAATTCGCCCCTTCTTAAGCCAACCTTTTTATGAGTTGGTGTGAGCGTACCCACATATTTGGAGATATTAATCCTCAGAGACAGCACATTAAAGTCTTTAAGAGGTTCATAGATATCTCTTATTCATTTAGAATGGCACTGAAGAAGAAGACCTTCAATTTCTCTCTTACCTTAACAACAACCATGTTAACTTATAATTTACTCATCAGCCTGATCAGACAAGTATCTCTAACTTAGATGTTACTTTATTTGATGATTCAATGACCCAGAAAATCAACACGACTTTTTACAGAAATCCCATTATGTCCAACACCATGCAAGAAGCTGCCATCCCAGACATGCAGGTTTTAGGGTTGCTATGGGTCAGTCCATACGCATCAAGCACAATTGTTCTACTGATTCTAATTTTGTATGTGAGAGTGACAATTTGAAATCACAATTGATTAACAGGGGATACTCACAAAAAGGGATAAATAGGGCTTATATGGAAGTCAGTTAAATGAATAGATCAACATTGTTACATTTGTGCTATTATTAACAAACATTTGCCTATACTGACAGTAGAGGATAGTTTGAGGGGAAATGTTTCTGAGGGTTATACCTTCATATCCAGATGAGGTTTCACCCTGGGCAGCATATTAGCTCCTACTATGTTGAGAAATCAAAAGCCTAGGGCCAGCAGTTGGCTAGACATAAAGAGAACTTTAAATGTAATTTTAGGAAGTGTATAGCTTGTAGCCATGCAAAGATATTTTTGATTTCCTATGATATTCATTGAGGGGGTTCATTAACAGAAATCGATTAATCTGATATTTCTTATGGGGAACGTCTTTAAGGTAGCAGAGTAGTAACTAAATAGCTGCTTAAACTTAAAAAGTGAAAGTAGTATCTAGTGCTACTGCTATAAGCCAGTAGTACACTTATTTATTTTTTTGTGGTGTGTCAGGATTGATTAAAAACAAATGGGAAGTTTACATACTTATTTTCTAACACTGTAATAAATCAGCTGACAAAGACATTGCTAAATTGTTCTTGAATAGTGTAAATTAGTACTTTTAAAGCCTTGCTACCTTTAGATGTATGGTTTTAACCACATAAAGGGATCAACTTATTTTGTCATATGCATTTGTTTGTTTGTTTTTGTTAAAGGGGCACTTGTTTGTTGTTTTTGGATGAATGCAATAAATATGGATACATTTGCCTTACGTTCTTCTAAATCTGATTGCACATGTCTATTTAAAAGTAGTATAAATTGATGAGTAATTAGCTAGCTCCCTACCTAACTACAACTCATATAAAACTAACTAACGAAACCTCTGTGCCTGTTGACGTCTGCTTTTGGCTGGTATCCCTGGATTGGACACTGACAGTCATCTGACTTAATCTGATGTTGGACGCTCCAGCCGTTGCTGGGAGTCATACGGGCGACTCAAGGGTCCCGTGCTGCTTTGCTTGGCACTCCGGTTGTGCCGCCTGCTCTGTGAGTTTCCATCGCTAGGGGCTCAGGGTCATCATCTTCTGCCGATTGAATCTTGTCCGTACTACACTATGTGGCACCTCTTTTCTTTTCTTTCATATAAAATATGCATTTGTATACATATTTTAAATTGTTTTAGCTGTACAAAAAATATTTCCCCTTTTTGGTAATTAAAGCAGAATTTAAATTTTCACAGTAAGTGAAATCCAAAAGGTTTAATAATTTCTTTATTTCTAAATTAGTAGCTCAATAAAATATCTGCAGTTCTGGTGACAAACCAAGATGTATTTGTTTGCTTTATCAAACATGGCAGTTAAATGTAGCTTGACATCTTGTCTAGCTGCTAATGAGTTAAACCCACTAGAAAACTAAATGCACATTTTGTGCACCTGGACCCAGTCCATACATTTCAGATAAATAAGGTATATGAAAGAGGTATTTTTGGCAAGCTAATTTATACCCATATTTATTAAATACTGTACATTCTGTAGGTGTCTCCTGATTTCTGGAAACTGTCTTTTAAAAGTGCATGATTGATTTTGAACACAAATCTGGTCTACATCATGGTTATCCCTTAAACGTTTTGCAGTTTGTTTTTTCTGTGACACAATTTATTTTTACAGTCCAGATAAGGGATTATTAATAATGGTGCTCTTTTATGAAATATGGAAATGATATTCGATAGTTGAAATATTCACAAATGTGTTGATGTAAAGGTACTGTATATAATTCTGCTTATAACTGAAGTTCATAAGTTATAAAAGAGTTTCACCACTGCTAAAATATCATTTGTAGATCATAGATTTGTTACAAATAAGATCATACAGTTTGTAAAAGGTAGAATCTATTTTTTTATATAAAACAATATTATCTCCCTTAGCCAACCAAAATAACTTAAATATTCATGATTCAGATAGAGCATTGCAATTTGAAACAATTTTCCAATTCCCTTCTATTATAAGTTTTGATTCCTTCTTTTGGTATCCTTTATTGAAGAGCATACCTAGGTAAGCTCAGAAGCAGTAATATGCTGCTGGACGCTAGCTGCTGATTGGTGGCTGCACATATATGCTTCTTGTCATTTTTTTGCCTGCTGTGTTCAGCTAGCTCCCAGTAGTGCATTGCTGCTTCTTCAACAAAAAAATAACAAGAGAATAAAGTGAATTTGATAATAGAATTAAAATGGAAACTTGTATAACATTGCACCATCTATTTGAATCATTTAAAGGGACATAAACCCCCCAAATGCATATCATTTTAAACAACTTTACATTTTACTTCTATTATCAAATTTTCTTTGTTTTCTTGTTATTCTTTGTTGAAAAACAGGAAGGTAGGCTCGTGAGTGTGCATCTGTCTGCGGCACTATATGGCAGCAGTTCAACAATGTTGATGTTTAGCAAGAGCAATAGATGGCAGCACTATTTGCAGTCATGTAATGCCTCAGGCATGTGCACGCTCCCTACCTAGGTATGTCTTCAACAAAGAATTGCATGAGCACAAAGCAAATTTGATAATAGAAGTAAATTAGAAACTTTTTTAAAATTGTATTCTTTATCAGAATAATAAAATAAAAATGTGGGTGTCATGTTACTTTACGTTTTTTTTTACTTAAAGGGACACTGTACCCAAAAATTTTCTTTCGTGATTCAGATTGAGTATGAACTTTTAAGCAACTTTCTAATTTACTCCTAATATCAAAATTTCTTCATTCTCTTGGTATCTTTATTTGAAATGCAAGAATGTAAGTTTAGATGCCGGCCCATTTTTGGTGAACAACCTGGGTTGTCCTTGCTGATTGGTGGATAAATTCATCAACCAATAAAAAAGTGCTGTCCAGAGTACTGAAACCAAAAAAAGCTTAGATGCCTTCTTTTTCAAATAATGATAGCAAAAGAATGAAGAAAAATTGATAATAGGAGTAAATTAGAAAGTTGCTTAAAATTGCATGCTCTTTCTGAATTACAAAAGAAAAAAATTGGGTTCAGTGTCCCTTTAACTGTCTCTTTAAGTTCCACTGCACCTAAAAGCATAATACAATAATATTCTCAATATATTTGTCCAACCACAAACTTGCGCCATATTAGGTTTGCAGCAGCAGAAACACGTCTGGCAGTAGCTGTATTAAAACCCAGTCCGGATAGACTGTCATGTTTCCATGACTAGGCTACAAACAATCAATAATATAACATAACTACCAGTATACCTCATAGGGAACCATGACATCTATATTATTTGCTTGACAGAACTCAAATATTTATCTAGCTATTCTGAGGTTGGGCTGATTGCTCCCTTGGAAATATTTATTTAAATCTCTGCATAATATCACAGGTTATGAAACAGGCACAGAAGGGTGATGACCATTTTAGTTGTCTTAACAGTAAATGCATTTTATTTCCGCTCTAATTATATTTTCCAGTATAGAACATCATGCATTAAAATAAGGGATGATCTTTGTGGTAATTAATGACATTGAAGTCTTCCATCTCTTTGCTGTTTTAATGCTGAATCAACTGTTTAATGATGTGGTAGCAGAAGTCAGGCTGAGAATAGTGAACATATGTAACATACATTACTGTTTTCCTGGAATAATGAAAGCATGGAAGTTAGTTTGCTGTTCTTGTATGGGCAGTGTCATATTTACATAAAAGAAACCTCTGGGTTTATATAGCAACAAAATAAAGATAAACAAGATATGGGTATCCAGATTAGTACAAATGTAAAACGTCCCTATATTGTAAAATCCCCCATTTAAAATATTATCTGTTTTACCTGTTGGAGTATATTACATTTTTTAAAAAGCCCCTTAACCTTTATTTTGTTGTTTCAAATAGCTTATTTTGTCTGTTTTATCTCCACCTTTACTGAAAATTTCAGTACTTAAAGGGACAGTCTAGGCCAAAATAAACTTTCATGATTCAGATAGAGCATGTAATTTTAAACAAATTTCCAATTTACTTTTATCACCAATTTTGCTTTGTTCTCTTGGTATTCTTAGTTGAAAGCTTAACCTAGGAGGTTCATATGCTAATTTCTTAGACCTTGAAGCCCACCTCTTTCAGATTGCATTTTAACAGTTTTTCACCACTAGAGGGTGTTAGTTCACATATTTCATATAGATAACACTGTGCTCGTGCACGTGAAGTAATCTGGGATCAGGCACTGATTGGCTAGACTGCAAGTCTGTCAAAAGAACTGAAAAAAGGGGCAGTTTGCAGAGTCTTAGATACAAGATATTCACAGAGGTTAAAAGTATATTATTATAACTGTGTTGGTTATGCAAAACTGGAAAATGGGTAATAAAGGGATTATCTATCTTTTAAAACAATAAAAATTCTGGTGTAGACTGTCCCTTTAAGTATTGGCTATTTTAAATTTATGTAAACATCAAGCTGCAGTGTATATTAGATATTTATACTAAAATGTTCATTGTCTATTGCACTTGTAGTTGTGTAATCAGAGAAAAGATAAGGGAACCATTGTGTAAAACAAACAGTTATGTACAAGTAATAAAGAAATAATTAAATGCATGTTCCTAGACATATGTAACTGTAGCAGAGGTGTCAGGATCATGCCTCCTCTCAGTCTTCCCATTTTCCGACCCCTGTATCATGTGACAGACATCAGCCAATCACAGACTAGTATATGTATACCCTGTGAGCTTGTGCACATGCTCAGTAGGATCTTGTTTGCCAGAAAGCGTGAATATAAAAAGACTATGCAAAATTTGATAATGGAAGTCAACTGAAAAGTGTCTTAAAACTGCTTCTCTATCTGAATCATAAAAGTTTATTTATTTTTACTTGAGTGTCCCTTTAGCTAAATTGACCACTAAGTACAGTAGTATTGAATAATTGGAAATACACTGTCAGGGTTTTTTCCTGATTTCTTTGCCATGTGCTGCTGGCAGCCATTTTACTTACCTCTCTTGCTGACTCTGGTGCATACTGTGTGATGCTGCTCAATGCCTACACTTCCTTTTATGGCCGGACTGGTGTACATCATCCGTGTGAGACAGGATGCAGTCTCATAATTGTGATTTCATCACTTACTATTTAAAGGGCCTCTGTTCAGTATGCTTTGCCCTTGCGTTGTCTCAGACCTGTTTGTGAGAGCTCCTGTGTATTACCTGGCTGTCTGACGTCCCTCCTGGTTCCTGATCCTTGGCTAGTCCCTGACTCTGCTGTTTTCCTTGTTCCTGATTCCGGATCGTCTTACTACTCGCTTTGGCTCCTGACTCGGCTCGTCTGACTACCAGCTCTGGTTTTGATTCCTGGCTTGTTATTTGACTTGTGGACTTTTTATTATTTTTTGCTATTAATAAAGGTGTGATTATTTTTGCACTTCTCGTCTCAGTCTGATTCCTGACACCCTGACATACACAATAAAAAGACAACGCAATAGCACTTACTTTTTTTTAATTTTATTATTGAGACAAGTAAATATATAACATCATATATAACAATGCCTTAAAGTGAAACAATCTGGAGGCATAATTAAATACAGATAACAAACATATTGGGGTATTATAAGAACAGAATGTTGGTAGCGGTATGAATAAGTGATTGGAGATGGCAAGAGGTATGGATAGGGTCTCTTTTCTGAATGTGATCTATGAAGAACATGTGTTTGTCCACTGTGTCTGTTGTGAAAGGTATAATGAAGAGATGAACTCATGTGCCATTCAAGCGTAGTAGGGGGGAGGGATGGGGAAGAGGGAATAGAAGAGAACAAAAAAAAAAAAGGGGGGGGGGGAGAGGTACATGGGGAAAAAGTGGGGGGGTGTTCTGAGGTAGGGCCTACAGGTTTGTGGTCCAATTTGGGAATTTGGTGATCCATGGGGACCAGATTTCGTAAAAAGAGTCGGTCTTATCAAGGGCTTTGTACGAGTACTGCTCCATTTGGCCAATGTAGTGTACAGTGCAGATAATCTGGGAGAGAGCCGGGGGTTCTTCTTTTTTCCAAGCCCTTGCAAGGATAAGTTTAGTAGCCATAAGGACATAAATTGTGAGGGCTGTTCCGGAAGGGGTAAGGTTGGGCATTTGCATGTGTAGGGGGGCTGTTTCAGGGGTGAACGGGGGAGTAAGGCCAAGTGATTGAAGAAGTGTGTATGTTTTCTTCCATAGCGGCTGTATTACCGGACAGGACCACCAGATGTGCAGCTGGGGGCCATGAGATTTGCATTTTCTCCAACACTTGGGAGATTGCGAGTGGTATATCTTATGCAATGTAGTTGGGACTAGGTGCCAGCGTACTAGGAGTTTATAAAGAAGTTCCCACAGGGTGGCGCAGTGAAGGATTTTTTGGTTGTCTTGATTCTGGAGTACCAGACATCTAAAGTGACAGTGAACCCTATTTCTTTTTCCCATGCTTGGTGTTGTGAAATTTTGTGGGGGGGGGGGTTCGGATTAGTCAGTATTCTATAATGGAAAGATAAGAGATGCCTGAGACTATGAGCTCCCAACCATGCCTTCTCCCAGACCGTCATAGGGCGTAATGTCTGTTTAGGGTAACCCCACGCGCGTAAACGGGTGCTTAGACGAAATCCCTCAAAGTGTAATCTGGGTGGGAGTTGGAGTTTAGTGCATATCGCAGGGTGTGAAAGCCAGTTATCATTTTCATAGAAGGCAGATACCTACAGTGTTCGCAGCTGTGGCCAGAGGTCATAGTGAGCGTCCGGGAGGCAGTATAGTGCAGCTGAGATTGTCAGTATGGGAGATGGGTGGGGAGATATGTCTGGTTCATGTCTGATCTGGTCCCAGAATTGTAAGGCATGTTTAAAAATGGGGTGTAGGTTATCAATGGCTCGCCTATGATGAGTGAAGATCCATATAAGATCAGCAAGGCTTATGTAGGGTGGGAGTAGTGAAGACTCTAAGGTGTACCAGCTTAGTTGTCTTTCAGGGTCATTCCAGTGGAGAACGTGCGACAGTCTGGCAGCATTGTAGTAAGAAATTAAATTTGGAACAGCTAAACCGCCATGTGAGATCGGCTTTTCAAGTGTGCGTCCCGACGTTCTGGGTCTACGGTCCTTCCACACATAGGAAGTAATTAAACTTTGGAATCTGTTAAGGAGTTCTCTAGGGATATTGTATGGAATGGATCTTGCAATAGCACTTACTTTGAATTTGAACTGATCAGTAGAATATGTTCTAACAAATTTCAAAGTTAATCCAATTTTCTCCTGTGTCATGTGACAGCCATCAGCCAATCACAAAATGCATATACCTAATCACTGTATACTTTTGCACATGCTCAGTAGGACCTAATCACTGTACACTTTTGCACATGCTCAGTAGGAGCTGTAACCTCAAAAAGTGCATCCTATAATATAAAAGGCCAAGTATGTTTGTCCGAAGCTGTCATGCGCAGTAGAGACAGCATGAGGACAAACACACCTGGCCTTACCTGACATGCTGTTTGCGGCGAAAGTGGGCGTGGCTGATGGGAGCATGGGCATGACAAGGCATGGCCGTCATGGTCGGGGCGTGGTAGAGCATGGCGGGGGCGTGGTCGGGTGCGGTCGGCGCAAGAGAAAGTGGAGAGAAATAAAAAGAGAAGGGGAGAGACAAAAAGAGATAGGAAAGAGCTAAAGAGAGGGGGAAGAGCAGAAGTGAGGGGAAAGTGCAGAAGAGAAGGGGGAGATAGAGCAAAAGAGAGGGAAAAGAGCAAAAGAGACGGGGAGAGAGAGCAAAAGAGAGGGGAGAGAGAGAGCAAAAGAGAGGGGGGATAGAGAGCAATAGAGATGGGGGAGAGAGAAAAAGAGAGGGGGAGGGAGAGCAAAAGAGAGAGATGGAGAGAGAGAGCAAAAAAGAGGGGAGAGAGACAGAGCAAAAGAGAGGGGGGAGAGAGAGAGCAAAAGAGAGGGGGAGAGAGAGAGCAAAAGAGAGGGATGGAGAGAAAGAGCAAAAGAGAGGGATGGAGAGAGAGAGCAAAAAAAGGAGAGAGAGACAGAGCAAAAGAGAGGGGGAGAGAGAGAGCGCAAAAGAGAGGGAGTAGAGAGAGAGCGCAAAAGAGAGGGAGTAGAGAGAGAGCGCAAAAGAGAGGGGGAGAGAGAACGCAAAAGAGAGGGGGAGAGAGAGCGCAAAAGAGAGGGGGAGAGAGAGCACAAAAGAGGGGGGGAGAGAGCGCAAAAGAAAGGGGGAGAGAGAGAGCGTAAAAGAGAGAGGGAGAGAGAGCGCAAAAGAGAGGGGGAGAGAGAGTGCAAAAGAGAGTGGGAGAGAGAGAAAAAGAGAAGGGGAGAGAAAGCAAAAGAGAGGGGGAGAGAGGGAGTAAAAGAGAGGGGGGAGAGAGTGCAAAAGAGAGGTGGAGCGAGAGAAAGCGCAAAAGAGAGGGGGGGAGAGAGCGCAAAAAAGAGGGGGAGAGAGCACAAAAGGGAGGGGGAGTGAGCACAAAAGAGAGGGGGAGAGAGAGCAAAAGAGAGGGGGGAGAGAGAGAGCAAAAGAGAGGGGGGAGAGAGAGAGCAAAAGAGAGGTGGAGCGAGAGAGAGCACAAAAGAGAGGGGGGGAGAGCACAAAAGAGAGGGGGAGAGAGCACAAAAGAAAGGGGGAGAAAGAGAGCAAGGGGTGGGACCGCTGTACTGCAAAAAATGGCACGTGTGAACAGGCTTTAGGACTAGTATTTAAATAATCAAATTATTTTGGAAAGTTTATTTTATTTAATTTCCATGTTTTCTTTAAATCATAAAACTTTAATTTTCATGTTAACTGATAGACACACACTACTGAAAGCAACTTTTTCAGTGATTTATCAATTTTAGTTTCTCTTTTATTCAAACAATGGCTGGTTTGGAATGATTTACAGATTGAAGCAATTACTAGAGCTGCATATACAAAGATTTCTCATTGCAAACTTCAATTGATTTGAATGATGATTTTTTTCTGTTTTATACTGAATTTGATCAACAAAATACAGATGTGTGTGATGAGTAAGCTTCACGATTTCAGTGGTTTCCATAACTTACCCAACCTCTGTCTAGCTTGCAAGAACATACTTGAAGAAAAACATAATTTCATTATAAATCTCTTTAGTAGGACATGGCAGAGTAATTAGCTCTGATTTTGTCAACTATCTCTTTTTAGTAATTCCATACTTTTATAAAATGAGCCTTGTTTACAAGATTAGAGACTGTTTGCATTAAGGAGATACAAGACATATTTGTATGTGATACAAGATGACATTCCACCGCAAAGCTAAATATGTTACTTTATGTTAAGAGTTTTCTTGTATATGCCACATAAGCTATGAAACATGGGGTCACATATGGTTTTACTTTGATTGGCTGGAAAATTAATTTAGAGAATACAAAATAAGATTAAATATAAATACAAAAAAAATTCAGTATGTTAAAAAAATGTTCACAATGAAATGTATATTTTCTGTAAGAGTAAAAATTACAAGATATCTGCAGTATATTGAAGTTTAGTCTGGAAGGCTACACATTTTTCTGCTTTGATTTTAAAAATAGATCAAAGATGGAAAAACAATATAATTTGGGCCTTAATCATTAAACTACGCTTTTCCAGATGGTAAATTAGAGAATCAGGCAACACCTAACTGTTGAAAAACTAGGGGTGGCAATGTCATTCAGCACTGAAAATAAAAGATAGAAGAAGTCTTAACGAGAGAAAAAAAAATACATTAAAAAAATGTAAAAATAAAAATGTTACTCTATAAATTAATAATGGTAGTCTTTGTTAGGTTTTGCTGTCAGGAACGGTGACACTAAGATCAGAATTCAGAATAGCAATCATGCAAAAGTGGTAATTGTAGCATGACTGACATTTCTTTCTTTTTTCTTTAGCAAAATTTATATATATATATATATATATATATATATATATATATATATATATACTGCATATACAGGGAGTGCAGAATTATTAGGCAAGTTGTATTTTTGAGGATTAATTTTATTATTGAACAACAACCATGTTCTCAATGAACCCAAAAAACTCATTAATATCAAAGCTGAATATTTTTGGAAGTAGTTTTTAGTTTGTTTTTAGTTATAGCTATTTTAGGGGGATATCTGTGTGTGCAGGTGACTATTACTGTGCATAATTATTAGGCAACTTAACAAAAAACAAATATATACCCATTTCAATTATTTATTTTTACCAGTGAAACCAATATAACATCTCAACATTCACAAATATACATTTCTGACATTCAAAAACAAAACAAAAACAAATCAGTGACCAATATAGCCACCTTTCTTTGCAAGGACACTCAAAAGCCTGCCATCCATGGATTATGTCAGTGTTTTGATCTGTTCACCATCAACATTGCGTGCAGCAGCAACCACAGCCTCCCAGACACTGTTCAGAGAGGTGTACTGTTTTCCCTCCTTGTAAATCTCACATTTGATGATGGACCACAGGTTCTCAATGGGGTTCAGATCAGGTGAACAAGGAGGCCATGTCATTAGATTTTCTTCTTTTATACCCTTTCTTGCCAGCCACACTGTGGAGTACTTGGACGCGTGTGATGGAGCATTGTCCTGCATGAAAATCATGTTTTTCTTGAAGGATGCAGACTTCTTCCTGTACCACTGCTTGAAGAATGTGTCTTCCAGAAACTGGCAGTAGGACTGGGAGTTGAGCTTGATTCCATCCTCAACCCGAAAAGGCCCCACAAGCTCATCTTTGATGATACCAGCCCAAACCAGTACTCCACCTCCATCTTGCTGGCGTCTGAGTCGGACTGGAGCTCTCTGCCCTTTACCAATCCAGCCACGGGCCCATCCATCTGGCCCATCAAGACTCACTCTCATTTCATCAGTCCATAAAACCTTAGAAAAATCAGTCTTGCGATGTTTCTTGGCCCAGTCTTGACATTTCAGCTTGTGTGTCTTGTTCAGTGGTGGTCGTCTTTCAGCCTTTCTTACCTTGGCCATGTCTCTGAGTATTGCACACCTTGTGCTTTTGGGCACTCCAGTGATGTTGCAGCTCTGAAATATGGCCAAACTGGTGGCAAGTGGCATCTTGGCAGCTGCACGCTTGACTTTTCTCAGTTCATGGGCAGTTATTTTGCGCCTTGGTTTTTCCGCACGCTTCTTGCGACCCTGTTGACTATTTTGAATGAAACGCTTGATTGTTCGATGATCACGCTTCAGAAGCTTTGCAATTTTAAGAGTGCTGCATCCCTCTGCAAGATATCTCACTATTTTTGACTTTTCTGAGCCTGTCAAGTCCTTCTTTTGACCCATTTTGCCAAAGGAAAGGAAGTTGCCTAATAATTATGCACACCTGATATAGGGTGTTGATGTCATTAGACCACACCCCTTCTCATTACAGAGATGCACATCACCTAATATGCTTAATTGGTAGTAGGCTTTCGAGCCTATACAGCTTGGAGTAAGACAACATGCATAAAGAGGATGATGTGGTCAAAATACTCATTTGCCTAATAATTCTGCACACAGTGTATATACTTCAAAGTTGTTGTTCCTGACACCCTAACATGATTAAGTGACAGTAGTCACGAAACGTCGCTCTATCTTTTGTCAATAAAGATACTTTTTTAAGCAAATTGTGCTGTGGACATTCCCATGTTCCTGACACCCTGGCTGACATTTCAAGAGGTGAGAGTGCAAATATATATATATATATATATATATATATATATATATATATATATATATATAAACACACACAAAGGTAGAAAACACTTTAACCCAACTGCTTGGGACCGGAAAAGGTTTGAATTTCGGAATAGTTTGGATTTTGGAATATTTGCATCTTTAAAATGGGACAGTTCTAAAAGGGCATGGAACCAAGTGCAAACAACATCTTATGTCATTTAGGCAATAGTTATGTCATAATAAAGCTTATATATGTAACCTAAAGGTAGTTTTATATAATTTTTAATAATTTTGTAAATTAGAAGCAGGGAAAATAGTAATTTTTGATAATTTTATTTTTAAAAAAATATTAGCAAAAAAGTTTTGGATTTTAGAATAAGAGTGGATTTTGGAATTCCAGATTTGGGAATATGTACCTGTATATATATATATATATATACACACACACACACACACACACACACACACACACACACACACACACACAGACACAGTATCTGTTTGAATTGTGCTTTTCAATATTGGAAATCATGCTTATTAAATTAATGGTAGTTACTAAAGCAGTAAATATGTCATTATTATTATTTATTATTATTATTATCGGTTATTTGTAGAGCGTCAACAGATTCCGCAGCACTATAAACAAAGGCATTTGTACAACAAAACATTTATAAGGATCAAACGGTAGAGGGCCCTGCCAAGAATCGCACTGTTGTAGTCAGCTCTTAAGAAGGTGATCTACAAACAATTGGACTCTTAGGCTTACATGCTAAGGGGGTTCAGGGATAGCAATGGAGGAGAGGAACTGGTATAAAGAAAGGTTATTGTAGGTTGTATGCATCCCTGAACAGTCGAGTCTTTAGGGAGAGCTTGAAGCTTTCAAAAGTAGGGGAGAGTCTTGTGAAGCGAGGCAGAGAGATCCACAAGATGGGAGCCAGGTTGGAGAAGTCCTGTAAACGTGAGTGTGAGGAGGTAACAAGAGAGGAGGAGAGTAGGAGGTCATGAGCAGAGCGAAGAGGAGGGGAGGGAGAGTATCTGGAGACAAGGTCTGAGATATAGGGGGGGAGCAGTGCAGTTGAGGGCTTTGTATGTCAGAGTGAGAATTTTGTTTTTAATCCTAGAGGCAAGAGGAAGCCAGTGAAGGGATTGTCAGAGAGGTGCAGCAGATGAAGTGCGACATGTAAAGAAGATGAGTCTGGCAGAGGCATTCATTATAGATTGTAAAGGAGCTAGGCGACAGGTGGGGAGACCAGAGAGGTCAGAGTTGCAGTAATCAAGGTGGGAAAGGATGAGAGAGTGGATTACAATCTTAGTTGTGTCTTGTGTAAGGAAATGTCTAATTTTAGAGATGTTTTTAAGGTGGAAGCAGCAGGCTTTAGCCATGGACTGAATGCGAGGAGTGAAAGAAAGATCTGTGTTAAATGTGACCCCAAGACATCGGGAATGTGGGGTAGGGGTAATGATGGAGTTCTCGACAGTTACAGAGAGATTGGGGGTGGAGATTTTGGAAGAAGAGGGGGAAAATTAGGAGCTCAGTTTTGGAGGGATTTAGCTTGAGGTAGTGAGAGTACATCCAGGAAGAGATGTTAGAAAGACACAGGTTAGCAAGGAAGGAGTTAGGTCTGGTGCAGAAAAGTAGATTTGGGTGTCGTCGGCATACAAATGATATTGGAAACCGTGGGACTTAGTAATAATTTGTATATAAATTATTTCCAGAAAGAGCAGTTGATTCAAGGGACAGACTTGCAATAGAGGTTGTTGAAATCAATGAAACAATGCCTGGCATATGTTATTTGATAAAACTTTATAAGAAAATCTCAGCAGAAATCACTGACTTTCTGTTTTAGCTTGGTTTGTATGATTTACAATTATATATATTTGTATGATTTACTTGTATTTATTTGTATGATTTACTTGTATTTTTTTGTATGATTTACTTGTATTTTTTTGTATGATTTACTTATATATATATTTGTATGATTTACTTATATATATATTTGTATGATTTACTTATATATATTTGTATCATTTACTTATATATATTTGTATCATTTACTTATATATATTTGTATGATTTACTTATATATATTTGTATGATTTACTTTTATATATTTGTATGATTTACTTATATATATATTTGTATGATTTACTTATATATATTTGTATGATTTACTTATATATATTTGTATGATTTACTTATATATATTTGTATGATTTACTTATATATATTTGTATGATTTACTTATATTTATTTGTATGATTTACTTGTATTTATTTGTATCATTTACTTTTATTTATTTGTATGATTTACTTGTATTTATTTGTATGATTTACTTTTATATATTTGTATGATTTACTTATATATATTTGTATGATTTACTTATATATATTTGTATGATTTACTTGTATTTATTTGTATGATTCACTTATATATATATATTTGTATGATTTACTTATATATATTTGTATCATTTACTTGTATTTATTTGTATGATTTACTTGTATTTATTTGTATCATTTACTTATATATATTTGTATCATTTACTTATGTATTTATTTGTATCATTTACTTATATATATTTGTATCATTTACTTATGTATTTATTTGTATAATTTACTTATATATATTTGTATCATTTACTTATATATATATTTGTATCATTTACTTATATATATTTGTATCATTTACTTATATATATTTTTATCATTTACTTATATATATTTGTATTTGAAATAATAATACTAAAGCAATTTATTATGTATAATTTAAGAGCCAGATGCTGCATTTTATATGTTGTGGCTCCCTAGCTTCCAGATGTGGTTATCAAACTATGTTTTAAAAGGGGCATTAAACCCCAAATCTTTATTTCATGATCAGATGGAACATACCATTTTAGACAACTTTCTTATTCACTTATGTTATCAAATATTCTTTGTTCTCTTTGTATCTTTTGTTTAAAAAGCTCAGGAGTGTGCATGTGTCTGGAGAATTATACAGCAGCAGTTTTGCAAGAGCACTAGGATGGCAGCACAATTTACTGCAATTTAGTGCATCAGATGCGTAACCAGGTACCTCATCAACAAAGAATACCATGGAAATGAAGCAAATTTGATAATAGAAGTAAATTGGAAACTTTTTTAAGATTGTATGCTCTGAATCAATCACAAGAGGATTTTTGGGTTTCATATCCCTTTAAGTTGTGATTCAGCACATACATTCTGGAGATTTTGAAGTGCTATTTGTCACAGTCAAATGTTCGTACACACAGCATCTATATATGGGGGAAGACAAAAAAAGGAAATCAAAATATATAAAATGAGAGAAAGAAAACAATACATTTTCTTTTGTTTATTTCCACTCAAATTTTTCCAGATTTCAGCATATAAATATTTATTTCTATATGATTTTTCAGAAAACAAATTTTAAACACATTTCCAGTTTACATTTATTAACAAATTTGCTTTGTTCTTTTGGTACCCTTTGTTGAGGAGTAACCTTGCGAGGCTCATATGAGCTCAGAAGTGTGCATATGTCTTTAGCATTCTATGGCATAAAGTTTGTATGATAACCACTGTTGCTAATAAGAATAAATAGGCAGCAATTTGCATTTCACAAAGAGGTAAGAAAGACACTCAAGTGAGAGCACACATAGCATAAACATTCTTTGGTTATTCAGTAGGACATTTCACGGTGCCTTTCAGAGGGAACACTCTTGTAGTAAATTCATCTAACTTAATTACAAAGGACAGTCTAAGCCAATATTAATTTATAATATGAACACAATATCATCCTCTTCTTTTATTTAATAACTATACAATTTAGACTTTATTGAACAATTAATGCATTCAAATTAGAAGTGGGTCAGTAGTGGAGGGCCTCAGGTATTAGTTCTTGGGCCTGTTTTATTTAGCTTATTTAACAGTGAAATTGGTAGTGGGCATCAAGGAAAGTAGTTTCTTTTTAGCTACTGAGGAAGAGATACAAAACTATCAACTAGATTACGAGTTTGGCGTTAGCCATAAAAAGCAGCGTTAAGGGGTCCTAACGCTGCTTTTTAACGCCCGCTGGTATTACAAGTTTGGCAGGGACAGGTGTACTGCTCACTTTTCTTCTGCGACTTTTCCATACCGCAAATCCCCTTATGTCAATTGCGTATCCAATCTTTTTAATGGGATTTGCCTAACGCTGGTATTACAAGTCTTGGGAGAAGTGAGCGGTACAGCCTCTACCTCCAAGACTCCTACCGCATATAAAAGTCAGTAGTTAAGAGTTTTATGGGCTAACGCCGGAACATAAAGCTCTTAACTAAAGTGCTACAAAGTACACTAACAACTATAAACTACCTTTTAACCCCTAAACCGAGCCCCCCACATCGCAAATACTATAATAAAAAGTTTTAACCCCTAATCTGCCGACCAGACATCGCCGCCACCTACATTATACCTATGAATCCCTAATCTGCTGCCTCTAACATCGCCGACACCTGCATTATAAATATATGTTTAATAAATCTAAATAAAATTACTATAATTAAATAAATTATTCCTATTTAAAACTAAATACTTACCTATAAAATAAACCCTAATATAGCTACAATATAACTAATAGTTACATTGTAGCTATTTTAGGATTTATTTTTATTTTACAGGCAACTTTGTATTTATTTTAACTAGGCACAATAGTTATTAAATAGTTATTAACTATTTAATAACTACCTAGCTAAAAAAAATACAAAAGTACCTGTAAAATAAATCCTAACCTAAGTTACAATTACACCTAACACTACTCTATAATTAAATTAATTACCTAAACTACCTACAATTAAATTAAATAAACTAAATTACGTAAAAAAAAAAAACCCCACTAAATTACAGAAAATAAAAAAGAAATTACAATATTTTAAACTAATTATACCTAATCTAATCCCCCTAATAAAATAAAAAAGCCCCCCAAAATAATAAAATTCCCTACCCTACACTAAATTACAAATAGCCCTTAAAAGGGCCTTTTGTGCGGCATTTCCCCAAAGTAATAAGCTCTTTTACCAGCCCTTAAAAGGGCTTTTTGCGGGGCATTGCCCCAAAGTAATCAGCCCTTTCACCTGTAAAAAAAAGAAATACAATACCCCCCCAACATTACAACCCACCACTCACACACCCCTACTCTAAAACCCACCCGATCCCCCCTTAAAAAAACCTTACACTACCCCATTGAAGATCACCCTACCGTGAGCCATCTTCACTCAGCTGGGCACCACTTGGATGACGTCATTTAAAGGACCAGCCATTCGTCGGGTAGTCGTCGGCCTAGAAGGATGTTCTGCGCCGGAGGTCTTCAAGATGGATCTGTTCCTCGTCAGATGGATGAAGATAGAAGATGCCGCTTGGATGAAGATGTCTGCCGGTCCGGATGTCCTCTTCTGCCCGGATAGGATGAAGACTTCTGCCAGTCCAGATGTCCTCTTCTGCTCCATCGGATGACCAGGTGCCCGGCTAGGTGAAGACGGCTCAAGGTAGGGTGATGTTCAATGGGGTAGTGTTAGGTTTTTTTAAGGGGGGATCGGGTGATTTTTAGTGTAGGGGTGTGTGGGTGGTGGGTTGTAATGTTGGGGGGAGGTATTGTATTTCTTTTTTTACAGGTAAAAGAGCTGATTACTTTGGGGCAATGCCCCACAAAAAGCCCTTTTAAGGGCTGGTAAAAGAGCTGATTACTTTGGGGCAATGCCCCGCAAATGGCCCTTTTAAGGGCTATTTGTAATTTAGTGTAGGGTAGGGAATTTTATTATTTTGGGGGGCTTTTTTATTTTATTAGGGGGATTAGATTAGGTGTAATTAGTTTAAAATATTGTAATTTCTTTTCTATTTTCTGTAATTTAGTGTGTTTTTTTCGTAATTTAGTTTATTTAATTTAATTGTATTTAATTGTAGGTAGTTTAGATAATTAATTTAATTATAGAGTAGTGTTAGGTGTAATTGTAACTTAGGCTAGGGTTTATTTTACAGGTAATTTTGTATTTATTTTAGCTAGGTAGTTATTAATAGTTAATAGCTATTTAATAACTATTGTGCCTAGTTAAAATAAATACAAAGTTGCCTGTAAAATAAAATAAAATCCTAAAATAGCTACAATGTAACTATTAGTTATATTGTAGCTATATTAGGGTTTATTTTATAGGTAAGTATTTAGTTTTAAATAGGATTAATTTATTTTATTTTTATTATAGTAATTTTATTTAGATTTATTAAAAATAGATTTAAGTTAGGGGTGTGTTAGGGTTAGACTTAGGTTTAGGGGTTAATACATTTAATATAGTAGCGGCGACGTTGGGGACGGCAGATTAGGGGTTAATACATATAATGTAGGTGTCGGCGATGTTAGGGGCAGCAGATTAGGGGTTCATAGGTATCATGTAGGTGGCGGCGGTGTCCGGAGCGGCAGATTAGGGGTTAATAATATAATGCAGGTGGCGAGGATGTCGGGGCGGCAGATTAGGGGTTAATAAGTGTAAGGTTAGGGGTGTTTAGACTCAGGGTTCATATTTGGGTGTTAGGTGTAGACTTAGAAAGCATTTTCCCATAGGAAACAATGGGGCTGCGTTAGGAGCTGAACGCTGCTTTTTTTGCAGGTGTTAGGTTTTTTTTCAGCCAGCTCAGCATCATTGTTTCCTATGGGGAAATCGTGCATGAGCACGTTTTAGCCATCTTAACGCTTCCGTAAGCAATGCTTACTTTTCTGAGGCTAACGCAGCCATTCAGAAAACTTGTAATACCAGCGTTGTTTAACCCCTTAATGACAACTGACGTACCAGGTACGTCATGCATTAACAAGCAGTTAATGACAATGGACGTACCTGGTACGTCAGTTGTCTAACAGAGTGCTGGAAGTGATCACAATCACTTCCAGCAGCTCTGAGGGTATTGCAGTGATGCCTCGATATGGAGGCATCCTGCAATACCCCTTTACAAGACTCCGATGCAGAGAGAGCCACTCTGTGGCCCTCTCTGCACCGGTAGTGATGGTGCCGATGGTGCCTTTGTCCGGTGGGAGGAGGGAGCGTGTGCGCGCGCATTAGCCACACTGACACCAATGAAAAAGGAAGGAGAAAAAAGTTTTTTGGTTTTTTTTACATTTAAAAGGATCTGGGAGGGGGAGGGGTGGGGGTATTGTGGGGGGGGGGGCTGCTACACTACAGAAATAATTAAACATACAAATAAAAGTTATAAATAAAATTAAAATAGTTTGGTTTGTGGGGCCAAACTGGGTACTGGCAGACAGCTGCCAGTACCCAAGATGGCGGTAATTAGGTAGGGGAGAGGGTTAGAGAGCTGGAGGGGGGGGATCAGGGAGGTTGGTGCTAAGGCAGGGGTCCATCACAACTAAAATATTTTATAATTTTTATTTAAAAAAAAAAAAAAAAAACTCTTTTATTTAGTACTGGCAGACTTTCTGCCAGTACTTAAGATGGCGGTAACAATTGTGGGGTGGGGGAGGGAAGAGAGCTGTTTGGGAGGGATCAGGGGGTGGGATGTGTCAGGTGGGAGGCTGATCTCTAAAATTAACACTGCAAGCTCCCTACAAGCTACCTAATTTAACCCCTTCACTGCTGGGCATAATTCACGTGTGGTGCGCAGCAGCATTTAGCGGCCTTCTAATTACCAAAAAGCAACGCCAAAGCCATATAAATCTGCTATTTCTGAACAAAGGGGATCCCAGAGAAGCTTTTACAACAATTTCTGCCATAATAGCACAAGCTGTTTGTAAATAATTTCAGTGAGAAACCTAAAATTGTGAAAAATGTAAAGTTTTTTTTTTTATTTGCTCGCATTTGGCGGTGAAATGGTGGCATAAAATATACCAAAATGGGCCTAGATCAATACTTGGGGTTGTTTACTACACTACACTAAAGCTAAAATTAACCCTACAAGCTCCCTACAAGCTCCCTAATTAACCCCTTCACTCCTGGGAATAAAACATGTGTGGTGCGCAGCGGCATTTAGCGGCCTTCTAATTACCAAAAAGCAACCACAAAGCCATATAAGTCTGTTATTTCTGAAAAAGGGGATCCCAGAGAAGCATTTACAACCATTTGTGCCATAATTGCAGAAGCTGTTTGTAAATAATTTCAGTGGGAAACCTAAAGTTTGTGACAAAATTTGTGAAAAAGTGAACTTTTTTTTTTTTTTATCGCATTTGGCGGTGAAATGGTGGCATGAAATATACCAAAATCGGCCTAGATCAATACTTTGGGATGTCTTCTAAAACAAAATATATACATGTCAAGGGATATTCAGGTATTCCTGACAGATATCAGGGTTCCAAAGTAACTAGCGCTAATTTTGAAAAAAAGTGGTTTGGAAATAGTAAAGTGCTACTTGTATTTATTGCCCCATAAATTGCAAAAAAAGCAAAGAACATGTAAACATTGGGTATTTCTAAACTCAGGACAAAATTTATAAGCTATTTAGCATGGGTGTTTTTTGGTGATTGTAGATGTGTAACATATTTTGGGGGTCAAAGTTAGAAAAAGTGTGTTTTTTTCCATTTTTTCCTCATATTTTATCATTATTTTTTTTAGTAAATTATAAGATATGATGAAAATAATGGTATCTTTAGAAAGTCCATTTAATGACGAGAAAAACGGTATATAATATGTGTGGGTACAGTAAACGAGTAAGAGGAAAATTACAGCTAAACGCAAACACTGCAGAAATGTAAAAATAGCCATTGTCATTAAGGGTAAGAAAATTGAAAAATGGTCCGGTCATTAAGGGGTTAAAGTGAGCGCTGGAAAAAAAAGGCTCGTTAGCAACGCAAGTTTTTACTGACAAAACTTTTAATCTAGCCGTATTTGTTTTAAGTTGAGTATAAACAACTTTTATGCAGAAACATTGATTACAGTGTCTTTTTAACTATATCTATTCATGTGGGTACTTTATAAGATAGTAAAACATGAGACAACTAATATTTAATATTTTTTGCTAAATTGACATAAATAAAGGAACAGTGAAATGCAATCTGCTGTGATTGAAGAGCTAATTATAATTATTTCAGCATGGAACTATTTTGTATAAGAGATGAAAAAAACTGTTGATTAAATACACAACATCAAATGCTTGCCAAACATCCATGCAGAATGAATTAACTGGATTATTTTAGATATAAAATGATTATATCTTGTGTATTTAGTTGAACCCTGCTCATCATTGATAATACGATTATAGTGAATTACACACAGAGACTAAACAAGAAGTGGCCTGTTGGTCTGTAAAATGGAAAGAAAAAAATGAAGAAATATATTTAATAGATGAACATGACTTCAAAGGATTCATATTGAGATTTGAATGAGTACAACATTATTCACCTCACCTAGTCTAAACAGCTTTTTTTTAGTTTATTCAAAGTCTTTCAAATCATATTAACAGTATTGTTCTGGATTCCATCAAAATTTTAAATATGTCACAAGAAGTCTTGCGTAGGTGTCGCCATAAGATAGTTTTGTATATATGTTACTTATAGTAGAATCCTAGATGTGTTAATTTTAAAGATCATTTAAATAAGGTTCGTGAGACGCACAGTGAAAACATTGTAGCTGATTTAGAGTTTGCTTACAGATTGAAATATAAATGGTTATGCAAATGAGAATACCCAGTTGTTAAAATATGACCTCAAAGGCTCAAAAATACATTTGTATTTATTTAAGTTAACAGGTTGAACAGAGTAATGTGTGATCATGCCATATTAAATAACACTAGCTGGCACAAAGAAACACAATGCACTAACATTTCAATTTCATTTAGTATATATATATATACTTTGTGTGTACTTTAAAACACTCTTGAGCATACTGCAATGTGGCCTTATCAAAAATAATTACATTTCAACAAAGGATACCAAGCAAAAAAATTAAATTTGTTAATAAAAGTAATTTCCTAAATTTTCAAACCTGTACTCTATGTTTGAATTGTTTCATTTTCAATTTCATGTGCTTTTAACATAAGGAATATAATGATTTTAAATGAATCTTGCTACATACATGTCCATAAAACACATCCCTATATACACTACTAAAATGATGATAAGTTAGAAAATCTCAAGAAATACAACTCATCCCTTTGAGTTTTTCTTTCTTTAGAGACCATGGGGTAGATTTATCAAACCTCGGGGCGGACATGATTCGCTATAATGAATTATGTCTGCCCTGCATCGCTAATGCCGACAGCATACGCTGTCTGCATTTAACATTGCACAAGCATTTATGGTGAAATGCTTGTGCAATGCCGCCCCTGCACATTCGCTAGCACTAGCAGGAGGTGTCAATCATCCCAATTGCATCTGATCGGGATGATTGCAGTCCGCCACCTCAGAGGTGGGTGATGAGTTAAGGAGCAGCGGTCTTATGACAGCTGCATCTAAAGTTATGTTTGCGGAGAGACAGACACATCGGGCTTGATAAATGTCCCCCCATATATCAGATTTTATTTTATAGCAGCATTTGTAGGAAACTGATTTCAATAGCTACAAATAAGTGAGCTACAGAGCTTTTAATGGAATTTTATCCATGAATTCTAGTGACAGTTGTTGCATTATCAGCTCATTTTAAGAACAGGCTGTAATGAATCTGGTCCATCATTGTTATTTTCAGCTTGGAAGTTCTTGGACTATGATACATTAATTGATGAAAAGTCACACTGGTTGAGTGCAGGGGCAAAGGAAGGTAACATGAACTTGTACTTGCGGAAGTGAACAGAAGTGCATGATTTCCTCCAGAAACCTAGACAATAACATCCACTTGAATTATTGTAATAAATGGCTTACTAAAGGAAACGTGCCCAGATTTAACTGTTGATAAACAAGTAAAAATAAGTGTAAAAATTAGAGATAAAGGAAACCTACCTGGGCTGAGAGAGATGTAAGCGAAGAACCAGATTTACTGTAGGGTTGTTAAAATCAGAGTATGTCTCCACAATAGTAGTTATGACTCAGATAGCAGGATAAACCTTCTAATCTGATAAACCTTTTTATGTTTAACTCCAATAAGGTTTGAACTATTTAACAACACATAGAAATCAGCTTAAACTTTCATGTATGGAGGAAGAGAGTGCCATTTTAACTTTCTAAATTATGTCTATTGTCAAAACTACTTGATAAAATGTATTTAAACTCCTTTCCATGACAACATAAATATGTATTTTCAGGAGTGTGCATGTGACTTGCACACTATGGGCCACTTTACAAGTAGAGTGTAAAATATTAGCGCTCTTGTGTGTTAAGGTCGCTTGAGATAAATGAATAGGTATTATATTTTGTGCTTTTATTACAAATGTAATATTTTTTTAATCACTCAAGCAGAAGTCTAGGGCATGCTAACATCTGTATTGGAAATCAGGGGAACGCTACATCCCTCATATTATAGAATTCTACATGAAAACACTAAAAACTCATGTCAACTATTGCTTGAGCTTTAAGCTGAAGATGCACTAAATATCCCCTTAAGTAGTAGAGTTCTTCAATTAGATATAAACTATAGTGTTGTATTGAAATGTAAGTTGAAAGCACAGCACACATGCATATACATAGTAGCATATGTGTGAGGGTCTAGGTAAGTGGAACTAGATACAAAAGAAACCAAAAATCAATTAAAGGCTTTAATTAAACAAGAAAAACTGAGAATAGGCCAATGATTGGGTACTGTGAGATCAGTCCAACAAGAAGGTACCAATGGGATAAAGCAAGAACAAAGTCCAAGGACAGGTCAAAGGTCAGGCCCCATGAGATCAATCCAGCAACAAAGTAGCAAGGGATAAAGTGAGAAAAGAGTCCATGGACAGGCTAAAGGTTGGGTACCATTAGATCAGTCTAGCAACAAGGTACCAAGGGGTAAAGCAGGAGCACAGTCTAATGAAAGGCCAAAGGTCAGGTACCTTGAGATCCATACAACAAGGTACAGGAGATTCATCAGGAACCGAAATCTCTCTCTCTTTTTTTGTCTCTCTCTCTTCCAATCTCTCTCTCTCTCTCTCACTCTTTTTCTCTTTCTCTCTATCTCTCATTTTCTCTTTCTCGCTATATATATATATATATATATATATATATATATATATATATATATATATATATATATATCTTTTTCCATTGTCTCTCTCTATATCTGTCTCTCTTTCTCTGTAAATATATATATATAATTGTTTTCTTTTGTCTTGTTTTTTAAATTGTATGCTCCGTCTGAAGCATTGATGTTTATTTTAACTTCTGTGTCTCTTTAAGACTAAAAGCTTGAGAAGTATTTGAAAATGTTCTGTTTATGTTTCTAGTTTTCTCTATGCTTTCTGAACTTACATTACCTCTGTGATTGTGTACCAGTGTTTACTTTAGGTAGATGGAATTCTGGTCATCTAAGGTCAGTCCCCTTATGTCACATCTATAATGAATCTGATCTGCTCTGAAATTTAACTTCAGCAAAATCTTATAATTCTATTTTTTTTTAGAAATGCATGGTTAAATGGTATATGGTAAACATGGTTAAATGGTATGTGGTATACATGGTTAAATGGTATGTGGTATACATGGTTAAATGGTATGTGGTATACATGGTTAAATGGTATATTGTAAGCATGAATAAATGCTATGTGGTATACATGGTTAAATGGTATATGGTAAACATGGTTAAATGGTATGTGGTATACATGGTTAAATGGTATGTGGTATACATGGTTAAATGGTATATTATAAGCATGAATAAATGCTATGTGGTATACATGGTTAAATGGTATATTGTAAGCATGAATAAATGGTATGTGGTATACATGGTTAAATGGTATATTGTAAGCATGAATAAATGGTATGTGGTATACATGGTTAAATGGTATATGGTAAACATGGTTAAATGGTATGTGGTATACATGGTTAAATGGTATATGGTAAACATGGTTAAATGGTATGTGGTATACATGGTTAAATGGTATATTGGAAGCATGAATAAATGGTATGTGGTATACATGGTTAAATGGTATATGGTAAACATGGATAAATGGCATGTGCTATACATGGTTAAATGGTATATTGTAAACATGGATAAATGGTATGTGGTATACATGGTTAAATGGTATATGGTAAACATGGTTAAATGGCATGTGCTATAAATGGTTAAATGGTATATGGTAAACATGGATAAATGGCATGTGCTATAAATGGTTAAATGGTATATGGTAAACATGGATAAATGGTATGTGGTATACATGGTTAAATGGTATATGGTAAACATGGTTAAATGGTATGTGCTAAAAATGGTTAAATGGTATATGGTAAACATGGATAAATGGTATGTGGTATACATGGTTAAATGGCATATGGTAAACATGGTTAGATGATATGTGGTATACATGGTTAAATGATATTTTATAGAATTCAATAGAGCAAAAAAAAAGTGGGGGAAACTAACACCCTACTTGCATGCAAACCCGATCATATATTCTCAAGTGCTCTAAACTAACGTTATTCAAATAAAAGAATATATTCTATTTATTCATAAATACATATTTCTACATATATATGATAGTATTTTGGCACAATAAATATCTATACCTATATATCTATATGATTATACTGTATATAGGTATAGCTATATATATATATATATATATATATATATATATATATATATATATGAAAATCTATTTAAAAATACATAGAACATATTATTTTGTGCAGAACATTGGAATGTGAAATATTTACAATGAAAACAGTTAAAACCTGTATTAAATATGAATATTGCATTAATATGATTTCACAGGTTTTCATCTAATTGACTGCAAAGGGCTCCAATGCACACATATATATATATATATATATATATATATATATATATATATATTTGTATATATGCAGGCGGTTAGAACTAGTGATGTTGCGAATAGTTTGCCGGCGAATAGTTCCCGGCAAACATAGCTTGATTGCGTTCGCCGCGGCGGGCGAACATATGCGATGTTCGATCCGCCCCCTATTCGTCATCATTGAGTAAACTTTGACCCTGTATCTCACAGTCTGCAGACACATTTCAGCCAATCAGCAGCAGACACTCCCTCCCAGACCCTCCCAACTCCTGGGCAGCAGCCATTTTAGATTCATTCTGATCCTGCATTCTTAGTGAGAGGAGGGATAGTGTAGCTGCTGCTGATTTTATAGGGAAATTGATAGCTAGGCTAGTGTATTCAGTGTCCACTACAGTCCTGAAGGACTCATCTGGGCTAGAACATCAGTCGTTTTTTTTTTTTTTTTTTTGCCTGTGTAATTTTGACTGTGAAACTTCAGTCTTCTAATGTAATCTAATTGCAGTTGCCTGCCTGCCTGCCTGCAGTGCCACCACTCATATCTGTTGTAACAGTAGTGTAAATTTTATAAAAAAAACTTTTTTGACTGTGAAACATCAGTCTGCTAGTGTAATCTAATAGCAGTTGCCTGCCAGTGTGTGTGCCAGGCCCACTTGCCAACTAGTGCCACCACTCATATCTGTTGTAACAGTATTGTAAAAAATTTTTTAAAAACTTTTTAACTGTGAAACATCAGTCTGCTAGTGTAATCTAATTGCAGTTGCCTGCCAGCCAGCGTGTGTGCCAGGCCCACTTGCCAACTAGTGCCACCACTCATATCTGTTGTAACAGTAGTGTAAATATTTTTTAAAAAAACTTTTTTGACTGTGAAACATCAGTCTGCTAGTGTAATCTAATTGCAGTTGCCTGCCAGTGTGTGTGCCAGGTCCACTTGCCAACTAGTGCCACCACTCATACCTGTTGTAACAGTATTGTAGTTTTTTTTAAAAAAACTTTTTTGACTGTGAAACATCAGTCTGCTAGGTAATCTAATTGCAGTTGCCTGCCTACCAGCATGTGTGCCAGGCCCACTTGCTAAGTGCCACCACTCATATCTGTTGTAACAGTAGTGTAAATATTTAAAAAAAAAACTTTTTTTGACTGTGAAATATCAGTCTGCTAATGTAATCTAATTGCAGTTGCCTGCTTGCCAGCGTGTGTGCCAGGCCCACTTGCCAACTAGTGCCACCACTCATATCTGTTGTAAAAGTAGTGTTAATTTTAAAAAAAAAACTTTTTTGACTGTGAAACATCAGTCTGCTAGTGTAATCAAATAGCAGCTGCCTGCCTGCCTGCCAGCGTGTGTGCCAGGCCCACTTGCCAACTAGTGCCACTACTCATATCTGTTGTAACAGTAGTGTAAATATTTAAAAAAAAAAAACTTTTTTGACTGTGAAACATCAGTCTGCTAGTGTAATCTAATTGCAGTTGCCTGCCTGCCAGCATGTGTGCCAGGCCCACTTGCTAAGTGCCACCACTCATATCTGTTGTAACAGTAGTGTTAATTTAAAAAAAAAAACTTTTTTGACTGTTAAACATCAGTCTGCTTGTGTAATCTAATTGCAGTTGCCTGCCTGCCTGCCAGCGTGTGTGCCAGGCCCACTTGCCAACTAGTGCCACCACTCATATCTGTTGTAACAGTATTGTAAAAAAAATTTAAAAAACTTTTTAACTGTGAAACATCAGTCTGCTAGTGTAATCTAATTGCAGTTGCCTGCCAGCCAGCGTGTATGCCAGGCCCACTTGCCAACTAGTGCCACCACTCATATCTGTTGTAACAGTATTGTAAAAAAAATTTAAAAAACTTTTTAACTGTGAAACATCAGTCTGCTAGTGTAATCTAATTGCAGTTGCCTGCCAACCAGCGTGTGTGCCAGGCCCACTTGCCAACTAGTGCCACCACTCATATCTGTTGTAACAGTAGTGTAAATATTTTTTAAAAAAACTTTTTTGACTGTGAAACATCAGTCTGCTAGTGTAATCTAATTGCAGTTGCCTGCCAGTGTGTGTGCCAGGTCCACTTGCCAACTAGTGCCACCACTCATACCTGTTGTAACAGTATTGTAATTTTTTTTTAAAAAACTTTTTTGACTGTGAAACATCAGTCTGCTAGGTAATCTAATTGCAGTTGCCTGCCTGCCAGCATGTGTGCCAGGCCCACTTGCTAAGTGCCACCACTCATATCTGTTGTAACAGTAGTGTAAATATTTAAAAAAAAACTTTTTTTGACTGTGAAATATCAGTCTGCTAATGTAATCTAATTGCAGTTGCCTGCTTGCCAGCGTGTGTGCCAGGCCCACTTGCCAACTAGTGCCACCACTCATATCTGTTGTAACAGTAGTGTAAATATTTAAAAAAAAAATCTTTTTTGACTGTGAAACATCAGTCTGCTAGTGTAATCTAATAGCAGCTGCCTGCCTGCCTGCCTGCCAGCGTGTGTGCCAGGCCCACTTGCCAACTAGTGCCACTACTCATACCTGTTGTAACAGTAGTGTAAATATTTAAAAAAAAAACTTTTTTGACTGTGAAACATCAGTCTGCTAGTGTAATCTAATTGCAGTTGCCTGCCTGCCAGCATGTGTGCCAGGCCCACTTGCTAAGTGCCACCACTCATATCTGTTGTAACAGTAGTGTTAATTTAAAAAAAAAAAACTTTTTTGACTGTTAAACATCAGTCTGCTTGTGTAATCTAATTGCAGTTGCCTGCCTGCCTGCCAGCGTGTGTGCCAGGCCCACTTGCCAACTAGTGCCACCACTCATGTCTGTTGTAACAGTAGTGTAAATATTTAAAAAAAAAACTTTTTTGACTGTTAAACATCAGTCTGCTTGTGTAATCTAATTGCAGTTGCCTGCCTGCCAGTGTATGTGCCAGGCCCACTTGCCAAATAGTGCCACCACTCATATCTGTTGTAACAGTAGTGTAAATTTTTTTTAAAAAAACTTTTTTCACTGTGAAACATCAGTCTGCTAGTGTAATCTAATTGCAGTTGCCTGCCAGTGTGTGTGCCAGGCCCACTTGCTAAGTGCCACCACTCATATCTGTTGTAACAGTAGTGTAAATTTAAAAAAAAAAAAACTTTTTTGACTGTGAAACATCAGTCTGCTAGTGTAATCTAATTGCAGTTGCCTGACTGCCAGCGTGTGTGCCAGGCTCACAGCGTATACTGTGCCCACTTGCCCAGTGCCACCTCTCATATCTTGTTTAATAGTAGTGTAAGTGTACATTTAAAAAAATAAAAACTTTTTGGACTGTGAAACATCAGTCTGCTTTTTTGTGTCAGGCTCACAGCGTATACTGTACCCACTTGCCTAGTGCCACCACTCATATATTGTTTAATAGTAGTGTAAGTGTACATTTAAAAAACAATGACAGGCAGAGGCAGGCCACCCCGCAGGTGCCGTTGTGGTCGTGGTGCTGTGATTCCCTTTGGCCGTAGAATAATGCCCAGTGTTCAGAGGCCACATCCCATGAACTTGAAAAGTTCTGAGGAGGACATAGTTGACTTTTTAACACAGGACACCCAATCTTCCATAGCTTCCGCTCCGAACCTTGACGCACCATCCTCCTCCAGCTTATCTTCGGGCACCTCTCAAGTTACCACCACTCACCTGCTTGCCGCCACCACCAACACTAGCACCACAGCCGCTTCACTTGATGTGTCAGAGGAGTTTTTTTACACATCAGTTGGAAGAAATGAGTGATGCGCAACCATCAATGACAGAGGATGTAGATAACAGTAATATGTCTCAGTCAGGCAGCATTACAGACATGGACGTACGGTGCGATGATGATGATGTTGTACCCGCTGCTGCTTCCTTTGTTGATTTGTCATATACAAGTGAAGCAGTTGATGATGACGATGCGTCCGTGGATGTCACGTGGGTGCCCGCTAGAAGAGAAGAAGGGGAGACAGAGAGGAGGAGGAGACGAGTTGGAAGCAGGGGAAGGTCGTCGCAAGGAGCTAGTGGCACAGTCAGACAGCATGCATCGGCACCCGGGGTCAGCCAGACAGCACGCCAATCAACGCAGTGTGGCATTTTTTTTGTGTGTCTGCCTCTGACAACAGTGATGCCATTTGCAACCTGTGCTAAAAGAAACTGGAGTCATGGGAAGTGCAACAGCAGCACACAAACTCAAAGCCGCCATCCATCTCCTGGTACAGAATCTTCAGCCACGTCAACCACTGCTGTCCTCCTTGCCCCCTCTCAACCATCCGCCACTCCGTCTCTCTTCTGGAGCAGTTCCTGTTCATATGCCCACAGTCAGGTGTCTGTCAAGGACATGTTTGAGCGTAAGAAGCCAATGTCACAAAGTCACCCCCTTGCCCGGCGTCTGACAGCTGGCTTGTCTGAACTCTTAGCCCACCAGCTTTTATCATACAAGCTGGTGGCGTCTGAGGCGTTCAAAAAATTTGTAGCTATTGGGACACCGCAGTGGAAGGTACCCGGCCGAAATTTCTTTTCACAAAAGGCAATCCTCAACCTGTACTTGATTGTGCGAAAGGAAGTAATGGCATGTCTGGCACACAGTGTTGGGGCAAGGGTCCTTATGACCACTGATAGCTGGTCTGCAAAGCATGATCAGGGCAGGTATATCACCTACACTGCACATTGGGTAAACCTGCTGATGGCTGCCAAGCATGGAATGCGTGGCTCTGCAGAGGAGGAGTTGGTGACACTGCCACGACTTGCAGGCAGGCCTGCTGCCACCTCCTCTACTCCTCCTACTCCATTATCTTCCATAACCTCCTCGGCTGAGTCCTCTTCTGCTGCTGCATCTTGTTCCACATCAACGGCACCCCCCCCCAGCTTCGCAGGTACTATTCCACATCCTGGATACGGCAGTGTCCCGTCGTCTTGGGGTTGACTTGCCTGAAAGCAGAGAGTCACACCGGACCAGCACTCCTGTCCGCCCTGAATGCACCGGTGGATCAGTGGCTGACTCTGCACCAACTGGAGATCGGCAAAGTGGTTTCTGACAACGGAAGTAATTTGGTGGCGGCATTGAAATTGGGCAAGTTGACACATGTGCCGTGCATGGCACATGTGTGTAATCTGATCGTACAACGCTTTGTGCATAAGTACCCAGGCTTACAGGACGTCCTGAAGCAGGCCAGGAAGGTGTGTGGCCATTTGAGGCATTCCTACACGGCCATGGAGCACTTTTCCGATATCCAGTGGCGAAACAACATGCCAGTGAGGCGCTTGATTTGTGACAGCCCGACACGTTGGAATTCAACACTCCTAATGTTCGACCGCCTGCTCCAACAAGGAAAAGTTGTTAACGACTATTTGTATGACCGGGGTGCTAGGACAGCCTCTGCAGATCTGGGATTTTTTTTGCCACGTTACTGGGCACTCCTGCGCAATGCCTGTCGGCTCATGCGTCCTTTTGAGGAGGTGACAAACCTAGTCAGTCACACCGAAGGCACCATCAGCGACATCATACCATTTGTTTTCTTCCTGGAGCGTGCCCTGCGAAGAGTGCTGGATCAAGCCGTAGATGAGCGTGAAGAGGAAGAGTTGTGGTCACCATCACCACCAGAAACTGCCTTATCAGCATTGCTTGCTGGACCTGCGGCAACGCTGGAAAAGGATTATGAGGAAGAGGAGTCAGAGGAGGAATGTGGCTTTGAGGAGGAGGAGGAAGATCAACCACAACAGGCATCCCAGGGTGCTCGTTGTCACCTATCTAGTACCCGTGGTGTTGTACGTGGCTGGGGGGAAGAAGATACCTTCAGTGACATCACTGAGGATGAGGAACGGGACATGACTAGCTCGGCATCCAAAATTGTGCAAATGGGGTCTTTCATGCTGTCCTGCCTGTTGAGGGACCCTCGTATAAAAAAAGCTGAAGGAGAACGACCTGTACTGGGTGTCCACGCTACTAGATCCCCGGTATAAGCATAAAGTGCCAGAAATGTTACAGAATTACAGCAAGTCGGAAAGGATGCAGCATTTCCAAAATAAATTAAAAAGTATGCTTTACACAGCGTATAAGGGTGATGTCACAGCACAACGTGAATCTAACAGGGGAAGAGCTGAAAGTAATCCTCCTCCTCCTACGACCACGCCGGCAAGGACAGGACGCTTTACAATCCAGACATGTTGTTGATGGAGGACATGCAGAGCTTTTTAACTCCTATGCATCGCCACAGCCCTTCGGGGTCCACCCTCAGAGAACGACTTGACCGACAGGTAGCAGACTACCTCGCCTTAACTGCAGATCTCAACACTCTGAGGAGCGATGAACCCCTTGACTACTGGGTGTGCAGGCTTGACCTGTGGCCTGAGCTATCCCAATTTGCCATAGAACTTCTGGACTGCCCCGCTTCAAGTGTCCTGTCAGAAAGGACCTTCAGTGCAGCAGGAGGTATTGTCACTGAGAAGAGAAGTCGCCTAGGTCAAAAAAGTCTAGATTACCTCACCTTTATTAAGATGAATGAGGGATGGATCCTGAAGGGACTGACATTGGGCGATACATTAGAGTAAAAAAGGCCTGATGACATGAGCTGCCTTGGGCTAAAAATGGTCCACACGCTGCTGTATTTTATCTTCAAATGCCGGATGACTTGCGTGACTTATCCGCCACCAACTAGGGTTCAAGCCGCAATGTTTTAGGGCACTTTCTGCCTGGGAAACAACCTCTGGGAACCTTACCATGGGTCCCAGACCGCACGTCTTGTAATTCTCTGTCTGGAAAATTATATATCTATCAAATCTATCTATTTATCTATCAAATCTATCTAACTATCAATCGTATCTATCAAATGTATATTGCATCTATTGATCTATGTAATCTATGTATCTATCTATCTTGTGGTTGTGCAAATGGACTGTTTGCGGTGCGTTACACAGGGAGTTTGGTCTGTCACTGTGAAGCGGGCATAACCCTTACACTACCTGATCGATACAACATCATACCTGATGTTTTAAAGCACGTTATTCCAAACAATTTAGGAATGTTAGGTGATTTATGCCCTTTATGGCTTAAAACCAGACTCTGCATCAACTATGTAATTTTCCATGGGAGTTTTGCCATGGATCCCACTCCGGCATGCCACAGTCCAGGTGTTAGTCCCCTTGAAACAACTTTTCCATCACTATTGTGGCCAGAAAGAGTCCCTGTTGGTTTTAAAGTTTGCCTGCCTATTGAAGTCAATGGCGGTCAACTATAAATTTCGGTTCGCGAACGGCGGACTCGAACTTCCGCAACTGTTCGCGAACCGAAATTTATAGTTTCGCGACATCACTAGTTAGAACATAGCAAATACATAAATGCAAAGTACAATGTAACATGTGGGCTGGCTGCACAATACTACAATTTCTACAGAGAAAGAGAAACGATAAAGCACTCCAAACAGTGATCATGTATTAGGGTTATGCTAATGGGTTATTAAAGGCATGTACTAAAAATAACACATTATATATTCGGATGTCACATAGTAGAAACTACTGAGACAATAATAGTTAATTAAATTAACGTAATAGCATATATGGCATAGCGGGTAGAGGGACCTAGTCAAACAGGCCAACCTTGCTGCATATTAGTAAATATAAAATTTCATACTAACTAATTAATGCATGGGGGGGCATTAATTAAATTAATGCATGGGGGCGATTTATCAAGTCGTCAATTAGCCCCAATGCACCTGTTTCTGCGCAAGCCTTCAGGCTCGCCGGAAACAGGAGTTAAGAAGCAGTGGTCTTAAGACCGCTGCTCCTTAACTCGTCCGTCACCTCTGAGGTGGCAGACAACAATCAGCCTGATCGAATATGATTGGGTTGATTGACAATCCCTGCTAGCGACCAATTGACCCCGAATCTGCAGGGGGCAGCATTGGACAAGCATTTCTTGTGAAGTGCTTGTGCAATGATAAATACAGACAGCGTATGCTGTCAGCATTCATCGATGTACGGTGGACATGATCGCTACAGCAGATCAAGTCAGCTCGCACTTTGATAATTCGGCCCCATGATGTGTAATTAAAGGGATATAACACCACAATTAGAAAATCTTTAACTTTATTAGACAATTATCTTATTGCACTATTGCTTGATATAACTAAGTGTTAACTATCCAGCAAAGAGAATAAACACACAGTTAAAGTTAGCTCTGGGACAACAATGCTACTTATCCTGATCTGAGTATGACCAGTGAACCAATCACATACAATATTACTTACTTGCAATCATAAATGAACAATATTATTATTACTAAGATTTTTGTTTTGTGCAATTGTAATTGTTTACAGTGCAATTTAAAGAGATAGTAAACAATAAATGAATACATTATATATGATCTATTCAATGAAGAGATTAGTCAGAGAATAATATGTAGATATAGTTTAAAAAATGATATTGCTTACATATTGAAGATATAAGTGTAAAGGTTTAGGGGTTTATTTATAAAGCTCTGTATGGAGCTTGAGGGCCCGTGTTTCTGGCGAGCATTCAGGCTCGCCAGAAACACCAGTTATGTATGATGCGGCGGTCTAAAGACCGCTGCTCCACAACCTGTCCGCCTGCTCTGAGGAGGCGGACAGACATCGCTGCAATTCAACCCGATCGAATTTATTCGGGTTAATTGACACCCCCCTGCTAGCGGCCGATTGGCCGCGAATATGCAGAGGGTGGTGTTGCACCAGCAGTTCACAAGAGATGCTGGTGCAAGGCTGAATGCAGATAGCGTATTGTTCTCCGCATTCAGCGATGTCTGTCGGACATGATCTGCTGATCGGATCATGTCGGACAGACACATAATAAATAGGCCCCTTAGTTTTATAAAGTAAATGGTGTTGCTATAATGGAACCTACTTTTCCTTAGCTATCATTTCTGCTGAGGACAGTTAGGGACAGATATAAACCAGGCAATAAAAGAGACAAACAAGGCAGTGTGTAATATAGGATTGCTAAAGTAACTATAACGGGGTATCTGTAGAGTCTTGTTTATACCAGATTTTTTATTACCTGTTTTATATCTGTCCCTAACCAGGAGAGGAGATAGATAAGGGGAAAACCCAGGTTCAAGCATGGCATTGACTATTACTTTATAGAAACTCACTGAAATTGAGAACAAAAAACAATTTTTAAATCTAAATTAAAGGAAAATGGAATAA
Source organism: Bombina bombina (assembly GCF_027579735.1). Lineage (NCBI taxonomy): Eukaryota > Metazoa > Chordata > Amphibia > Anura > Bombinatoridae > Bombina > Bombina bombina. Next base: position 195,077,660 of record NC_069508.1, on the reverse strand, counting down.
ATCAAATAATGAAAGTCTGGTGCACTGTTTCTTTTTTGTTCTACACAAAACTAAACATTATATAATAGAAACTGTTTAGTGTCCCATTAAGCTATTTTTTAAACTTTTTTATATTAAAATTATGTTTTTTTAACATGTAGTCATTGGGTTTGGGGAAAGTCTTCAGTAGCTGTCATATACGTTACCCTGTGTCCTACACCCTTGGCCAATAGAATAAAGCAGTGACTACTAGATATACAGACAGAAACCATATGTATAGTATATTTTTTACTACTTTCACATTATACAGGATGGCCCTAACGGGGATAAAAGCTCATTAAGTCATAGATCTCTATTTATAAAGCACCGACAGCTGCTTTGGAGTCCTTACATGCAGACCCACTCATACAACCCTACTTGTTGCAAGTTATAAAGCAGTGGTCATTAGATCGCCACTTCTTAACCTCTTCGGCACCTTGGGGTTATTATCAGTCCTTGTTCACTTGTGATTGGTCACATGTGAGCAGGGGGCATCACTAAACAAGAAAACACTTGTACAATAATAAACAACCTTGCCACGATCGCTGGCGGTCAGGTTCTCAAGTAGCGAACCCTGTCCATCCATAATTTTATAAATGCGGTCCTTAGAGTGTGGGCAGCTGTCCTATGAAGGAGATTAGTGCTGCAGAATCTGTTGGCTCTCTACAAATAACCAATAATAATAATGATTAGCATTTTCCACAGTTACAGCACAAGACCCAGTCTGAACTGAAGACACTGCACTAGTTGAACCAATCTGTACAATTGTAATTCTCACATAACTTTATGGTTAATGGTGGCAAATACCTGGTGCCTCTGCACTAAGTAGCATTCATTTGTTGCCATATATATTATTTTATTGTACCCTCTCTGGCAGATAAGGGGGTTAATCTGTGCAGCACACCCCTTGCTCTGATTGTGCATTGTGGGTACGTCAATGTGCATATACTTTTCTATGGCTGCTGCCATGTTGCTGCAATAAATCCCACCACAAATAAAACTGATTGGTTATCAACTTTGTAGAATGTGATCAGTGACTTCTATAACCATGAATAGACCAGAGAATTGTGTCTGCATCTGTGAGAGCTTTTCTAAGAAATCACAATGTGACCTTCATCGTAATGATGTGTATGATGGTATGTAGGGCATGTGCTATGTATCTCTGATGAGTCAGTTGTGTTTGTTAACTATACACTGTCTCATAAATCATAGGAGTTTTACAGTTTCTTCGCTATGGAGGACGTCCTTGTAGTCTGTTCTTTCTGGCCCTGAGAAATGGTGAACAAAATTTCCCAATGATTGCAACAACAAAAATAAAAATGTGTTGGTTTTTTTTTTCCTTTGTCAGAAACCAAAAACACAAAAAAAGGAAAGGGTATGTAAATTAAAATTTAAATGTTTGTGATTCTGATAGTGCATTCCATTAAACAATTTTCCAATTTATTTCTATTATCTAATCTGTTTCGTTCTCTTGGTATTCTTTGCAAAGAGCCAATAAATGGCACTCAAAACAAACCAAAAATATTTGGAACACTCATAATTAAATCAATATTATGGCCTTTTTTTCATATGGGTTGAAGTAGTGTCACATTTGAAAACCCAGTAAGCCATATAAACAATGTAAAGCATTTCCCACAGGGATTCAAATGGATTGGAATAGGGTTATCTGAGGGATGTTAGGTCCTATTTGTTTAAAAGCCAATGTTAAACCAGTATATTAAAAATATTTGAAGGACCATAATAATAATAATAATAATAATAATAATAAAAAATACTTGCTTTAATGTATTAGAGCAGATAATTTTTAAGACTATTGTCCCTGCATTACTATGTATTTACCCTCTGCAAAGGGGTTACACACACAGTAGAAGTATAGCTCTGTACCTGCAGAGCATCTAAAATGCATAATGAATTTTGATCATGTAATTCTTTGACTATTATGGCCCTGTACATTTTATTACAGCTTCTATATACTTTATTGCCACAAATAAAACAGTTGCTACACATTATGAATACTTGTTTACAAAGCATACACTAGCCAAGAAGCTCTATTTATTAGATTATTACAAATATTGTGTAGCATCCAGAATATGTTGCCAAATAAACCTACAATTACCATGTAGCATTTCCAGGATGATTCACAAATTTCTGGCTTTTGCCATTAGAGCTGAACTTACAATCAGGGGGTCCATCCGATAAAAATCGTCGCCCGCAAAAGCCGGCGACGCCAATATTTGCGCGGATTTGGTATCACATATACGGCGTAACCTAGAAGTTACGCGCGTATATTTCTGCCGTCGCCCGTAGTTTTTTGGGCTATAGGCAGGTATACCAAACCCGCGCAGTTTGGTATCCAATATGCAGCGTAAGGACTTACGTGGCGAAAATGGAGAAAACTTACTCCATTTTCACCTCGCCACCAAAAGCAGCCGTAAGAAGCCTTACGCTGACTATTGGAGCCCCGTAACTCCCTAAACTGGCTGCTAAAATAAACCTAACACCTAACGCATGCGCAATGTCTATCTACCTGTCAACCGCGATCTTCTAAAATAAACCTAACACCTAACGCATGCGCAATGTCTATCTACCTGTCAACCGCGATCCCCCCCCCCGAAATCCCTAATAAAGTTATTAACCCCTAAACCGCCGCTCCCGGACCCCGCCGCCATCTACATAAACTAACCCCCTACTGTGAGCCCCTAAAACCGCCGCCATCTACCTTATCTATCCCCTAATTAGAACCCCTTACACCGCTGTCATCTACCTTATCTATCCCCTAATCTGACCCCTTACACCGCCGCCACCTATATAAAAATTATTAACCCCTAATCTAATCCCCCTATACCGCCGCCATCTATATTAATATTATTAACCCCTAATGTAAGCCCCTTACACCGCCGCCATCTCTATTAAAATGATTAACCCCTTATTTAATCTACCCACCCCGCCGCCAGCTATATTATCTATATTAACCCTAAGTATATTATAGTTAATATAGGTATTACATTATATATATTAACTATATTAACCCTAATTATATTAGGGTTAATATAGTTAATATAGTTACTATAGTATTTATATTAACTATATTAACTCTATCTAACCCTAACACCCCTAACTAAATTTATATTAAATTAATCTAATTCATTTATAAACTAAAATATTCCTATTTAAATCTAAATACTTACCTATAAAATAAACCCTAAGATAGCTACAATATAATTAATAATTACATTGTAGCTATGTTAGGGTTAATATTTATTTTACAGGTAAATTGTTAATTATTTTAAGTAGGTATAATAGCTATTAAATAGTTATTAACTATTTAATATCTACCTAGTTAAAATAATTACCCAATTACCTGTAAAATAAATCCTAACCTAAGTTACAAATACACCTACACTAGCAATAAATTAAATAAACTACAAACATCTATCTAAAAATACAATTAAATTAACTAAACCAAATTACAAAAAAAAACCAAACACTAAATTACAAAAAATAAAAAAAGATTACAAGATTTTTAAGCTAATTACACCTATTCTAAGCCCCCTAATAAAATAATAAACCCCCAAAATAAAAAAAATTCCCTGCCCTATTCTAAATTAAACAAATTTCAAAGCTCTTTACCTTACCAGCCCTTAAAAGGGCCTTTTGTGGGGCATGCCCCAAAGAATTCAGCTTTTTTGCATACAAATACAATACCCCCCCCCCCCCCATTACAACCCACCACCCACATACCCCTATTCTAAAACCACCCAAACCCCCCTTAAAAAAGCCTAACACTACCCCCCTGAAGATCTCCCTACCTTGTCTTCACCACACCGGGCCGAACTCCTGATCCGATCCGGGCGATGTCTTCCTCCAAGCGGCAAAGAAGAATTCTTCCTCCGGCGATGTCTTCCTCCAAGCGGCAAAGAAGAATTCTTCCTCCGGCGACGTCTTCCTCCAAGCGGCAGCAAAGTCTTCATTCTTCCGGCGGCATCTTCAATCTTCTTTCTTCGCTCGGCCGCCGCGGAGCATCCATCCCGGACGACTACTGAACTTGGAATGAGGTACCTTTAAATGACGTCATCCAAGATGGCGTCCGCCGAATTCCGATTGGCTGATAGGATTCTATCAGCCAATCGGAATTAAGTTAGAAAAATCTGATTGGCTGATTGAATCAGCCAATCAGATTCAAGTTCAATCCGATTGGCTGATCCAATCAGCCAATCAGATTGAGCTCGCATTCTATTGGCTGATCGGAACAGCCAATAGAATGCGAGCTCAATCTGATTGGCTGAAATTTGTTTAATTTAGAATAGGGCAGGGAATTTTTTTTATTTTGGGGGTTTATTATTTTATTAGGGGGCTTAGAATAGGTGTAATTAGCTTAAAAATCTTGTAATCTTTTTTTATTTTTTGTAATTTATTGTTTTTTTTTTTTTGTAATTTAGTTTAGTTAATTTAATTGTATTTTTAGATAGATGTTTGTAGTTTATTTAATTTATTGCTAGTGTAGGTGTATTTGTAACTTAGGTTAGGATTTATTTTACAGGTAATTGGGTAATTATTTTAACTAGGTAGATATTAAATAGTTAATAACTATTTAATAGCTATTATACCTACTTAAAATAATTAACAATTTACCTGTAAAATAAATATTAACCCTAACATAGCTACAATGTAATTATTAATTATATTGTAGCTATCTTAGGGTTTATTTTATAGGTAAGTATTTAGATTTAAATAGGAATATTTTAGTTTATAAATGAATTAGATTAATTTAATATAAATTTAGTTAGGGGTGTTAGGGTTAGATAGAGTTAATATAGTTAATATAAATACTATAGTAACTATATTAACTATATTAACCCTAATATAATTAGGGTTAATATAGTTAATATATATAATGTAATACCTATATTAACTATAATATACTTAGGGTTAATATAGATAATATAGCTGGCGGCGGGGTAGGTAGATTAAATAAGGGGTTAATCATTTTAATAGAGATGGCGGCGGTGTAAGGGGCTTACATTAGGGGTTAATAATTTTAATATAGATGGCGGCGGTGTTAGGGGCTCACTTTAGGGGGTTATAGATATAATATAGCTGGCGGCGGGGTACGGGAGCGACGGTTTAGGGGTTAATAGCTTTTTTATTGTTAGGATAGTGAGGGGGGATAGCGGATAGAGGGTTAGACGTGTCGGGCTTTGTTAGGGAGGCGTGTTAGACAGTGCGGGCTATGTTAGGGAGGCGTGTTAGACAGTGCGGGCTATGTTAGGGAGGCGTGTTAGACAGTGCGGGTGATTTAGACTTTAGTCAGGTTTTATAGGCGCCGGCAGTTTCTAACGTGCCGCAAGTCACTGGCGACGCCAGAAATTTGTACTTGCGCAGATTTCTGGACATCGCTGGTTTGTCAGACTTACGGCACGTTAGCATCTGACGGCGACTTATATGGGATAGCTCGAGTTGCGAGCTGAAACTGCGGGCGACGCCGGTTCCCTCGCTTGCGCCGCAAACTGCGATCTATATCGGATCGCGCCCCAGGAGAGAAAAACCCCAGAATTTAGTACTTACTGCTTATGATATGAGAGGCCAAACAGATGATTTTGTGCATTTGGGAGTTAATGTTTGACCTGGTTATGCTTTTGTTAAACTGTATTAAAAAATAATCCTTTAAGTTGTAAGCTTGCACCAGAGTTATTAGGTCCCAACTCCTTATTAATGCGTCACAATGACCTTTTGCCTTATAAACTGAAAACAACAAAAAAATATTCGCAACTTTAAATTTCATACAAAAAAATGTAACTTAAAGAGATAAATCACAAGTTATGTGTCCTTTACTCCTAATGAAAAATTTTAGGTGAAGGTACAAAAATATATGTTAAAAAATATATGCTCCAAAGTAGTAATAGCACTCGACCCACAGAGCACTGCTAGCCCTGAACTGCAAACACAGCTGATCCAACAAACAATAATGTTCAATCCAGCACCCATGGAGTGCATGCACGGCACCAGGGGTAACTACTCAACACCACAAAAACTTCATGACTAAAGAAGTTGTCCTGAAACGTTGCTGCTCGTAACCCTGTGCTTTTATTAAAGTTGTAACCCTGTGCTTTTATTAAACTTGTAACCCTGTGCTTTTATTAATACATTTTTTATGCTGCCACTTAGTTGGAATCACAGCTGATCCAATCAGCAACACTAGTTTCACAGCTGAGTAGTGCAACCAGCGCTGCTGATTGGATCACAGGGGGTTTCTGCTTGAGACCTTCAGTACTCTGAGAGTCCTGGTAGTTTTGTTGTGTGTTTAACCCCTTGCGTGATTTAATACAATTTACCTCTATTCTTTTAAATGTAGCAACATAACTGTCTGTGGAATGTAATCTGTTGTCATACAGTAAGAATACGGAAAACATTTGAGCTGTGTAACATCATTTTACGTTTTGTTTTGAACACTGCAACCATTGTGTACATTTTCTGTATGTTTTTGTGAGCTTAGGAGTGTGCACATGTCTTTGGCCATCTGGCAGCAGTCTTTGCAATATTGTTAATAGCAATGTTATACATAGCTGCAAACTGCTGAAATAGAATGCTAAAGACCTGTGCACGCTCCTGGGCTCCTATCAGCCTACCTAGCTTTACTCTCCAAAAAAGGATATAAAGAAAACCATTGGAAAGTTGCTTAAAATTGCATGTTCTATCTGAATAATTAAAGTTTAATTTGGACTATTCTGTCTCTTTAAATTAAAAGACCAAATCAAATAACATTTCAAATCAAACAATGCTGAGGATATCTGTGCTCTTATCTGGAAAGACTTTTTGCAAACAACAAATTTACTATAAAAAATCCCTTTACCCCATTCCCCTGAAAAGCAGCCAGCCCTTTATAACCTAGAGCTTCAATAGATACTTGTAAGTTTAGCACAAGCATTAGACACTTTGTAACTGCGCATCCGGCTGGAAATATAATCATGTCAGAAGAGCGTGTACAAGTATTGAGACCTATAAACATTGGAAAACAGTTTATTATCACCTTGTTCTACTTTTTCTGCATGTGGAGTGCACTTAGTGGTTTAAAGGAACATAATACTCTATATTTTGTGAAAACATTTATTATTAAACAAATTAATTTTTTAATATGTGTAACCCCTACAAAATAAATAAATATATTTTAAAATTTGTGCTGCCCACTGGCTACGATGTCAGACGGACAGGTTTGTGGTAGTGAACTTTGTCTGGTATTTGTGAAATGTGTCCCCATGGTTAGCATTTTCTTAAAAGGGCTATATCTTAAATATTTTACGTTTTAAAGGCCATGAGGAAATTTAGGATATTATTTAGGTAAACCTATAAAAAGAGAGAAAACTTATTTCCACAGATTTTTATGTAAGCAGATGAGCGATTCTGAAACTTACTTTGGATGTAGCCTCAATTTAACTTTAATTTGGGGAAGAAATCTGCTCTGATGAGATTCTGTGTTAAATTTTCAATATTGTTGTGGATATTGTATTGATGTATATTGTAGCCTAGTATATATAGTAGCTCAGTGTATACGGTAGCTCAGTGTATACAGTAGCTAAGTGTATATGATAGCTCAGTGTATACGGAAGCTCAGTGTATATGGTAGCTCAGTGTATACAGTAGCTCATTATATATAGTAGCTCAGTGTATATGGTAGCTCAGTGTATACGGTAGCTCATTGTATACGATAGCTCAGTGTAGATGGTAGCTCAGTGTATACGGTAGCTCAAGGTATGCGGTAGCTCATTGTATACGATAGCTCAGTCTATACAGTAGCTTGGTGTATATGGTAGCTCAGTGTATACGGTAGCTCAGTGTATAGGGTAGCTCAGTTTATACGGTAACTCAGTGTATATGGTAACTCAGTGTATATGGTAGCTTACTGTATATGCTAGCTCAGTGTATATAGTAGCTCAGTGTATATGGTAGCTCAGTGAATATGGTAGCTCAGTATATACAGTAGCTCAGTGTATATAGTAGCTCAGTGTATATGGTAGCTATCTGTATATGTTAGCTCAGTGTATATGGTAGCTCAGTGTATATAGTAGCTCAGTATATATAGTAGCTCAGTATATATGGTAGCTCAGTGTATATGGTAGCTCATTGTATATAGTAGCTCAGTGTACACGTTAGCTCAGTGTATACGGTAGCGCAGTGTATATAGTAGCTCAGTATATATAGTAGCTCAGTGTATATAATAGCTCAGTGTATATGGTAGCTCATTGTATATAGTAGCTCAGTGTACATGTTAGCTCAGTGTATACGGTAGCTCAGTGTATATAGTAGCTGAGTATATATAGTAGCTCAGTATATATGGTAGCTCAGTGTATATGGTAGCTCATTGTATATGGTAGCTCAGTGTATACGGTAGCTCAGTGTATATAGTAGCTCAGTGTATATGGTAGCTCAGTGTATACGGTAGCTCAGTGTATATGGTAGCTCATTGTATATGGTAGCTCAGTGTATACGGTAGCTCAGTGTATATAGTAGCTCAGTATATATGGTAGCTCAGTGTATACGGTAGCTCAGTGTATATGGTAGCTCATTGTATATGGTAGCTCAGTGTATACGGTAGCTCAGTGTATATAGTAGCTCAGTATATATAGTAGCTCAGTATATATGGTAGCTCAGTGCATACAATATCTCAGTGTATATGGTAGCTCAGTGTATATGGTAGCTCAGTGTATATAGTTGCTCAGTGTATATTGTAACTCAGTGTATATGGTAGCTCAGTGTATATTGTAACTCAGTGTATATAGTATGTAGTTCAGTATTTATAGTAGCTCAGTGTATATAATAGCTCAGTGTATATGGAAGCTCAGTGTATATGGTAGCTCTGTGTATTTGGTAGCTCAGTGTATACAATATCTCAGTGTATATAGTAGCTCAGTGTATATGGTAGCTCAGTGTATACGGTAGCTCAGTGTATATAGTAGCTCAGTGTATATAGTAGCTCAGTATATTTGGTAGTTCAGTGTATACAGTAGCTCAGTGTATATGGTAGCTCAGTGTATTTGGTAGTTCAGTGTATACGGTAGCTCATTGTATATGGTAGCTCAGTGTATATGGTAGCTCAGTGTATATAGTAGCTCAGTGTATATAGTAGCTCAGTATATTTGGTAGTTCAGTGTATACAGTAGCTCAGTGTATATGGTAGCTCAGTGTATATGGTAGCTCAGTGTATATGGTAGCTCTGTGTATATGGTAGCTCAGTGTATATGGTAGCTCTGTGTATATAGTAGCTCAGTGTATATGGTAGCTCAGTGTATATGGTAGCTCAGTGTATATAGTAGCTCAGTGTATATAGTAGCTCAGTATATTTGGTAGTTCAGTGTATACGGTAGCTCATTGTATATGGTAGCTCAGTGTATATGGTAGCTCAGTGTATATAGTAGCTCAGTGTATATAGTAGCTCAGTATATTTGGTAGTTCAGTGTATACAGTAGCTCAGTGTATATGGTAGCTCAGTGTATATGGTAGCTCAGTGTATATGGTAGCTCTGTGTATATGGTAGCTCAGTGTATATGGTAGCTCTGTGTATATAGTAGCTCAGTGTATATGGTAGCTCAGTGTATATGGTAGCTCAGTGTATATAGTAGCTCAGTGTATATAGTAGCTCAGTATATTTGGTAGTTCAGTGTATACAGTAGCTCAGTGTATATGGTAGCTCAGTGTATATAGTAGCTCAGTGTATATAGTAGCTCAGTATATTTGGTAGTTCAGTGTATATAGTAGCTCAGTGTATACAGTAGCTCAGTGTATTTGATAGCTCAATGTATATGGTAGCTCAGTGTATATAGTAGCTCAGTGTATATGGTAGCTCAGTGTATACGGTAGCTCAGTGTATATGGTAGCTCAGTGTATATAGTAGCTCAGTGTATTTGATAGCTCAATGTATATGGTAGCTCAGTGTATATGGTAGCTCAGTGTATATGGTAGCTCAGTGTATATAGTAGCTCAGTGTATATAGTAGCTCAGTATATTTGGTAGTTCAGTGTATATAGTAGCTCAGTGTATACAGTAGCTCAGTGTATTTGATAGCTCAATGTATATGGTAGCTCAGTGTATATGGTTGCTCAGTGTATATGGTAGCTCAGTGTATATGGTAGCTCAGTGTATATAGTAGCTCAGTATATATGGTAGCTCAGTGTATATGGTAGCTCAGTGTATATAGTAGCTCAGTATATATGGTAGCTCAGTGTATATGGTAGCTCAGTGTATATGGTAGCTCAGTGTATATGGTAGCTCAGTGTATACAGTAGCTCAGTGTATATGGTAGCTCAGTGTATACAGTAGCTCAGTGTATTTGATAGCTCAATGTATATGGTAGCTCAGTGTATATGGTAGCTCAGTGTATATAGTAGCTCAATGTATGTGGTAGCTCAGTGTATACAGTAGCTCAGTGTATACGCTAGCTCACTGTATACGCTAGCTCAGTGTATACGGTAGCTCAGTGTATACGGTGGCTCAGTGTATACTGTAGTTCAGTATATATAGTAGTTCAGTGTATATAGTAGCTCAGTATATATAGTAGCTCAGTGTATATAGTAGCTCAGTGTATATGGTAGCTCAGTATATATAGTAGCTCAGTGTATATAGTAGCTCAGTGTATATGGTAACTCAGTGTATACGGTAGCTCAGTGTATACGGTAACTCAGTGTATATGGTAGCTCAGTGTATACCGTAGCTCAGTATATTTGGTAACTCAGTGTATATAGTAGCTCAGTGTATATGGTAGCACTGTGTATATAGTAGCTCAGTTTATATGGTAGCTCAGTGTACACAGTAGCTTAGTGTATATGGTAACTTAATGTATATGGTAGCTCAGTGTATATGGTAACTTAATGTATATGGTAGCTCAGTGTATATGGTAGCTCAGTGTATACGGTAGCTCAGTGTTTATGGTAGCTCAGTGTATACGGTAGTTCAGTGTATATGGTAGCTCAGTGTATACGGTAGTTCAGTGTATATGGTAGCTCAGTGTATACGGTAGTTCAGTGTATATGGTAGCTCAGTGTATACGGTAGCTCAGTGTTTATGGTAGCTCAGTGTATACGTTAGCTCAGTGTATATGGTAGCTCAGTGTATATGGTAGCTCAGTGTATACGGTAGCTCAGTGTATACGGTAGCTCAGTGTATAGGGTAGCTCAGTTTATACGGTAACTCAGTGTATATGGTAGCTTACTGTATATGCTAGCTCAGTGTATATGGTAGCTCAGTGAATATGGTAGCTCAGTATATACAGTAGCTCAGTGTATATAGTAGCTCAGTATATATGGTAGCTCAGTGTATATGGTAGCTCAGTATATACAGTAGCTCAGTGTATATAATAGCTCAGTGTATATGGTAGCTCAGTGTATATGGTAGCTCAGTGTATACGGTAGCTCAGTGTATATAGTAGCTCAGTATATATAGTAGCTCAGTATATATGGTAGCTCAGTGTATATGGTAGCTCAGTGTATATGGTAGCTCATTGTATATGGTAGCTCAGTGTATATGGTAGCTCAGTGTATATAGCATCTCAGTGTATATAGTAGCTCAGTGTATACGGTAGCTCAGTGTATATGGTAGCTCATTGTATATGGTAGCTCATTGTATATGGTAGCTCATTGTATATGGTAGCTCAGTGTATACATTAGCTCAGTGTATATGGTAGCTCAGTGTATATAGCATCTCAGTGTATATAGTAGCTCAGTGTATACGTTAGCTCAGTGTATATGGTAGCTCAGTGTATACGGTAGCTCAGTGTATATAGTAGCTCAGTGTATATAGTAGCTCAGTGTATTTGGTAGCTCAGTGTATATAGTAGCTCAGTGTATACAATATCTCAGTGTAAATGGTAGCTCAGTGTATATAGTAGCTCAGTGTATATGGTAGATCAGTGTATATTGTAACTCAGTGTATATAGTATGTAATTCAGTATTTATAGTAGCTCAGTGTATATGGAAGCTCAGTGTATATGGTAGCTCTGTGTATATATGGTAGCTCAGTGTATTTGGTAGCTCAGTGTATACTGTAGCTTTGTGTATTTGGTAGCTCAGTGTATATAGTAGCTCAGTGTATATGGTAGCTCAGTGTATACGGTAGCTCAGTGTATACGGTAGCTCAGTGTATATGGTAGCTCAGTGTATATAGTAGCTCAGTGTATATGGTAGCTAAGTGTATATTGTAACTCAGTGTATATAGTATGTAGTTCATTATTTATAGTAGCTCAGTGTATATAATAGCTCAATGTATATGGAAGCTCAGTGTGTATGGTAGCTCTGTGTATATAGTAACTCATTGTATATGGTAGCTCAGTGTATATAGCATCTCAGTGTATATAGTAGCTCAGTGTATATAGTAGCTCATTGTATATGGTAGCTCAGTGAATATGTTAGCTATCTGTATATGTTAGCTCAGTGTATACGGTAGCTCAGTGTATATAGCAGCTCATTGTTTATAGTATCTCAGTGTATATGGTAGCTCAGTGTATATAGCAGCTCAGTGTATATGGTAGCTCAGTGTATACCGTAGCTCAGTGTATTTGGTAGTTCAGTGTATATAGTAGCTCAGTGTATACAGTAGCTCAATGTATACGGTAGCTCAGTGTATTTGGTAACTCAGTGTATACAGTAGCTCAGTGTATATGGTAGCTCAGTGTATACGGTAGCTCAGTGTATATAGTAGCTCAGTGTATTTGGTAGCTCAGTGTATACAGTAGCTCAGTGTATACGCTAGCTCACTGTATACGCTAGCTCACTGTATTCACTAGCTCAGTGTATACGGTAGCTCAGTGTATACAGTGGCTCAGTGTATACTGTAGCTCAGTATATACAGTAGCTCAGTGTATATAGTAGCTCAGTGTATATGGTAACTCAGTGTATACGGTAGCTCAGTGTATACAGTAGCTCAGTGTATATGGTAGCTCAGTGTATACCGTAGCTCAGTATATTTGGTAACTCAGTGTATATAGTAGCTCAGTGTATATGGTAGCTCTGTGTATATAGTAGCTCAGTTTTTATGGTAGTTCAGTGTACACAGTAGCTCAGTGTATATGGTAACTTAATGTATATGGTAGCTCAGTGTATATGGTAGCTCAGTGTATACGGTAGCTCAGTGTATATGGTAGCTCAGTGTATACGGTAGTTCAGTGTATATGGTAGCTCAGTGTATACGGTAGCTCAGTGTATATGGTAGCTCAGTGTATATGGTAGCTCAGTGTATTTGGTAGCTCAGTGTATACGGTAGCTCAGTGTATATGGTAGCTCAGTGTATAGGGTAGCTCAGTTTATATGGTAACTCAGTGTATATGGTAGCTTACTGTATATGGTAGCTCAGTGTATATGCTAGCTCAGTGTATATGGTAGCTCAGTGAATATGGTAGCTCAGTATATACAGTAGCTCAGTGTATATAGTAGCTCAGTGTATATGATAGCTATGTGTATACGTTAGCTCAGTGTATATGGTAGCTCAGTGTATATAGTAGCTCAGTATATATAGTAGCTCAGTATATATGGTAGCTCAGTGTATATGGTAGCTCAGTTTATACAGTAGCTCAGTGTATACATTAGCTCAGTGTATATGGTAGCTCAGTGTATACGGTAGTTCAGTGTATATGGTAGCTCAGTGTATATGGTAGCTCAGTGTATACGGTAGCTCAGTGTATATGGTAGCTCAGTGTATATGGTAGCTCAGTGTATATGGTAGCTCAGCGTATACGGTAGCTCAGTGTATACGGTAGCTCAGTGTATACGGTAGCTCAGTTTATACGGTAACTCAGTGCATATGGTAGCTTACTGTATATGCTAGCTCAGTGTATATGGTAGCTCAGTGAATATGGTAGCTCAGTATATACAGTAGCTCAGTGTATATAGTATCTCAGTGTATATGGTAGCTATGTGTATACGTTAGCTCAGTGTATATGGTAGCTCAGTGTATATGGTAGCTCAGTGTATATAGTAGCTCAGTATATATAGTAGCTCAGTATATATGGTAGCTCAGTGTATATGGTAGCTCAGTATATACAGTAGCTCAGTGTATATAATAGCTCAGTGTATATGGTAGCTCATTGTATATAGTAGCTCAGTGTATACGTTAGCTCAGTTTATACGGTAGCTCAGTGTATATAGTAGCTCAGTGTATATAGTAGCTCAGTATATATGGTAGCTCAGTGTATATGGTAGCTCAGTGTATATGGTAGCTCATTGTATATGGTAGCTCAGTGTATGCGTTAGCTCAGTGTATATGGTAGCTCAGTGTATATAGCATCTCAGTGTATATAGTAGCTCAGTGTATACGGTAGCTCAGTGTATACGGTAGCTCAGTATATATGATAGCTCAGTGTATACGGTAGCTCAGTGTATATAGTAGCTCAGTGTATATAGTAGCTCAGTGTATACGCTAGCTCAGTGTATATAGTAGCTCAGTGTATACGGTAGCTCAGTGTATTTGGTAGCTCAGTGTATACAGTAGCTCAGTGTATACAATATCTCAGTGTAAATGGTAGCTCAGTGTATACGGTAGCTCAGTGTATATGGTAGCTCAGTGTATATGGTAGCTCAGTGTATATAGTAGCTCAGTGTATACGGTAGCTCAGTGTATATTGTAACTCAGTGTATATAGTATGTAGTTCAGTATTTATAGTAGCTCAGTGTATATAATAGCTCAGTGTATATGGAAGCTCAGTGTATATGGTTGCTCTGTGTATATATGTTAGCTCAGTGTATTTGGTAGCTCAGTGTATACGGTAGATTTGTGTATTTGGTAGCTCAGTGTATACACTGTGTGCAGAATTATTAGGCAAATGAGTATTTTGACCACATCATCCTCTTTATGCATGTCGTCTTACTCCAAGCTGTATAGGCTCGAAAGCCTGCTACCAATTAAGCATATTAGGTGATGTGAATCTCTGTAATGAGAAGGGGTGTGGTCTAATGACATCAACACCCTATATCAGGTGTGCATAATTATTAGGCAGCTTCCTTTCCTTTGGCAAAATGGATCAAAAGAAGGACTTGACAGGCTCAGAAAAGTAAAAAATAGTGAGATATCTTGCAGAGGGATGCAGCAGTCTTAAAATTCTGAAGTGTGATCATCGAACAATCAAGCGTTTCATTCAAAATAGTCAACAGGGTCACAAGAAGCGTGTGGAAAAACCAAGGCGCAAAATAACTGCCCATGAACTGAGAAAAAATCAAGCGTGCAGCTGCCAAGATGCCACTTGCCACCAGTTTGGCCATATTTCAGAGCTGCAACATCACTGGAGTGCCCAAAAGCACAAGGTGTGCAATACTCAGAGACATGGCCAAGGTAAGAAAGGCTGAAAGACGACCACCACTGAACAAGACACACAAGCTGAAACGTCAAGACTGGGCCAAGAAATATCTCAAGGTTTTATGGACTGATGAAATGAGAGTGAGTCTTGATGGGCCAGATGGATGGGCCCGTGGCTGGATTGGTAAAGGGCAGAGAGCTCCAGTCCGACTCAGACGCCAGGAAGGTGGAGGTGGAGTACTGGTTTGGACTGGTATCATCAAAGATGAGCTTGTGGGGCCTTTTCGGGTTGAGGATGGAGTCAAGCTCAACTCCCAGTCCTACTGCCAGTTTCTGGAAGACACCTTCTTCAAGCAGTGGTACAGGAAGAAGTCTGCATCCTTCAAGAAAAACATGATTTTCATGCAGGACAATGCTCCATCACACGCGTCCAAGTACTCCACAGCATGGCTGGCAAGAAAGGGTATAAAAGAAGAAAATCTAATGACATGGCCTCCTTGTTCACCTGATCTGAACCCCATTGAGAACCTGTGGTCCATCATCAAATGTGAGATTTACAAGGAGGGAAAACAGTACACCTCTCTGAACAGTGTCTGGGAGGCTGTGGTTGCTGCTGCACGCAATGTTGATGGTGAACAGATCAAAACACTGACAGAATCCATGGATGGCAGGCTTTTGAGTGTCCTTGCAAAGAAAGGTGGCTATTTTGTCACTGATTTGTTTTTGTTTTGTTTTTGAATGTCAGAAATGTATATTTGTGAATTTTGAGATGTTATATTGGTTTCACTGGTAAAAATAAATAATTGAAATGGGTATATATTTGTTTTTTGTTAAGTTGCCTAATAATTATGCACAGTAATAGTCACCTGCACACACAGATATCCCCCTAAAATAGCTATAACTAAAAACAAACTAAAAACTACTTCCAAAACTATTCAGCTTTGATATTAATGAGTTTTTTGGGTTCATTGAGAACATGGTTGTTGTTCAATAATAAAATTAATCCTCAAAAATACAACTTGCCTAATAATTCTGCACTCCCTGTATAGTAGCTCAGTGTATACAATATCTCAGTGTAAATGGTAGCTCAGTGTATACGGTAGCTCAGTGTATATGGTAGCTCAGTGTATATAGTAGCTCAGTGTATATGGTAGCTCAGTGTATATTGTAACTCAGTGTATATAGTATGTAGTTCAGTATTTATAGTAGCTCAGTGTATATAATAGCTCAGTGTATATGGAAGCCCAGTGTATATGGTTGCTCTGTGTATATATGGTAGCTCAGTGTATTTGGTAGCTCAGTGTATACGGTAGCTTTGTGTATTTGGTAGCTTAGTGTATATAGTAGCTCAGTGTATACAATATCTCAGTGTAAATGGTAGCTCAGTGTATACGGTAGCTCAGTGTATATGGTAGCTCAGTGTATATAGTAGCTCAGTGTATATAGTAGCTCAGTGTATATGGTATCTCAGTGTATATTGTAGCTCAGTGTATATGGTAGCTCAGTGTATATTGTAACTCAGTGTATATAGTATGTAGTTCATTATTTATAGTAGCTCAGTGTATATAATAGCTCAATGTATATGGAAGCTCAGTGTATATGGTAGCTCTGTGTATACGGTAGCTCAGTGTATATAGTAGCTCAGTTTATATGGTAGCTCAGTGTATACGGTAGCTCATTGTATATAGTAGCTCAGTGTATATAGTAGCTCAGTGTATATTGTAACTCAGTGTATATGGTAGCTCAGTGTATATTGTAACTCAGTGTATATAGTATGTAGTTCAGTATTTATAGTAGCTCAGTGTATATAATAGCTCAGTGTATATGGAAGCTCAGTGTATATGGTAGCTCTGTGTATATATGGTGGCTCAGTGTATTTGGTAGCTCAGTGTATACAATATCTCAGTGTATATAGTAGCTCAGTGTATATGGTAGCTCAGTGTATACGGTAGCTCAGTGTATATAGTAGCTCAGTGTATATAGTAGCTCAGTATATTTGGTAGTTCAGTGTATACAGTAGCTCAGTGTATATGGTAGCTCAGTGTATTTGGTAGTTCAGTGTATACGGTAGCTCATTGTATATGGTAGCTCAGTGTATATGGTAGCTCAGTGTATATAGTAGCTCAGTGTATATAGTAGCTCAGTATATTTGGTAGTTCAGTGTATACAGTAGCTCAGTGTATATGGTAGCTCAGTGTATATGGTAGCTCAGTGTATATGGTAGCTCTGTGTATATGGTAGCTCAGTGTATATGGTAGCTCTGTGTATATAGTAGCTCAGTGTATATGGTAGCTCAGTGTATATGGTAGCTCAGTGTATATGGTAGCTCAGTGTATATAGTAGCTCAGTGTATATAGTAGCTCAGTATATTTGGTAGTTCAGTGTATACAGTAGCTCAGTGTATATGGTAGCTCAGTGTATATAGTAGCTCAGTGTACATAGTAGCTCAGTATATTTGGTAGTTCAGTGTATATAGTAGCTCAGTGTATACAGTAGCTCAGTGTATTTGATAGCTCAATGTATATGGTAGCTCAGTGTATATAGTAGCTCAGTGTATATGGTAGCTCAGTGTATACGGTAGCTCAGTGTATATGGTAGCTCAGTGTATATAGTAGCTCAGTGTATTTGATAGCTCAATGTATATGGTAGCTCAGTGTATATGGTAGCTCAGTGTATATGGTAGCTCAGTGTATATGGTAGCTCAGTGTATATAGTAGCTCAGTGTATATAGTAGCTCAGTATATTTGGTAGTTCAGTGTATATAGTAGCTCAGTGTATATGGTAGCTCAGTGTATATGGTAGCTCAGTGTATATAGTAGCTCAGTGTATATAGTAGCTCAGTATATTTGGTAGTTCAGTGTATATAGTAGCTCAGTGTATACAGTAGCTCAGTGTATTTGATAGCTCAATGTATATGGTAGCTCAGTGTATATGGTAGCTCAGTGTATATGGTAGCTCAGTGTATATGGTAGCTCAGTGTATATAGTAGCTCAGTATATATGGTAGCTCAGTGTATATGGTAGCTCAGTGTATATAGTAGCTCAGTGTATATGGTAGCTCAGTGTATATGGTAGCTCAGTGTATATGGTAGCTCAGTGTATATGGTAGCTCAGTGTATACAGTAGCTCAGTGTATATGGTAGCTCAGTGTATACAGTAGCTCAGTGTATTTGATAGCTCAATGTATATGGTAGCTCAGTGTATATGGTAGCTCAGTGTATATAGTAGCTCAATGTATTTGGTAGCTCAGTGTATACAGTAGCTCAGTGTATACGCTAGCTCACTGTATACGCTAGCTCAGTGTATACGGTAGCTCAGTGTATACGGTGGCTCAGTGTATACTGTAGTTCAGTATATATAGTAGTTCAGTGTATATAGTAGCTCAGTGTATATGGTAGCTCAGTATATATAGTAGCTCAGTGTATATAGTAGCTCAGTGTATATGGTAACTCAGTGTATACGGTAGCTCAGTGTATACGGTAACTCAGTGTATATGGTAGCTCAGTGTATACCGTAGCTCAGTATATTTGGTAACTCAGTGTATATAGTAGCTCAGTGTATATGGTAGCACTGTGTATATAGTAGCTCAGTTTATATGGTAGCTCAGTGTACACAGTAGCTTAGTGTATATGGTAACTTAATGTATATGGTAGCTCAGTGTATATGGTAACTTAATGTATATGGTAGCTCAGTGTATATGGTAGCTCAGTGTATACGGTAGCTCAGTGTTTATGGTAGCTCAGTGTATACGGTAGTTCAGTGTATATGGTAGCTCAGTGTATACGGTAGTTCAGTGTATATATGGTAGCTCAGTGTATACGGTAGTTCAGTGTATATGGTAGCTCAGTGTATACGGTAGCTCAGTGTTTATGGTAGCTCAGTGTATACGTTAGCTCAGTGTATATGGTAGCTCAGTGTATATGGTAGCTCAGTGTATACGGTAGCTCAGTGTATACGGTAGCTCAGTGTATAGGGTAGCTCAGTTTATACGGTAACTCAGTGTATATGGTAGCTTACTGTATATGCTAGCTCAGTGTATATGGTAGCTCAGTGAATATGGTAGCTCAGTATATACAGTAGCTCAGTGTATATAGTAGCTCAGTATATATGGTAGCTCAGTGTATATGGTAGCTCAGTATATACAGTAGCTCAGTGTATATAATAGCTCAGTGTATATGGTAGCTCAGTGTATATGGTAGCTCAGTGTATACGGTAGCTCAGTGTATATAGTAGCTCAGTATATATAGTAGCTCAGTATATATGGTAGCTCAGTGTATATGGTAGCTCAGTGTATATGGTAGCTCATTGTATATGGTAGTTCAGTGTATATGGTAGCTCAGTGTATATAGCATCTCAGTGTATATAGTAGCTCAGTGTATACGGTAGCTCAGTGTATATGGTAGCTCAGTGTATATGGTAGCTCATTGTATATGGTAGCTCATTGTATATGGTAGCTCAGTGTATACATTAGCTCAGTGTATTTGGTAGCTCAGTGTATACAATATCTCAGTGTATATAGTAGCTCAGTGTATATGGTAGCTCAGTGTATACGGTAGCTCAGTGTATATAGTAGCTCAGTGTATATAGTAGCTCAGTATATTTGGTAGTTCAGTGTATACAGTAGCTCAGTGTATATGGTAGCTCAGTGTATTTGGTAGTTCAGTGTATACGGTAGCTCATTGTATATGGTAGCTCAGTGTATATGGTAGCTCAGTGTATATAGTAGCTCAGTGTATATAGTAGCTCAGTATATTTGGTAGTTCAGTGTATACAGTAGCTCAGTGTATATGGTAGCTCAGTGTATATGGTAGCTCAGTGTATATGGTAGCTCTGTGTATATGGTAGCTCAGTGTATATGGTAGCTCTGTGTATATAGTAGCTCAGTGTATATGGTAGCTCAGTGTATATGGTAGCTCAGTGTATATGGTAGCTCAGTGTATATAGTAGCTCAGTGTATATAGTAGCTCAGTATATTTGGTAGTTCAGTGTATACAGTAGCTCAGTGTATATGGTAGCTCAGTGTATATAGTAGCTCAGTGTACATAGTAGCTCAGTATATTTGGTAGTTCAGTGTATATAGTAGCTCAGTGTATACAGTAGCTCAGTGTATTTGATAGCTCAATGTATATGGTAGCTCAGTGTATATAGTAGCTCAGTGTATATGGTAGCTCAGTGTATACGGTAGCTCAGTGTATATGGTAGCTCAGTGTATATAGTAGCTCAGTGTATTTGATAGCTCAATGTATATGGTAGCTCAGTGTATATGGTAGCTCAGTGTATATGGTAGCTCAGTGTATATGGTAGCTCAGTGTATATAGTAGCTCAGTGTATATAGTAGCTCAGTATATTTGGTAGTTCAGTGTATATAGTAGCTCAGTGTATATGGTAGCTCAGTGTATATGGTAGCTCAGTGTATATAGTAGCTCAGTGTATATAGTAGCTCAGTATATTTGGTAGTTCAGTGTATATAGTAGCTCAGTGTATACAGTAGCTCAGTGTATTTGATAGCTCAATGTATATGGTAGCTCAGTGTATATGGTAGCTCAGTGTATATGGTAGCTCAGTGTATATGGTAGCTCAGTGTATATAGTAGCTCAGTATATATGGTAGCTCAGTGTATATGGTAGCTCAGTGTATATAGTAGCTCAGTATATATGGTAGCTCAGTGTATATGGTAGCTCAGTGTATATGGTAGCTCAGTGTATATGGTAGCTCAGTGTATACAGTAGCTCAGTGTATATGGTAGCTCAGTGTATACAGTAGCTCAGTGTATTTGATAGCTCAATGTATATGGTAGCTCAGTGTATATGGTAGCTCAGTGTATATAGTAGCTCAATGTATTTGGTAGCTCAGTGTATACAGTAGCTCAGTGTATACGCTAGCTCACTGTATACGCTAGCTCAGTGTATACGGTAGCTCAGTGTATACGGTGGCTCAGTGTATACTGTAGTTCAGTATATATAGTAGTTCAGTGTATATAGTAGCTCAGTGTATATGGTAGCTCAGTATATATAGTAGCTCAGTGTATATAGTAGCTCAGTGTATATGGTAACTCAGTGTATACGGTAGCTCAGTGTATACGGTAACTCAGTGTATATGGTAGCTCAGTGTATACCGTAGCTCAGTATATTTGGTAACTCAGTGTATATAGTAGCTCAGTGTATATGGTAGCACTGTGTATATAGTAGCTCAGTTTATATGGTAGCTCAGTGTACACAGTAGCTTAGTGTATATGGTAACTTAATGTATATGGTAGCTCAGTGTATATGGTAACTTAATGTATATGGTAGCTCAGTGTATATGGTAGCTCAGTGTATACGGTAGCTCAGTGTTTATGGTAGCTCAGTGTATACGGTAGTTCAGTGTATATGGTAGCTCAGTGTATACGGTAGTTCAGTGTATATATGGTAGCTCAGTGTATACGGTAGTTCAGTGTATATGGTAGCTCAGTGTATACGGTAGCTCAGTGTTTATGGTAGCTCAGTGTATACGTTAGCTCAGTGTATATGGTAGCTCAGTGTATATGGTAGCTCAGTGTATACGGTAGCTCAGTGTATACGGTAGCTCAGTGTATAGGGTAGCTCAGTTTATACGGTAACTCAGTGTATATGGTAGCTTACTGTATATGCTAGCTCAGTGTATATGGTAGCTCAGTGAATATGGTAGCTCAGTATATACAGTAGCTCAGTGTATATAGTAGCTCAGTATATATGGTAGCTCAGTGTATATGGTAGCTCAGTATATACAGTAGCTCAGTGTATATAATAGCTCAGTGTATATGGTAGCTCAGTGTATATGGTAGCTCAGTGTATACGGTAGCTCAGTGTATATAGTAGCTCAGTATATATAGTAGCTCAGTATATATGGTAGCTCAGTGTATATGGTAGCTCAGTGTATATGGTAGCTCATTGTATATGGTAGTTCAGTGTATATGGTAGCTCAGTGTATATAGCATCTCAGTGTATATAGTAGCTCAGTGTATACGGTAGCTCAGTGTATATGGTAGCTCAGTGTATATGGTAGCTCATTGTATATGGTAGCTCATTGTATATGGTAGCTCAGTGTATACATTAGCTCAGTGTATATGGTAGCTCAGTGTATATAGCATCTCAGTGTATATAGTAGCTCAGTGTATACGTTAGCTCAGTGTATATGGTAGCTCAGTGTATACGGTAGCTCAGTGTATATAGTAGCTCAGTGTATACAATATCTCAGTGTAAATGGTAGCTCAGTGTATATAGTAGCTCAGTGTATATGGTAGATCAGTGTATATTGTAACTCAGTGTATATAGTATGTAATTCAGTATTTATAGTAGCTCAGTGTATATGGAAGCTCAGTGTATATGGTAGCTCTGTGTATATATGGTAGCTCAGTGTATTTGGTAGCTCAGTGTATACTGTAGCTTTGTGTATTTGGTAGCTCAGTGTATATAGTAGCTCAGTGTATATGGTAGCTCAGTGTATACGGTAGCTCAGTGTATACGGTAGCTCAGTGTATATGGTAGCTCAGTGTATATAGTAGCTCAGTGTATATGGTAGCTAAGTGTATATTGTAACTCAGTGTATATAGTATGTAGTTCATTATTTATAGTAGCTCAGTGTATATAATAGCTCAATGTATATGGAAGCTCAGTGTATATGGTAGCTCTGTGTATATAGTAACTCATTGTATATGGTAGCTCAGTGTATATAGCATCTCAGTGTATATAGTAGCTCAGTGTATATAGTAGCTCATTGTATATGGTAGCTCAGTGAATATGTTAGCTCAGTGTATATAGTAGCTCAGTGTATATGGTAGCTCAGTGTATATGGTAGCTATCTGTATATGTTATCTCAGTGTATACGGTAGCTCAGTGTATATAGCAGCTCATTGTTTATAGTATCTCAGTGTATACGGTAGCTCAGTGTATATAGCAGCTCAGTGTATATGGTAGCTCAGTGTATACCGTAGCTCAGTGTATTTGGTAGTTCAGTGTATATAGTAGCTCAGTGTATACAGTAGCTCAATGTATACGGTAGCTCAGTGTATTTGGTAACTCAGTGTATACAGTAGCTCAGTGTATATGGTAGCTCAGTGTATACGGTAGCTCAGTGTATATAGTAGCTCAGTGTATTTGGTAGCTCAGTGTATACAGTAGCTCAGTGTATACGCTAGCTCACTGTATACGCTAGCTCACTGTATTCGCTAGCTCAGTGTATACGGTAGCTCAGTGTATACAGTGGCTCAGTGTATACTGTAGCTCAGTATATACAGTAGCTCAGTGTATATAGTAGCTCAGTGTATATGGTAACTCAGTGTATACGGTAGCTCAGTGTATACGGTAGCTCAGTGTATATGGTAGCTCAGTGTATACCGTAGCTCAGTATATTTGGTAACTCAGTGTATATAGTAGCTCAGTGTATATGGTAGCTCTGTGTATATAGTAGCTCAGTGTATACGGTAGCTCAGTGTATACGGTAGCTCAGTGTATATGGTAGCTCAGTGTATACCGTAGCTCAGTATATTTGGTAACTCAGTGTATATAGTAGCTCAGTGTATATGGTAGCTCTGTGTATATAGTAGCTCAGTTTATATGGTAGTTCAGTGTACACAGTAGCTCAGTGTATATGGTAACTTAATGTATATGGTAGCTCAGTGTATATGGTAGCTCAGTGTATACGGTAGCTCAGTGTATATGGTAGCTCAGTGTATACGGTAGTTCAGTGTATATGGTAGCTCAGTGTATACGGTAGCTCAGTGTATATGGTAGCTCAGTGTATATGGTAGCTCAGTGTATTTGGTAGCTCAGTGTATACGGTAGCTCAGTGTATACGGTAGCTCAGTGTATAGGGTAGCTCAGTTTATATGGTAACTCAGTGTATATGGTAGCTCAGTTTATACAGTAGCTCAGTGTATACATTAGCTCAGTGTATATGGTAGCTCAGTGTATACGGTAGTTCAGTGTATATGGTAGCTCAGTGTATATGGTAGCTCAGTGAATATGGTAGCTCAGTATATACAGTAGCTCAGTGTATATAGTAGCTCAGTGTATATGATAGCTATGTGTATACGTTAGCTCAGTGTATATGGTAGCTCAGTGTATATAGTAGCTCAGTATATATAGTAGCTCAGTATATATGGTAGCTCAGTGTATATGGTAGCTCAGTTTATACAGTAGCTCAGTGTATACATTAGCTCAGTGTATATGGTAGCTCAGTGTATACGGTAGTTCAGTGTATATGGTAGCTCAGTGTATATGGTAGCTCAGTGTATACGGTAGCTCAGTGTATATGGTAGCTCAGTGTATATGGTAGCTCAGTGTATATGGTAGCTCAGCGTATACGGTAGCTCAGTGTATACGGTAGCTCAGTGTATAGGGTAGCTCAGTTTATACGGTAACTCAGTGCATATGGTAGCTTACTGTATATGCTAGCTCAGTGTATATGGTAGCTCAGTGAATATGGTAGCTCAGTATATACAGTAGCTCAGTGTATATAGTATCTCAGTGTATATGGTAGCTATGTGTATACGTTAGCTCAGTGTATATGGTAGCTCAGTGTATATGGTAGCTCAGTGTATATAGTAGCTCAGTATATATAGTAGCTCAGTATATATGGTAGCTCAGTATATACAGTAGCTCAGTGTATATAATAGCTCAGTGTATATGGTAGCTCAGTGTATATAGCATCTCAGTGTATATAGTAGCTCAGTGTATACGGTAGCTCAGTGTATACGGTAGCTCAGTATATATGATAGCTCAGTGTATACGGTAGCTCAGTGTATATAGTAGCTCAGTGTATATAGTAGCTCAGTGTATACGCTAGCTCAGTGTATATAGTAGCTCAGTGTATACGGTAGCTCAGTGTATTTGGTAGCTCAGTGTATACAGTAGCTCAGTGTATACAATATCTCAGTGTAAATGGTAGCTCAGTGTATACGGTAGCTCAGTGTATATGGTAGCTCAGTGTATATGGTAGCTCAGTGTATATAGTAGCTCAGTGTATATGGTAGCTCAGTGTATATTGTAACTCAGTGTATATAGTATGTAGTTCAGTATTTATAGTAGCTCAGTGTATATAATAGCTCAGTGTATATGGAAGCTCAGTGTATATGGTTGCTCTGTGTATATATGGTAGCTCAGTGTATTTGGTAGCTCAGTGTATACGGTAGATTTGTGTATTTGGTAGCTCAGTGTATATAGTAGCTCAGTGTATACAATATCTCAGTGTAAATGGTAGCTCAGTGTATACGGTAGCTCAGTGTATATGGTAGCTCAGGGTATATAGTAGCTCAGTGTATATGGTAGCTCAGTGTATATTGTAACTCAGTGTATATAGTATGTAGTTCAGTATTTATAGTAGCTCAGTGTATATAATAGCTCAGTGTATATGGAAGCCCAGTGTATATGGTTGCTCTGTGTATATATGGTAGCTCAGTGTATTTGGTAGCTCAGTGTATACGGTAGCTTTGTGTATTTGGTAGCTTAGTGTATATAGTAGCTCAGTGTATACAATATCTCAGTGTAAATGGTAGCTCAGTGTATACGGTAGCTCAGTGTATATGGTAGCTCAGTGTATATAGTAGCTCAGTGTATATAGTAGCTCAGTGTATATGGTATCTCAGTGTATATTGTAGCTCAGTGTATATGGTAGCTCAGTGTATATTGTAACTCAGTGTATATAGTATGTAGTTCATTATTTATAGTAGCTCAGTGTATATAATAGCTCAATGTATATGGAAGCTCAGTGTATATGGTAGCTCTGTGTATACGGTAGCTCAGTGTATATAGTAGCTCAGTTTATATGGTAGCTCAGTGTATACGGTAGCTCATTGTATATAGTAGCTCAGTGTATATAGTAGCTCAGTGTATATAGTAGCTCAGTGTATATAGTAGCTCAGTGTATACAGTAGCTCAGTGTATATGATAGCTCAGTGTATTTGGTAGCTCAATGTATACGGTAGCTCAGTGTATTTGGTAGCTCAGTGTATATCGTAGCTCAGTATATTTGGTAGCTCAGTGTATACGGTAGCTCAGTGTATACAGTAGCTCAGTGTATATAGTAGCTCAGTGTATACAGTAGCTCAGTGTATATAGTAGCTCAGTGTATATTGTACCTCAGTGTATATGGTAGCTCAGTGTATATAGTAGCTCAGTGTATATAGTAGCTCAGTGTATATGGTAGCTCAGTGTATATGGTACCTCAGTGTATATGGTAGCTCTGTGTATATAGTAGCTCAGTGTATATGGTAGCTCAGTGTATATGGTACCTCAGTGTATATGGTAGCTCAGTGTATATAGTAGCTCAGTGTATTTGGTAGCTCAGTGTATTTGGTAGCTCAGTGTATACGCTAGCTCACTGTATACGCTAGCTCAGTGTATACGGTAGCTCAGTGTATACGGTGGCTCAGTGTATACTGTAGCTCAGTATATATAGTAGCTCAGTGTATATAGTAGCTCAGTGTATATGGTAGCTCAGTATATATAGTAGCTCAGTGTATATAGTAACTCAGTGTATATGGTAACTCAGTGTATACAGTAGCTCAGTGTATACGGTAGCTCAGTGTATATGGTAGCTCAGTGTATACCGTAGCTCAGTATATTTGGTAGCTCAGTGTATATGGTAGCTCTGTGTATATAGTAGCTCAGTTTATATGGTAGCTCAGTGTACACAGTAGCTCAGTGTATATGGTAACTTAATGTATATGGTAGCTCAGTGTATATGGTAGCTCAGTGTATACGGTAGTTCAGTGTATATGGTAGCTCAGTGTATACGGTAGCTCAGTGTATATGGTAGCTCAGTGTATATGGTAGCTCAGTGTATACGGTAGCTCAGAGTATTTGGTAGCTCAGTGTATACCGTAGCTCAGTATATTTGGTAGCTCAGTGTATATGGTAGCTCAGTCTATACGGTAGCTCAGTGTATATGGTAGCTTAATGTTAATGGTAGCTCAGTGTATATGGTACCTCAGTGTATATGGTACCTCAGTGTATACGGTAACTCAGTGTATATCGTAGGTCAGTGTATATGGTAGCTCAGTGTATATGGTAGCTCAGTGTATATGGTAGGTCAGTGTATACGGTAGCTCAGTGTATACGGTAGCTCAGTGTATACGGTAGCTCAGTGTATACGGTAACTCAGTGTATATCGTAGGTCAGTGTATATGGTAGCTCAGTGTATATGGTAGCTCTGTGTATATGGTACCTCAGTGTATACGGTAACTCAGTGTATATCGTAGGTCAGTGTATATGGTAGCTCAGTGTATATGGTAGCTCAGTGTATATGGTAGGTCAGTGTATACGGTAGCTCAGTGTATACGGTAGCTCAGTGTATACGGTAACTCAGTGTATATCGTAGGTCAGTGTATATGGTAGCTCAGTGTATATGGTAGCTCAGTGTATATGGTACCTCAGTGTATACGGTAACTCAGTGTATATCGTAGGTCAGTGTATATGGTAGCTCAGTGTATATGGTAGCTCAGTGTATATGGTAGGTCAGTGTATACGGTAGCTCAGTGTATACGGTAGCTCAGTGTATACGGTAACTCAGTGTATATCGTAGGTCAGTGTATATGGTAGCTCAGTGTATATGGTAGCTCAGTGTATATGGTAGCTCTGTGTATACGGTAGCTCAGTGTATATAGTAGTTCAGTGTATTTTGTAGCTCAGTGTATATAGTAGCTCAGTGTATATGGTACCTCAGTGTATATAGTAGCTCAGTATATTTGGTAGCTCAGTGTATATAGTAGCTCAGTGTATATGGTAGCTCAGTATATTTGGTAGCTCAGTGTATATAGTAGCTCAGTGTATATAGTAGCTCAGTGTATTTGGTAGCTCAGTGTATTTGGTAGCTCAGTGTATTTGGTAGCTCAGTGTATATGGTTGTTTATTGTATATGGTAGCTTAGTGCATATGGTGGTCCAGTATATATAGTAGCTCAGTGTAAATAGTAGCTCATTGTTTATAGTATCTCAGTGTATACGGTAGCTCAGTGTATATAGCAGCTCAGTGTATATGGTAGCTCAGTGTATACCGTAGCTCAGTATATTTGGTAGCTCAGTGTATATAGTAGCTCAGTGTATATGGTAGCTCTGTGTATATAGTAGCTCAGTTTAT
Organism: Bombina bombina; assembly: GCF_027579735.1. NCBI lineage: Eukaryota > Metazoa > Chordata > Amphibia > Anura > Bombinatoridae > Bombina > Bombina bombina. The sequence goes on along the minus strand of NC_069508.1, from coordinate 195,049,279 downwards.
ATGGTAGCTCAGTGTATATGGTAGCTCAGTGTATATAGTAGCTCAGTGTATATGGTAGCTCAGTGTATACGGTAGCTCAGTGTATATAGTAGCTCAGTGTATATAGTTGCTCAGTGTATATAGTAGCTCAGTGTATATAGTAGCTCAGTGTATATAGTAGCTCAGTGTATATAGTAGCTCAGTGTATACGGTAGCTCAGAGTATATGGTAGCTCAGTGTATACGGTAGCTCAGAGTATATGGTAGTTCAGTGTATTTGGTAGTTCAGTGTATTTGGTAGCTCAGTGTATTTGGTAGCTCAGTGTATTTTGTAGCTCAGTGTATATAGTAGCTCAGTGTATATGATAGCTCATTGTATATGGTAGCTCAGTGTATATAGTAGCTCAGTGTATATAGTAGCTCATTGTATATGGTAGCTCAGTGTATATAGTAGCTCAGTGTATACAGTAGCTCAGTGAATATCCTAGCTCAGTGTATATTGTAGCTCAGTGTATACGCTAGCTCAGTGTATACGCTATCTTAGTGTATATGGTAGCTCAGTGTATATGGTAGCTCAGTGTATACGATAGCTCATTGTATATGGTAGCTCACTGTATACGCTAGCTCAGTGTATACGCTAGCTCAGTGTATATGGTAGCTCAGTGTATACGCTAGCTCAGTGTATATGGTAGCTCAGTGTATATGGTAGCTCAGTGTACATGGTAGCTCAGTGTATACGGTAGCTCAGTGTATATGGTAGCTCAGTGTATACGGTAGCTCAGTGTATATGGTAGCTCAGTGTATATGGTAGCTCAGTGTACATGGTAGCTCAGTGTATACGGTAGCTCAGTGTATATGGTAGCTCAGTGTATATAGTAGCTCAGTGTATATGATAGCTCAGTGTATATAGTAGCTCAGTGCATATGATATACGGTAGCTCAGTGTATATGGTGGTTCAGTGTATATAGTAGCTCAGTGTATATGGTAGCTCAGTGTATATGGTAGCTCAGTGTATATAGTAGATCAGTGTATATGGTAGCTCAGTGTATATAGTAGCTCAGTGTATATGGTAGCTCAGTGTATATAGTAGCTCAGTATATATGGTAGCTCATTGTATATGGTAGCTCAGTGTATATAGTAGCTCAGCGTATATAGTAGCTCAGTGTATACGGTAATTCAGTGAATTTCCTAGCTCAGTGTATATGGTAGCTCACTGTATATGGTAGATAAATATATTTGGTAGCTCAGTGTTTATGGTAGCTTAGTGCACACCGTAGCTCAGTATATTTGGTAGCTCAGTGTATACGGTAGCTCAGTGTATACGCTAGCACAGTCTATACGGTAGCTCAGTGTATATAGTAGCTCGCCAAACAGCAGTGCAAAGCAATAAGAGCACCACATAGGTTTCTTTTGCAACCACTCAACAACTTCTGTGGTTCAAAAGCAGCCATAGACAATACATAAATAAATCAGAGAGTTGTTATGTTCCAAAAAAAAATCTTTATTTATGGACAATAATATTTGAATTTTAGATAATTAATGCCATTAAACATTTTGATTTTTTTCTTTTCAGCATTTAAAAAATACAGTATAAATATTTGATGTGCATTCATTTTTGGACAAATGCACATTCATGGGATTTTTGTTTTCTTAAATGAAAATCAAAATCAGAATGAGTGCACCAACTAAATTAAAGAAAACAAAAAAATGTTTTTAAGGGTTAAATACCTTAATGTGCTGGAGAGCGTGCTACTGCTAACCCGATCTTGTTTTTATCGGTGTGCTAGGCTCCCAGGACCTGCACTAAAGTTAGTGCAGGTCCTAAGAACCAAGATCTTTAAGTCAGTTGTTAGCGTGGCCGAGATCTGGCAAGCAGAGAATTTGGTAAGCATGTTCTCCGGAGCACATTAAGGTAAGTATTGTAGCTACAGATTAACTTTTCACCTGTTTCTTCAAAACATTTTTATTTGTTAAACGAAAACTAATGTAAATGTTTAACAACAATTCAATTTTTGTTTAGTTTTAACAAAATTAAAACTGAATAGTGACGGCAACAAACATTCGGTAAATGAATTTCCTATAGTATTTTAAACAAAAATTTAGTCGGAAATGAAATTTTCTGGTCTGCACATGTCTAGTGAATATCATTCTAGCTTGAGAACCATACAAAACAGGTGGTTGACCTGAAATGTCCCCTGGTTTATCCTTTAAATCAACTGCAAAGCTTGGTATAAAATGTATCCAACAAACCCAACAAGACTTGGAGAGTTTTATAGAAAAAAAAACTATTGGTAAGAATATTATCTATTCAGTACTAAGACTTTAATTAAAAATAAATAAGACTGTAATTCAAAATAGCAGTTGCTAAAGTGCCGTAAATAGCAGTTGCTAACGTGCCATAAGTAAGACAAACTAGCGATGTCCAGAAATAAGCGTAAGTACAAATTTCTGGAGTCGCCAGTGACTTACGGCACTTTAGAAACTGCCTGCGCCTACAAAAACTTACTAAAATATGAAATATCTCGTAACTGTCTAACACGCCTCCCAAACATCATCCCGACACGTATACCCTTATATCCGCAATCCCCCCTCTCACTCCTAATAATAAATGTATTAACCCCTAGATCGACAACCCCCCACAACGCAATAAGCCTAATTATTAACCCCTAAACCACCATAGCCCACACCGCAATAAGCCTATCCTAGTATTAACCTCTAAACCGCCGCTCCCGGACCCCGCCGCCACCTACATTATATGTATTAACTCCTAAACCGCCGCTCCCAGACCCCACCGCCACCTACATTATATGTATTAACCCCTAAACCACCGCTCCCGGACGTCGCCGCCACCTACATTAAATATATTACCCCTAATCTGACCCCCCTACACCGCCGCCACCTACATTAAATATATTAACCCCTAATCTGAACCCCCTACACCGCCGCCACCTACATTAAATATATTAACCCCTAATCTGACCCCCCCTACACCGCCGCCACCTACATTAAATGTATTACCCCCTAAACCTAAGTCTAACCCTAACACTCCCTAACTTAATTATTATTTAAATAAATCTAAATATTATTAATATTATTAACTAAATTATTCCTATTTAAAACTAAATACTTACATATAAAATAAACCCTAAAATAGCTACAATGTAATTAATAATTACATTGTAGCTATTTTAGGATTTATATTTATTTTACAGGTAACTGTATTTATTTTAACTAGGTACAATAGCTATTAAATAGTTAATAACTATTTAATAGCTACCTAGTTAAAATAATTACAAAATTACCTGTAAAATAAATCCTAACCTAAGTTACAAATACACCTAACACTACACTATCAATAAATTAATTAAACAAATTAACTACAATCATGTAATATAAAATACAATTAAATAAACTAAACTATATTACAAAAACAAACAAACACTAAATTACAAAAAATAAAAAAATATTGCAAGCCCCCTTGCAATAAAAGCCCCCCAAAATAATAAAATTTCCCTACCCTAAACTAAATTACAAATAGCACTTGAAAGGGCCTTTTGCGGGGCGTTGACCCAAAGTAACCAGCTCTTTTACCTGTAAAAAAAAAAAAATACAATACCCCCCCAACATTACAACCCACCACCCACACACCCTACTCTAAAACCCACTGATCCCCCTTAAATAAACCTAATGGACGTCGCATTATATTGGCTGATCCAATTAAATCAACCAATCAGATGTTTCCTACCTTAATTCCGATTGGCTGATAGAATCCTATCAGCCAATCAGAATTTGAGGGACGCCATCTTGGATGACGTCATTTAAAGGACCAGTCATTCGTTGGGTAGTCGTCGGCAGAGATGGATGTTCCGCGCCGGAGGTCTTCAAGATGGAGCCGCTCATTGCCGGAAGGATGAAGATAGAAGATGCTGCTTGGATGAAGACTTCTGCTGGATGGAGGAGCTCTTCTGCCCCGATCGGATGAAGACTTCTGCCGGCTGGAGGACCACTTGTGCCCAGATCGGATGAAGACTTCAGCCCGGCTGGGTGAACACGGCTCAAGGTAGGGTGATCTTCAATGGGGTAGTGTTAGGTTTATTTAAGGGGGGATCGGGTGGGTTTTAGAGTAGGGGTGTGTGGGTGGTGGGTTGTAATGTTGGGGGGGTATTGTATTTTTTTTTTTTACAGGTAAAAGAGCTGATTACTTTGGGGCAATGCCCCGCTAAAAGCCCTTTTAAGGGCTGGTAAAAGAGCTGGTTACTTTGGGGCAATGCCCCGCAAAAGGCCCTTTTAAGGGCTATTTGTAATTTAGTTTAGGGTAGGGAAATGTTATTATTTTGGGGGGCTTTTTTATTTTATTAGGGGGTTTAGATTAGGTGTACTTAGTTTAAACTTCTTGTAATATTTTTTTATATTTTGTAATTTAGTGTTTGTTTTTGTAATATAGTTTAGTTTATTTAATTGTATTTTATATTAGATAATTGTAGTTCATTTATTGAATTAATTTATTGATAGTGTAGTGTTAGGTGTATTTGTAACTTAGGTTAGGATTTATTTTACAGGTAATTTTGTATTTATTTTAACTAGATAGCTATTAAATAGTTATTAACTATTTAATAGCTATTGTACCTAGTTAAAATAAATGTAGTTAATAATATTAATATTATTTAGATTTATTTAAATAATAATTAAGTTAGGGGGTGTTAGTGTTAGACTTAGGTTTAGGGGGTAATACATTTAATGTAGGTGGCGGCGGTGTAGGGGGGTCAGATTAGGGGTTAATATATTTAATGTAGGTGGTGGTGGTGTAGGGGGGTCAGATTAGGGGTTAATATATTTAATGTAGGTGGCAGCGGGTCCGGGAGCAGCGGTTTAAGGGTTAAACAGTTTATTTAGGTGTGGCGGGGTCCGGGAGCAGCGGTTTAGGGGTTAATACACTTTATTTATGTGCGGCAGGGTCCAGGAGCGGCGGTTTCCAGGAGCGGCGGTTTAGGGGTTAATACACTTATTTATGTGCGGCGGGGTCCGGGAGCTGTGGTTTAGGGGTTAATACACTTTATTAGGTATATCGGTGGGGGATTGCGGTTCACAGATAGATAGACATTGCGCATCCGTTAGGTTTTAGGTTTTTTTTTTTCAGGCATTTTAGGGAGTTACGGTGCTCCAATACTCAGCGCAAGGCCTGCTACGGGTGCATTTTGTGGCGAGGTGAAAATGGAGTAAGATTTCTCCATTTTCGCCACGTAAGTCCTTACGCTGTATATTGGATACCAAATTGCGCGTGTTTTCTATGTCAGTCTATGGGCAAAAAAACTACGGCCGAAGGGTGAAATATACGAGCGTAACTTCTATGTTACGCCGTATATAGGATACCAAACTAGCGCAAAATCTGTCGTCGCCGGCATTTGCGGGCGATGCTGCATATCGGATGGGGCCCCAGGTGTATTGAGAGAGACAATGTCCTAGATCCATAGATGCTTATGAGGTTGCAAAGAATCCTCATTGTAAAAGTGAAAACATTCATTGAGCATGTATATGCTCATTAGTAATGATTCCCGTTAATAGCATCTATAATTGTGTTATGTGCCTAGTACATGAAATCTTGCACATGAAAAAGAAGCCTTTTGATAAGCAGCTAAAACAATTCCAACCACAAACAAATTCAGAAACATGCTTGAAATAAGATCAATGTAAATTTTGGAAGCATAAAATGTTATTATCATCTGTTTTGTTATAGAAGAGAAGTCTTGCTGGATAGATAGAATGAAGGTGTCTCTGAGATTTTACCGACACGAACAAGGGGTATACAGTGGGTGTTCCAGAGGGCGTGTCCAAAATTTCATCATCAACACTAATGCCAAAGATGCCAAATTTATTAAGACTCTATGGGCTAGACTAGAAGTGGCGCACTAATGTTAGCGTGGGTGGCGATAAGCAATATTGTGACTATACTAAAGTGCATATTACAAACTGAAAATAAATGGTTACTCTTGAGCACAAACAAAATTCTGAAGACGTGGCATAAAGTGAAAGGGTTAAAAAAATTGCACAAAACACATCATAAACATATCAAAGTAAACTATTGCACTCATATACACTTTTTAATAAAAAAAAAGTCATATAAAAATTAATTAAAAAAATATTTTAAGAGTTAAAAGGGATATGGTATATGGCAAGGTATTTGCCTGGAAAGGTGGAAAAGGCTATAATGTGTGTATATATACATATTTATTTATATATAAATATATATATATATATATATATATATATATATATATATATATATATATATATATATATATATATATATATATATATATATATATATATACAGTATATATAATGTGTGTGTATATAGATATACAGTGTATATATATATATATATATATATATATAAAACATAATTTATGTAAGAACTTACCTGATAAATTCATTTCTTTCATATTAGCAAGAGTCCATGAGCTAGTGACGTATGGGATATACATTCCTACCAGGAGGGGCAAAGTTTCCCAAACCTCAAAATGCCTATAAATACACCCCTCACCACACCCACAAATCAGTTTAACGAATAGCCAAGAAGTGGGGTGATAAGAAAAAAGTGCGAAAGCATAAAAAATAAGGAATTGGAATAATTGTGCTTTATACAAAAAACTCATAACCACCACAAAAAAGGGTGGGCCTCATGGACTCTTGCTAATATGAAAGAAATGAATTTATCAGGTAAGTTCTTACATAAATTATGCTTTCTTTCATGTAATTAGCAAGAGTCCATGAGCTAGTGACGTATGGGATAATGACTACCCAAGATGTGGATCTTTCCACGCAAGAGTCATTAGAGAGGGAGGGATAAAATAAAGACAGCCAATTCCGCTGAAAAATAATCCACACCCAAAATAAAGATTAAATGAAAAAAACTGAAATTATAAGCAGAAGATTCAAACTGAAACAGCTGCCTGAAGTACTTTTCTACCAAAAACAGCTTCAGAAGAAGAAAACACATCAAAATGGTAGAATTTAGTAAAAGTATGCAAAGAAGACCAAGTTGCTGCTTTGCAAATCTGATCAACCGAAGCATCATTCCTAAACACCCAGGAAGTAGAAACTGACCTAGTAGAATGAGCTGTAATCCTTTGAGGCGGAGTTTTACCCGACTCGACATAAGCATGATGAATTAAAGATTTCAACAAAGATGCCAAAGAAATGGCAGAGGCCTTCTGACCTTTCCTAGAACCGGAAAAGATAACAAATAGACTAGAAGTCTTTCGGAAATTCTTAGTAGCTTCAACATAATATTTCAAAGCTCTAACTACATCCAAAGAATGCAATGATCTCTCCTTAGAATTCTTAGGATTAGGACACAATGAAGGAACCATAATTTCACTACTAATGTTGTTAGAATTCACAACCTTAGGTAAAAATTTAAAAGAAGTTCGCAACATCTCCTTATCCTGATAAAAAATCAGAAAAGGAGACTCACAAGAAAGAGCAGATAATTCAGAAACTCGTCTGGCAGAAGAGATGGCCAAAAGGAACAAAACTTTCCAAGAAAGTAATTTGATGTCCAATGAATGCATAGGTTCAAACGGAGGAGCTTGAAGAGCCCCCAGAACCAAATTCAAACTCCAAGGAGGAGAAATTGACTTAATGACAGGTTTTATACGAACCAAAGCTTGTACAAAACAATGAATATCAGGAAGATTAGCAATCTTTCTGTGAAAAAGAACAGAAAGAGCAGAGATTTGTCCTTTCAAGGAACTTGCAGACAAACCTTTATCCAAACCATCCTGAAGAAACTGTAAAATTCTCGGAATTCTAAAAGAATGCCAGGAAAAATGATGAGAAAGACACCAAGAAATATAAGTCTTTCAGACTCTATAATATATCTCCCTAGATACAGATTTACGAGCCTGTAACATAGTATTAATCACAGAGTCAGAGAAACCTCTTTGACTAAGAATCAAGCGTTCAATCTCCATACCTTTAAATTTAAGGATTTGAGATCCTGATGGAAAAAAGGACCTTGCGACAAAAGGTCTGGTCTTAACGGAAGAGTCCACGGTTGGCAAGAGGCCATCCGGACAAGATCCGCATACCAAAACCTGTGAGGCCATGCTGGAGCTACCAGCAGAACAAACGAGCATTCCTTCAGAATCTTGGAGATTACTCTTGGAAGAAGAACTATAGGTGGAAAGATATAGGCAGGATGATACTTCCAAGGAAGTGACAATGCATCCACTGCTTCCGCTTGAGGATCCCTGGATCTGGACAGATACCTGGGAAGTTTCTTGTTTAGATGAGAGGCCATCAGATCTATTTCTGGAAGTCCCCACATTTGAACAATCTGAAGAAATACCTCTGGGTGAAGAGACCATTCGCCCGGATGTAACGTTTGGCGGCTGAGATAATCCGCTTCCTAATTGTCTATACCTGGGATATGAACCGCAGAAACTAGACAGGAGCTGGATTCCGCCCATACCAGAATTCGAGATACTTCCTTCATAGCCAGAGGACTGTGAGTCCCTCCTTGATGATTGATGTATGCCACAGCTGTGACATTGTCTGTCTGAAAACAAATGAACGATTCTCTCTTTAGAAGAGGCCATGACTGAAGAGCTCTGAAAATTGCACGGAGTTCCAAAATATTGATCGGTAATCTCACCTCCTGAGATTCCCAAACCCCTTGTGCTGTCAGAGACCCCCAAACAGCTCCCCAACCTGTCAGACTTGCATCTGTTGAAATTACAGTCCAGGTCGGAAGAACAAAAGAAGCCCCCCTGAACTAAACGATGGTGGTCTGTCCACCACATCAGAGAGTGTCGTACAATCGGTGTTAAAGATATTAATTGAGATATCTTTGTGTAATCCCTGCACCACTGGTTCAGCATACAGAGCTGAAGAGGTCGCATGTGAAAACGAGCAAAGGGGATCGCGTCCGATGCTGCAGTCATAAGACCTAGAATTTCCATGCATAAAGCTACCGAAGGGAATGATCGTGACTGAAGGTTTCGACAAGCTGATATCAATTTTAGACGTCTCTTGTCCATTAGTGACAGAGTCATGGACACTGAATCTATCTGGAAACCTAAAAAGGTTACCCTTGTCTGAGGAATCAATGAACTTTTTGGTAAATTGATCCTCCAACCATGATCTTGAAGAAACAACACAAGTCGATTCGTATGAGATTCTGCTAAATGTGAAGACTGAGCAAGTACCAAGATATCGTCCAAATAAGGAAATACCACAATACCCTGTTCTCTGATTACAGACAGAAGGGCACCGAGAACCTTTGTAAAAAATCTTGAAGCTGTAGCTAGGCCAAACGGTAGAGCCACAAACTGGTAATGCTTGTCTAGGAAAGAGAATCTCAGAAACTGAAAGTGATCTGGATGAATCGGAATATGCAGATATGCACCCTGTAAATCTATTGTGGACATATAATGCTCTTGCTGAACAAAAGGCAGGATAGTCCTTATAGTTACCATTTTGAATGTTGGTATCCTTACATAACGATTCAATATTTTTAGATCCAGAACTGGTCTGAAGGAATTCTCCTTCTTTGGTACAATGAAGAGATTTGAATAAAACCCCAGCCCCTGTTCCAGAACTGGAACTGGCATAATTACTCCAGCCAACTCTAGATCGGAAACACATTTCAGAAATGCTTGAGCCTTCGCTAGGTTTACTGGGACACGGGAAAGAAAAAATCTCTTTGCAGGAGGCCTTATCTTGAAGCCAATTCTGTACCCTTCTGAAACAATGTTCTGAATCCAGAGATTGTGAACGGAATTGAACCAAATTTCTTTGAAAAAACGTAATCTGCCCCCTACCAGCTGAGCTAGAATGAGGGCTGCACCTTCATGTGGACTTGGGAGCTGGCTTTGGTTTTCTAAAAGGCTTGGATTTATTCCAGACTGGAGATGGTTTCCAAACTGATACCGCTCCTCAGGATGAAGGATCAGGCTTTTGTTCCTTGTTGTGACGAAAGGAACGAAAACGATTATTAGACCTAAATTTACCTTTAGATTTTTTATCCTGTGGTAAAAAAGTTCCTTTCCCTCCAGTAACAGTTGAGATAATAGAATCCAACTGAGAACCAAATAATTTATTACCCTGGAAAGAAAGGGAAAGCAGAGTAGACTTAGAAGACATATCAGCATTCCAAGTCTTAAGCCATAAAGCTCTTCTAGCTAAGATAGCTAGAGACATATACCTGACATCAACTCTAATGATATCAAAGATGGCATCACAAATAAAATTATTAGCATGTTGTAGAAGAATAATAATGCTATTATGATCTGTTACTTGTTGCGCTAAAGCTTCTAACCAAAAAGTTGAAGCTGCAGCAACATCCGCTAAAGATATAGCAGGTCTAAGAAGATTACCTGAACACAAGTAAGCTTTTCTTAGAAAGGATTCAATTTTCCTATCTAAAGGATCCTTAAAGGAAGTACCATCTGCCGTAGGAATAGTAGTACGCTTAGCAAGAGTAGAGACAGCCCCATCAACCTTAGGGATTTTGTCCCAAAATTCTAATCTGTCAGATGGCACAGAATATAATTGCTTAAAACGTTTAGAAGGAGTAAAAGAATTACCCAAATTATTCCATTCCCTGGAAATTACTTCAGAAATAGCACCAGGGACAGGAAATACTTCTGGAATAACTACAGGAGATTTAAAAACATTATCTAAACGTTTAGATTTAGTATCAAGAGGACTAGAATCCTCAATTTCTAATGCAATTAGGACTACTTTAAGTAAAGAACGAATAAATTCCATTTTAAATAAATATGAAGATTTATCAGCATCAACCTCTGAGACAGAATCCTCTGAATCAGAAGAACCAATATCAGTATCAGAATGATGATGTTCATTTAAAAATTCATCTGAAAAATGAGAAGTTTTAAAAGACTTTTTACGTTTACTAGAAGGAGGAATAACAGACATAGCCTTCTTAATGGATTTAGAAACAAAATCTCTTATGTTATCAGGAACACTCTGAATATTAGATGTTGACGGAACAGCAACAGGTAATGTAACAGTACTAAAGGAAATATTATCTGCATTAGCAAGTTTGTCATGACAAACAGTACAAACAACAGCTGGAGGAACAGATACCAAAAGTTTACAGCAGATACACTTAGCTTTGGTAGCTCCAGCACCAGGCAGCGATTTTCCAGTAGTATCTTCTGACTCAGGATCAATCTGGGACATCTTGCAATATGTAATAGAAAAAACAACATATAAAGCAAAATTGATCAAATTCCTTAAATGACAGTTTCAGGAATGGGAAAAAAATACCAGTGAATAAGCTTCTAGCAACCAGAAGCACAAAATAATGAGACTTAAATAATGTGGAGACAATAGTGACGCCCATATTTTTTAGCGCCAAAAAAAGACGCCCACATTATTTGGTGCCTAAATGCTTTTGGCGCCAAAAATGACGCCACATCCGGAAAGCCGACACTTTTGGCGCAAAAGAACGTCAAAAATTACGCAACTTCCGGCGACACGTATGACGCCGGAAACAGAAAATAATTTTTGCGCCAAAAAAGTCTGCGCCAAGAATGACGCAATAAAATGAAGCATTTTCAGCCCCCGCGAGCCTAACAGCCCACAGGGAAAAGTCAAATTTTTAAGGTAAGAAAAAAATGATTTATTCATATGCATTATCCCAAATATGAAACTGACTGTCTGAAATAAGGAACGTTGAACATCCTGAGTCAAGGCAAATAAATGTTTGAATACATATATTTAGAACTTTATATAAAAGTGCCCAACCATAGCTTAGAGTGTCACAGAAAATAAGACTTACTTACCCCAGGACACTCATCTACATGTAGTAGAAAGCCAAACCAGTACTAAAACGAGAATCAGTAGAGGAAATGGTATATATAAGAGTATATCGTCGATCTGAAAAGGGAGGTAAGAGATGAATCTCTACGACCGATAACAGAGAACCTATGAAATAGACCCCGTAGAAGGAGATCACTGCATTCAAATAGGCAATACTCTCCTCACATCCCTCTGACATTCACTGCACGCTGAGAGGAAAACCGGGCTCCAACCTGCTGCGGAGCGCATATCAACGTAGAATCTAGCACAAACTTACTTCACCACCTCCATAGGAGGCAAAGTTTGTAAAACTGATTTGTGGGTGTGGTGAGGGGTGTATTTATAGGCATTTTGAGGTTTGGGAAACTTTGCCCCTCCTGGTAGGAATATATATCCCATACGTCACTAGCTCATGGACTCTTGCGTCCCATGACGTTTCGGTCTCCACAGACACCTTTGTCAAATGGCATCACCCAGCTTGAGGACCGTTGTATAATCCTGACATCTGGGAGGCAGAGGTGTCCGTGGACACTGAAAAGTCATGGGACTATGCTTTTAACTTTTTTTCAATAAAAGTTATTTTTTATTTAAAACCAGTGAGTGCTGTCTTTGCTCTGGACTGTTTATATCTGACACATGCACCCTGGTATATGTTTACCACAACCTGGGGTTAAAGAGTGCTTATCCTTTACTTGAATTGTATATATATATATATATATATATATATATATATATATATATATATATATGCATGTATATGCATGTGTATTTATGTGTTTATATCTGTAAAAATGTATATTCATGCATATGTACACATATAAACATATACACACATTCATGAAAAATAGTTTTCAATCAATTTTAATATGTTAAAATGTGTTTTACTGTGCTTTGAATATAAATATTTGATATTCAAATGTTTTTCACTTAGAATAAAATGTTCTTTTTTTAATTTGTGATATCCGAAGTTCAGAAGTTAGCGAGCATCACTCGTTTTTTACTTTCAACTTGTAATACACGCACTAACCCAGCCTCTTTTAAATTTTACTTTGAACACAGTTAGCATGTGAGCAAAAAAAGTTAGTTAGTGTGCCACTTGTAATTTGTCCCTATGGCTTTTGTCAAGCAGCTATTCTCACCGTTGTGTCTCCCCATTGCAAAGCTGACAAGGTTGTCGCTACCTTTTTTTTTTATGTTAGTTTGAACCGTTTTATCATTGGTAATTTCCCATTTTAATGTCTGTATCATTTTTGATGGAACTCGCTCTACATGACTAGAAGAAAATGGTTACACGATAGATGTTCTTCAGTTCATTACGGAGAGTTGTGGTGTTACACCAGGGTTTTCCACAAGATATTAGATTCACTAAATAACATTAATGAATCTAGGCCAATATGTAAATAATCCATTAATGTAAAGAGTTTCAGAAATATTTCCAATCCTGGAGTCTATAAACTTGATTTGGCTTTAGCCCCAAGAAAATAGTTTGTTTCAAAATGTGCTTTATCCAATCCTTCCTAGATATGACGAATGTTGTTTTGATAAGACTGAGCTATTGTTAGGACTCAATTCCACGTACACTGTAGAAATAGAATGTTTGTTCACCTTGTTTGACATACAAATAATTCCTTAATATAGAAATATTTGGACACTGCAGTTTTATTTAAATCCAGTCACTGATGCTCTGAGAAATCTCCTGTGTTATAAACAGGATACATTGACAAATGCAGTGTTTGTCCAAGATATTGCTGTTTATTTTTCACTTTTATAAACAGATTTTTGTTTATTTTATATTTAAATATTTATATTTGGGTTTGTTTATCCATTAGAAATACATTATTATTTTTATTATTAATTTGACAATATTATATGTTTCAAAGAAATACATTCGCTTGATGGTCCACATTTAAAATAAGTAACCATTTAATGCTTGTATAATGTGTACTGTCAGTTACGATGGAGTAAATCAAATACATTACTGAATGCAAATTATGAAATAATAAGATCCATGTCAGTATTGGTAGTTATCCTATATTATTTAACAATTACATAGTAATATAGTAGATGAGGTTGAAAAAAGTCCATCAAGTTCAACCTATGCAAATCTTATATTTTTACAAAAAGCTCCAGTTGAGCTTAAATTAATCCTATTAAAAAGGTGTCCTATTAAACACAAACAATCATATACCTGAATTCTGTTTCTAGACAGAAACAAATCTAAACCATTTTTAAATGTATCTAAGGTATTGTCATTCACTACCTCCTCAGGTAATGAGTCCCCAATTTGATTGCTCTTACAGTGAAAACATGTTTATGTTGCAGGAGATAAACTTGTTCTGTTTTTTTTTTTTTCATTGAAACATAGACTTTGATGGCAGATACGGATCAGCCACCCTTTCTGGATTGGCGTGCTCCTAAAATGTATTCCTGAATCTACTATCCTACAACTTAACGTCAGGATACATTGTTCTTGGGTTTATCCTTATTTGATAAATGCTTGCAGCTGTTGCTTTAAGACTGAAACCAACCAGGACCACTAGACAAAAATTACGGAAGTACCCCAAACCTTCTCATTCACCCTGCTCCCTATTCCCCACTCCACCTACTATGCCCCTCCCTCAACCTACTTCTTTTCTGCCTCGCACCCACCATGGCCCCAACCTCCAGGGGCAGGGTCTTCAAAGCCAGGGACCCCATACTCCAGGACCCCCACAGAACCACCCACCCACCCACCCACCCACCAGGGTCATACCTCCACACTACAGGGCCCAAGAGCAACAGACCTCCTATACAGGCACATGGCACCCACTCCAGGGAGAGGGCCACACTTCAGGGGCATGGCACCCACTTTGCATGGTAGCTACTCTATCTAATCTTTGAACTGGGGAGACTGTATATATTATGTGTGTTGTCCCATACTAAAATGTAACTGCCTGATGCTGCCCACTCCTTCACAGTCACAAATGCCAGAGTAGAAGCTACACAATGAAATATAATATAATGTAATATCATATTATACAATTGTATTGTTGCTTTTAACCAAAACAGGAAATAACCAAATGAAAACTTATGCTTTAAATAACTACTTAAAGGACCAGTCAACACATTAGATTTGCATAATCAACAAATGCAAGATAACAAGACAATGCAATAGCACTTAGTCTGAACACCAATTCTTAACAAGACAGCGCTTACCTTAACTTTTATGTTTTACTTTACTTTTAATTTTCAGTGTAATCTAAGTTGTCACAATATTTGAATCTCTTCGTTCATAAAAACACTTTAAATTGTATTAAAAAGCACACTGATAAAAATTTACATATGCATAAAAATGAGAATGTCACACCGATTAGTCATTCGTTTCTAATCTTAAATATTAAACACACTAAATATTACAAGGTATGACAATACCGATTACATGTACCTTTATGCCTCCCGGAGTATGGTAAAAAGTTTTCTTAGAATTCTTTTGATCCTTCCTTAATTACAATCTTCTCCGTTATGTTATGAGCATGGCGCTGCTGCACAATTCACTGACCACTAAGGAGTATGTCAGACTACGGGATCACTATAGAGACAAAAAGAAAAAAGAGCGCAGCCACGACTCAAGGTAAAAGTTTTAATGCTTCCAAATTGCGCATACAAACATATTGCACTTACAAGAGCTTAGATAAAAATAGGCGCCTCAAAGTGGTAGATCATTTAGAGTTTTTCTGTACCAGTTCCACTGTGGCTCTTACACCTTCCTTTTAATCGAGTTTTTTCCGGTATACACAGTCCGTTATTGATCGTCTCACAAGCAGGCTTTTTATTCCCTTTAGACAATGTCTTTGTGTAGCGGTTTTCTTTGGTGACTGCTGCCTTGTGCCTTCTACGCGTTTCGTCCGGCCTATGCGAACTTTCTCAAGACTTGCAAACAAGGTATATGTATATATACAGACTTGTTTGCAAGTCTTGAGAAAGTTCGCATAGGCCGGACGAAACGCGTAGAAGGCACAAGGCAGCAGTCACCAAAGAAAACCGCTACACAAAGACATTGTCTAAAGGGAATAAAAAGCCTGCTTGTGAGACGATCAATAACGGACTGTGTATACCGGAAAAAACTTGATTAAAAGGAAGGTGTAAGAGCCACAGTGGAACCGGTACAGAAAAACTCTAAATGATCTACCACTTTGAGGCGCCTATTTTTATCTAAGCTCTTGTAAGTGCAATATGTTTGTATGCGCAATTTGGAAGCATTAAAACTTTTACCTTGAGTCGTGGCTGCGCTCTTTTTTCTTTTTGTCTCTATAGCACTTAGTCTGAACTGCAAATCGGTAGTAGATTTTTTTATAACAAATTTCAAAGTTATGCATATTTCCACTCCCCTTGTACCATGTGATAGCAATCAGCCAATCACAGATGCATATACGTATAGTCTGTGAATTCTTGCACATGCTCAGTAGGATCTAGTGACTCAAAAATTGCAATTATAAAAGACTCTGCACATTTTTTTTTAATGGAAGTAAATTGAAAATTTGTTTAAAATTACATGCTGTATCTGAATCATGAAAATTTAATTTAACCTGAGTGTCCCTTTAAGTAATATGTAGATTCAAAAATGCTCATTCCTAAGCTAAGTTAAAGGCACACTAAACTTATTTTTTCTTACATGATTCAGATAGAACAGCAATTTTAAGCAACTTTCTAATTTACTCCTATTATCAATTTTTTCTTCGTTCTCTTGCTATCTTTATTTAAAAAGCAGGAATGTGATGCATAGGAGCCAGTGTTTTGTTGAGAACTCCAATTCCTTGAAAACTCCAATCTGACATCACTTCCGGTGACTCTTCTATTTTTTTTATTTTTTTTTGAAGAAAATTTTTATTGAGTTAGATGAAACAGAGAATGTAACATAATAGACATTATAAAGCAGTTTCGTAGTGACAAAATCAATGACAGAAATAACAAGAATGACCAGCAACTTAAGGTACTTAAGCATAAAATGGCGAATGGTGGTCATCTAAAGACAAATAACGTCATATCCTCTGAGCTTTACGAAATATTCTACATTTTTCCTTTATTTTATTACTATTATGAACACCTTGTAATATAAGTTTAAACAGATAAGTAACCAGGCCAGAAGGTTCTGGTAAAGAGAGGGAAATAAAAGAGAAGAGAAAAGGGAGGAGGGGAGATCTGAGAGGAAAGACTCTTCCATTTTTAATATCTGTTTTTGCCTCTGTCTGGGGGGCAGACTGCTGATCTTCTGGTATAGACCCCAAGTAAACCTTGGCAAATGAGGTTTACAAGGGGGGCTTCGGCGCTTTGCCCCCCTTGAACCCCCCAGGAGGAGGCAAAATAGATAGTAAATAGGCAATTACAATGCCTATCTGATTTGTTGTGAATTCTGTCACTAACTGAGACACAGACCAATCAGATGTATGGAATCACTGGAAGTGACATCAGATTGGAGTTTTCGATGAATTGGAGTTCTCGACAGAACACCAGACCATTTTTGGTTGAGAACCTGGGTTATGCTTGCTTATTGGTGGGTAAATGTAAGACTTCAATAAGCAAGCGCTATCTGTGGTGCTGAACCTAAAATGGGCTGGCTGCTAAGATTTACATTCCTGCTTTTAAAATAAAGATAGCAAGAGAACAAAGAGAGATTGATAATAGGAGTAAATTAGAAAGTTGCTTAAAATTTCATGCTGTATCTGAATCATGAAAGAAAAAAAAATGGGTTCAGTGTCCCTTTATATTATAATTTCAATCATAATATAGTTTAACTATGATGGTTTATACAATACACGTCTGGAGGTAGTGATCATTTTATATGGAAGAAATTAATGGAAATTATTTACAGGGCCCTCTTTATTCCTGTGAGTGTAATCACAGTTGGCAAATATAAGTCAGATAAGGTGTTTCCCACTCTATTTCATAGAAAAAAAATGTGCTCTACATCATTTAAAGGGACAATCTAGTAAAAAATAAACTTTCATGATTCAGATAGGACATGCAATTTTAAAGAACTTTCCAATTTAATTTTATCATCCAATTTGCTTTGTACTCTTGGTAGTCTTTGTTGAAAGCTAATCCTAGGTAGGCTTATTTTAAAGGATCATTTCTAAGCCCTTGAAGACCACCTCTTATCTCAGTGCCAGTTCATTTGTGCCATACTGATAACAGTGTGCTCACTCCTGTAGAGTTATTTACGAATCAGCACTGATTTGGCTAATATGCAAGTCTGTCAAAAGAACTGAAATAAGATGACAGTCTGCAGAGGCTTAGATAATAATCACAGAGGTAAAAAGTATATTAACCCTTTTAAGGACACAGCTTTCAGTTTGCTCAATTGTTTTATGACAGAAAAATTCTGTCATATGTCCTTAAGAGGTTAATATAACAGTGTTGATTATGCAAAACTGGGGAATGGGTAATAAAGAGATTATCTCAATAAAAACTTTGGAGTAGAATGTCCTTTTAAGACTTTATCAATTTGTAACACTTTAATAATGACCAGAAAGGCTGTACAAATATATTAAACGTACAAAACAGTTTGTTTTAGGTCTAATTAAACTTATTATTATTATGATAATGATTATGAAGATGATGATTATTATTATTATTGTTGTGAACACATTTTAGAAATGGCTCATTTTGAAATTTAAATATATAATTTTTATATAAATTGTTGACAAGATTATTACTACAATCATGCATCTACAAACTAACCCACTAAACACCATTAAATGATATATTCAGTAATACAACAGAGAATATTTTATTCTAAATGAATTACCTTTAAAAGAAAATAAAAACTTAATAAATGTTGTCAATTGAATTGATTTTGTAAAAATATGTCCCAATTCTATATTGCACTAAAGCATTTTTATCTAGATTTTATTTTTCTTAAGTTAATAACACTTTAAACTTCAAAGACTGACTTTGGAAAACGTATGACAAATAATTTCATGAGAAAGACATGGAAAACAATGTGACTTCTTCAGTGGAAAATCAAATTTTTATTTCAAACTTTTAGAAGCCAGCGAACTCCAATTAAGACATGTTTGGAGTTGACAGCATGACATATACATATATCATTTACACATGCTTAATCTTTTGCATATTTGCTCAAATTTAAACATCAATGTTAAAGTTAGTGGCAAGTTTTATAATTTTTTAACAGAAAAGGACATGTTTATGTCCTTTGATTCCTGGAACTCATGTAGAAAATAAATATAACTTTTTCGTGTTGGAACAATCATGAGTATTAAAGGTTTATATCTATATAAAATGAGTAATTTCATTTAATCGTAACCATAATGAAACAACAAAGATTATATTACAACATAAACCAACGATTATTTTTACTGTCAGCGCAAAGAAACGTAACACGCCTATGTTCCTAATGTGACCATAAAGATTTTTATTCATCATTTGATCAGTTTGGATCCTTGTCCACCTAATGCAGCAAATTATCTAATTTATTCAATTGATAGGAAATGTAATTTTTGTGCAATATGTTTATGAGAAAAAATATACAGTATATTTACATGAAAATCAAATGTTCTAAAATCTAAAAATGATTTAATCTCCAAGCAAAGACAGCTTTGGAAAATCTCATTGATTTAAATGTTGAAGAAATTAATATAAAGTTGTAGTTTATATAAAGAAAAAGGTATCACCATGTTACAACCTAGGTTAACCCTTGTCTATCTCTTCAGATCATTAAACACAGTAGATTGGCATTCTCAACAAATACATCATATAATAAAAACATAATAAAAAACAATACAGTAGTGCTAATTCTGATTTTTAAACACAAAGTAGAATTTTTTTCTGACAAATTTAAAAACGTATTTCAATTTGCAGGCCCCTGTATCATGTGACAGCCATCAGCTAATCACAGACTCATACAGACTCGTACACACTGTAAACTCTAGCACATGCTCAGTAGTATCTTGTGCTTCAGAAAGTGTGCACAATTTGATAATGGAAGTGTATTGGAAAGTATCTTAAAACTGCTTGTTCTTTCTGAGTCAAGAAAGTTTAACTTGGAGTTTAGTGTCCCTTTAAGGACAAATAGGGACATATATAAAACAGTCAATAAAAGAGAGTGTGCAAACAAGGTCAAATTTACTTTGTTTGCACATTCCTTTTATTGACTGACACCATTGCTAACATTTTCAATACTAAGGACCCCGTTTATTAAAGGGACAGTCAACACCAGATTTTTTTTTTTAAAGATAGATAATCCCTTTATTACCTATTCCCCAGTTTTGCATAACTAACACTGTTATATTAATATACTTTTTACCTCTCTGATTACCTTGTTTCTAAGCCTCTGCAGACTGCCCCTTATCTCAGTTCTTTTGACAGAAATGCAATTAGCCATTTAGTGCTGGCTCCTAGGTAACTTCACATGCATGATCTCAATGCTATCAATATGAAACACATGAACTAACACCCTCTAGTGGTGAAAAACTGACAAAATGCATTTAGATTAGAGGCGGCCTTCAATAAATTAGCATATGAAACTCCTAGGTTTAGCTTTCAACTAAGAATACCAAATGATCAAAGCAAAATTGGTGATAAAAGTAAATTAGAAAGTTGTTTAAAATTGCATGCCCTATCTGAATCATGAAAATTTGTTTTGGACTTGATTGCCCCTTCAATGTGCAGGTTGAGAAGGATCTCAGTCAAAAGAGAGGGAAGCAAGTCAACATTCTTAAAGGGACAGTATACACTCATTTTCATATAACTGCATGTAATAGACACTACTATAAAGAATAAGATGCACAGATACTGATATAAAAATCCAGTATAAAACTGTTTAAAAACTTACTTAGAATCTCACAGTTTAGCTCTGTTGAAAAGGTAGCTGGAAAGCCCACTGCAAGTGTGAAATAAGAAACTCCCCCCCCCCCCTCCTTTTGCATATGAAAAGACCCTTTACACAAACAGGAGCAAGCTGGAGAAGGTAGCTGACAGTATTCACATAAAACTTTGGGGCTTGGTTAGGAGTCTGAAAATCAGAGCAATGTTATTTAAAAATAAGCAAAACTATACATTTAAAAAAAAAAAAAATCTTTATGGGCTTTATAAACAGATCATCTACAAAACATTTATGCAAAGAAAAAATGAGTGTATAATGTCCCTTTAAAGATTTCAAAAGCAATTCCTTGTGTAGACTCACCCCCTGCTCTCATGCAACCAATTGTACAAAAACAAGGCCTACCAATCACCTTAGATAAATCAGTCAGGCTTACCAATCACGCTAGATAAATCAGTCAGGCCTACCATCACCCTAGATAAATCAGTCAGGCTTACCAATCACCCTAGATAAATCAGTCAGGTTTACCAATCATGCTAGATAAATCAGTCAGGCTTACAAATCACCCTAGATAAATAAGTCAGGTTTACCCATTACGCTAGATAAATCAGCCGGGTTTACCAATCACGCTAGATAAATCAGTCAGGTTTACAAATCACGCTAGATAAATCAGTCAGGCTTACCAATCACGCTATATAAATCAGTCAGGCTTACCAATCATGCTAGATGAATCAGTCAGGTTTACCAATCACGCTACATAATTCAGTCAGGCTTACCAATCATGCTAGATAAGTCAGTCAGGCTTACCAATCACGCTGGATAAGTCAGTCAGGCTTACCAATTATGGTAGATAAATCAGTCAGGCTTACCAATCATGCTAGATAAATAAGTCAGGCTTACCAATCACGCTAGATAAATCAGTCAGGCTTACCAATCACCATAGATAAATCACTCAGGCTTACCAATCACTCTAGATAAATCAGTCAGGCTAACCAATCATGCTAAATAAATCAGTCAGGCTTACCAATCATACTAGATAAACCAGTCAGGCTTACCAATCACCCTAGATAAATCAGTCAGGCTTACCAATCATGCTAGATAAATCAGTCAGGCTTACCAATTACGCTAGATAATTCAGTCAGGCTTACCAATCACGCTAGATAAGTCAGTCAGGCTTACCAATCACCCTAGATAAATCAGTCAGGCTTACCAATCACGCTGGATAAGTCAGCCAGGCTTACCAATTATGGTAGATAAATCAGTCAGGCTTACCAATCATGCTAGATAAATCAGTCAGGCTTGCCAATCACGCTAGATAAATAAGTCAGGCTTACCAATCACCCTAGATAAATCAGTCAGGCTTACCAATCACCCTAGATAAATCAGTCAGGCTAACCAATAATGCTAAATAAATCAGTCAGGCTTATCAATCACGCTAGATAAATCAGTCAGGCTTACCAATCACCCTAGATAAATCAGTCAGGCTTACCAATCACACTAGATAAATCAGTCAGGATTACCAATCATGCTAGATAAATCAGTCTGGCTTACCAATCACCCTAGATAAATCAGTCAGGCTTACCAATCACATTAGATAAATCAGTCAGGCTTATCAATCATGCTAGATAAATCAGTCAGGCTTACCAATCACACTAGATAATTCAGTCAGGCTTACCAATCACCCTAGATAAATCAGTCAGGCTTACCAATCACGCTGGATAAGTCAGCCAGGCTTACCAATTATGGTAGATAAATCAGTCAGGCTTACCAATCATGCTAGATAAATCAGTCAGGCTTGCCAATCACGCTAGATAAATAAGTCAGGCTTACCAATCACCCTAGATAAATCAGTCAGGCTTACCAATCACCCTAGATAAATCAGTCAGGCTAACCAATAATGCTAAATAAATCAGTCAGGCTTATCAATCACGCTAGATAAATCAGTCAGGCTTACCAATCACCCTAGATAAATCAGTCAGGCTTACCAATCACACTAGATAAATCAGTCAGGATTACCAATCATGCTAGATAAATCAGTCTGGCTTACCAATCACCCTAGATAAATCAGTCAGGCTTACCAATCACATTAGATAAATCAGTCAGGCTTATCAATCATGCTAGATAAATCAGTCAGGCTTACCAATCACACTAGATAATTCAGTCAGGCTTATCAATCATACTAGATAAAACAGTCAGTCTTACCAATCATGCTAGATAAATCAGTCAGGCTTACCAATCACATTAGATAAATCAGTCAGGCTTATCAATCATGCTAGATAAATCAGTCAGGCTTACCAATCACACTAGATAATTCAGTCAAGTTTATCAATCATGCTAGATAAATCAGTCAGTCTTACCAATCACCCTAGATAAATCAGTCAGGCTTACCAATCACACTGAACATCTCTATGTAAAAAAGGAAGCTATTTTACCCCACAGTTTCCTCATTAGCCACATCCCATTGTAAAAGGGACTTCAAGCAGCCAATCAGGATATTTGTCCTAAGACTTGCAACGGAGTGTGCAGCTGTCATGTGCAGCACAGTCACTTTATTTCCCTCCTCAGCTATAAAATCTAACAAGATCACAGTCAAATAAAGTTTGAACTCAGCACTGATGATGCTGATTGGATGCTGTTTTTATACCATGTAGCTGATAGTAAAAAGAGTAGCTGAAGAATTACTGCTCATGGAACACATACTCTGGTGAGCTGAAAATATGTTTGAGGTAAAATGTATTTTATTTTTTTCATAGAGATGGTCATGTGATATTTTTCTAGTCAGCTTATTAAGGACATACTGCATCACTTTAAGGGTATTTATGGGTAACGTTTAACTTGCAGTTGCAGGCTTAAAGGGACATGAAACCGAAAATATTTATTTCATGATTCAAATAGAGCATACAAGTTTAATCAACTTTCAATTGACTTTTATTATCTAATTTGCTTTGTTCTTTTGGTATCATTTGTTGAAAAGTCCCTGCGAGTTGTGAGATGTCTCCTATTGAAAGTAATGGCGTTCGCTTGAAAGGGAGACCCCACCGTGGATCGAAGTTAGCAGCGAGCAGGGGGTCCATTTTAAAAATGAATTCCTGCTGCCAATATAAATCACATTAAACTGTTTTCTTTGTATAGAATCATACAATTGCCTATATTTCCGTTTGCCTATGTTTATCTTTTAGGGTTATAAGTATTTTGAGTGTTTTGAGAAAAGCTCACCACCTTTTACTTGTCAAGAAAAAACTGTTAGATTTGCAGTGAGAAAATCTTTACAGAATTACGCTGGGATTACAGGGACAATTTCATATACGCCCTTAGAACACCCATGTTCAGCCCGTTTTACGAAAAAACAATTACGCTTTTTTATAGACTTAAAAGTACAAAGTTCTAAGTGATTTTCGCACATCCAGTTTACTTAAATTACCATTGACGCTGTGCATATTTAATACAATTTATTCCTGAGTAATTTACATACAAATTTTAAATTTTTAATAAAATAAGATTTTTGATTAATTTTGTCACAGTTTTTGATGTACCATAACAATACAATTATTTTCTGCGTATTTAAGTGTGAAATATTCTATTATTTATTTTGTATGATTATTAAAATATGATTTTATTGTACACTTTTGTAATGTCCGTTTATCCTCCCCATATGAAAATGTAGTATACGCCCCTTAGAGAGACACACTGTTTTCAGGGTAAAAAGTGACTTTAGATCATTCCACCAGGGAAATAGAAGGAATGGTGAGCATTCTTAAAGGGACACTGAACCCGCATTTTTTCTTTTGTGATTCAGATAGCGCATGCAATTTTAAGCAACTTTCTAATTTACTCCTATTATCAACTGTTCTTCGTTCTCTTGCTATCTTTATTTAAAGAAGAAGGCATCTAAGCGAAGGAGCCAGACAATTTTTGGTTCAGAACACTGAAAAGCACTTACAGTATTTATTGGTGGGTGAATTTATCCACCAATCAGCAAGAACATCCTAGGTTGTTCACCAGAAATGGGCCGGCATCTAAACTTACATCCTTGCTTTTCAAATAAAGATACCAAGAGAAGGAAGAACATTTGATAAAAGGAGTAATTCAGAAAGTTGCTTAAAATTGCATGCTCTATCTGAATCAGGAAAGAATACATTTTGGTTCAGTGTCCCTTTAAATAATCTTGCCAGCCCAGAGACCTTTAGATAATCTGACCCTAAGTATTTATGGAACTTATTCCGTATGAAGCCAGTGCAAATCACACAGTAAACAGGTTTTCTAATAGATTGGAGAGAACTTGAATTCAAAACCCTTTAAAAACCTGAGTTATGTGCAATAGCTCATAGCAAATACTTGATTAAAGCCAACAAACTGACACAAATTAAAGACATTGGTGATAGGATATCCAGTTAAAATATCTAATACAATTAAAAGTAACTAATGGCAAATAATATAAATATATTTAAAAAGTAAGATACAGTCCAAAACAGATACAGTAAGTACCTCTGGTGATCATAAACAAGGGCTTCATAAACATTTATAAGATTTATAATTGCTTAGGTATTTCCTAAAAATATGCTGCTTTGCTGTTCTGGTAAGGAAACTGCTAAACTTTTTCATATCTGTGCTGAAATGTTATTTTTATTTGTCTTGTTTACAAAGAAATCTCATATAGAGACATTTGGGCACCAGGAAATTGTGATACTTCAGCTGAAGACACAGGAAAAAGTAAGCAAAAAAAGAAATCTTATTTATTATATGCAAAATCAGGAGTTATATAACTCTTGCCACAAGGTCTAATTAATTCATCAACATATTCAGTCAAATATAGAAGAATATATTAATAGTCTTAAAGGGACACTGAACCCAAATTTTTTCTTTCGTGATTCAGATAGAGCATGCAATTTTAAACAACTTTCTAATTTACTCCTATTATCAATTTTTCTTTGTTCTCTTGCTTTCTTTATTTGAAAAACAAGGCATCTAAGCTATTTTTGATTCAGAACCATGGAAAGCACTTGTTTATTGGTAGGTGAATTTACCCACCAATCAGCAAGAACAACACAGTATGTTCACCAAAAATGGGCCAGTATCTAAACTTACATTCTTGCATTTCAAATAAAGATACCAAGAGAATGAAAAGGATTTGATAATAGGAGTAAATTAGAAAGTTGCTAAAAATTGCATGCTCTATCTGAATCACAAAAGAAAAAATTTGGGTTCAGTGTCCCTTTAAATCAGATGAGTCCATTTTTTTCACCTTCTATTTTGACATGCAAATTCTTTAAAACAAAAGAAACGTAAAATACAAGGTTTTGCTAAATGTAGTATTAAAAAATTGCAGGTGTTGATAAAAGGTTAAAAACACACTTACACTGTTGAACCTCACATATGAGGTATACAGATAGCGTAAAGTGTACACAACTCAAAGAGAGTACCGTAACATGCAGGTGAGTGCTCAATGTCCCGCAGTTATTTTGGAAATCATCCAAGTCTCATTTCAATAAAGGTAAGTTAGCCATAATGTTCCTCAGTGGTCACATATCCATTTTTACTTAAAAGGACAGTAAGCACTTGTAATTATAAGACATTTATGTTGCATTGCTATAGAATAA